>NC_080712.1:5197645-5797645 GCF_019097595.1 Hemibagrus wyckioides
GCCTGTCCCTTGTTTACTGCTGATTAGTTTGTGTTACCTTATTTGTTTTCGTGTTTCATTAAACCCTAGTGTTTTCAAGTTCAATTCCCAGACTTGTTCTTCTCTGTCTTCTTGGTAGGAAATTATGTACTTTCTGTGTGTTACAAAGTCAGAGCTCACATTTCATAATAAACATGAACTAATATACCAGCCTAGGCCTCATTACACAAAATGCGCAATATCTGGTATGTCTCCTGTCATATACTTTTGAACTCAGATACTGCACTGACCTATTAGTTCCTCAAGAGCTCTTCTTCATTACAATTAACTGTTGAAGAAAGGACATTTACATTATTTACTGTCCAGGGTCACTCAAATGAGGATGAGGTTCCCTTCTGAGCCTGGTTCCTCTCAAGGTTTCTTCATCATATCATCTCAGGGAGTTTTTCCTCATTCGCCGTCACCTCAGGCCTGATCATTAGGTATAAATGTTAGAGATAAATAATAACTTATCTTTAAACTTCATCATTTTTTCTATGTTTCTATACTTCTGTGAAGCTGCTTTGAGACAATGTCCATTCCCAAAGGCTCTATACAAATAAATTGAATAAATTGAATTCACCTCACCATATATTTAAGACTATAAGAGGTAGCAAATCCTAAGATTCGTGTCTTTTACCTTATACAAGTCTAAATGTCTACCAAATAAGTACCTAGGGATGAGCCTCAATCAGCTCCTGAGTTCAGTAGTCAGGGCACTGATCATTTTTGTTTTTTTCTTTATTTCAATTGCAAAATTCTTTCAGTTTGCTCCCTAAAAATCCCACAATGCACTGCAAAAACCAGATAGCATTGATGCTCACTATGTTCAACTCCTTACTGTAAATGCCGGCATATTTTCTGAAGCCTCTCACCTCTAAAAAAACAACAGAAAAAATAATAATAAAAAATAAGGAGCCAACTTTGTCTACAAACATAGGTATCTTGTTATCCTTGTTGTAGCTCACAAAAGACGCCTTACGCTAGAAATTTCTAGCTTAAACTGACGTTCTATATTCGGTTTGTTTGAGTGAAATGACTTAAAAAAACACACACACAATTTTGCCTACAATCCTACTTAAAGAACCATGACAGACTTATTTTTCATAACACAGCATAACAAAAATAGTCAAAGAGCCAGAGTCTTTAACAGTACCTGACCTCGCATACACAATGCACTTATTCACGACAGACAGACCATTAGTTTATAACATAGCAGTAGTAGTTTATCCACAGCAGTGTTCTTCACTGGTGCAGTCTCTTGAAAGTAAACGAAATGTAGTGCATTTAAAACTATAAGCTGCTTTTTTATCTCCTTCCCCACAATAACACTACAACAATCGTGACTCCCCTCCACCCCACACACCTTCCAATACATCGTTCTGTAAGTAAAAGGTTTTGTGTGCGTGCGTGCGTGTGTGTGTGTGTGTGTGTGTGAGGTGAGCACCATTACTTCTGAGAAAATGTCATTTGTCAGACGGGTGCTGATCCCTGGCTAATCTGATGTTGACCTCATCCACCGCCAAAGTCCTGACTGACTGCACACACAAAGAGTGGCTCTGGTACTGCACACAGATTACAAAAAAATGGCTAGTCACATTTATATATATTAAAAAAAAGCATTTTAACGTGACAACAAAAATGCTAATTGATGCAGAATGTTTTGATTAACAAATCAGCTATTAATAAAAAAAAGAAGATTTTCTCAGATTATATTTTCCTCTAGGATTTGACTGGCATGAACTCGTCGCCTATATGCTCAGTGTAATGTAAGGAAATGCGTACCTGACATGTTTAATAATTATGTTTCCAGCTTCAAGTTCGCTCAGCGTTCGCAGGAATGCAAGTCACGTACAGCGGGAGTCTGGCTCTTGTTTTCCTCAGTGCCTTCTTTGGCTTCCCCTGATCATTATTGTCACTTGTGTGTAGGCCTGGCTTTGCAAATTCTGGCTTATAATAATACGTTGGGGTCTAAGGCGTAACGGTTTGCTTTTTTTGTGCATGTCTGCTCTCTTTTTCAGTCGAGGCTAGCGTAAGGGAAGGATCGCTTAAGGGATGCTACTTTTTTTCCACATCAAGAATGAACATAAGCACATACTTAGTATTAATCAATCATGTTTAACTTTCTCTGGTTTTAATGACGGCCATAAAATCACACATAAATATGTTTATGTTTTTAGCTAGCTAACTAGCTAGCTAGCTAGATGGATGGACGGACGGACGGACGGACGGACGGATAGATAGATAGATAGATAGATAGATAGATAGATAGATAGATAGATAGATAGATAGATAGATAGATAGATAGATAGATAGATAGATAGATGGATAGATAGATAGATAGATACTGTAGAACTTCATTGTCATTACAAGTTACAGTTACCTAGCATTTCAGAAGTGTAAATAGTAGAAATTGTGCTTATTAGACTGACTCTTTATCTCACCAACTAGCTGATTATATTACAGCTAGCTGTATTTCCTACCTTGGATGGAGCAGAGTTTGCAGCAGTAAAAAGAGAGTTTTGTTCCAGCTATGAGTACAAACATAGATTTTTTTGTTTGTTTTCATTGCACTGGAATCCCCTGCTTGTCAATGACCTCGATATCTGATCATCAAGAAAAACATACTGGCTAAGAGCTGTTATTTCCAGGCTTCATTATTTGATTCCATACAGCTTTGCTTGCTGAGTTTTAGGTTACAAATATGTTATCAGCTTACTTTCTTGTTGCAGTAAGATGGTGTGGTTCCAGCTTTTCAGTATTTCCACAATTCCGTGCTTCGATTGAATTAAAACTGTATGAAACTAGCACGTCACTAACGTGACTAAACACCAGGCTTATGTCACAGTAACATGTCTAATTGGATGCTACAGGTTTATGTGACCATGGCATCATGGTAAGAGATACCTGGATCAGTCTCAGTATCAATAAATATCAATTTTTCCTAACCATTTTTAACCATGTTATATCTATTAAACTAGCAGCTCAGTACATGTGTGTATAAAAGTAGGTTTGTAACTATATTACACTGGATTATAATTTTATACCTATATGCATGTAGAGCTAATATACTAGCAACTCTGTTGGCAGTCGTGCCTTCTCTTCTCCCATGCGGCGCCAAAGTATATTCCTATACGCTGTTCAGGTATTATATTAGGAAAATAGTATTTCCTCAATATCTTTTCTGCTGGTTGAAGGAGGAAAGAAAAAGGTCTTGTAGGAAATGCAGCCAATTCATCACTGTGACACACTTATTGTCCAGCTCATGAGACGCACACGGCTCCTTCTCATATAATAAATGTTTACTATATTTCTCCTTTAATGAATGCCTCGGGCTATCAAAGTTAATGCCATTGTGTGTGCTGACAAGAGGAGCCAAGGGAAGCACTTCATGTGGAGATGAAAGACCTTCTTTTGCTCACAAACAAAACAATTAGATTAAAGGTGAATTCGAAAGCGCGGGTTGTTACCTACATTCGCATGGGTCACGTCATGTGTAGACGCACCTGAGATGTTAAAATGTAACGTTCGTAATGTTACCGTGATTCTAACCCAGAGACTGAAAACGCCTAAAGACTCGGAGATCATACATACGTCATAAGCAGCATGTACGGACGTTTCAAAATCTAAGCAATCGGTAGTAATCAGTAATAATGTTGGACATCTCACAAAAACAAGAATCATGCAAGTTAAAAAAAAATGAATAAAAATCTGTTTTTCAATTTACAATTATTGCTGTCCAAGGCCAGCACTGAAAACTAAATATAACCTTGAAATATAAAACTGCAAGTTTAAAAAAATAAATCTTATATTTAATGCTGCATCTGTTGTGAAGTTGTGGATTAGTTTGACAAGGAAAAGAATCTGATTAAATCCAAACTATGCTGTTTTAGAGTACAGATTTATGACAGTTTTATAAGATCAATTCAAGATCAAACTTTTTCCCAGTACAATGCAGAGCAATAAAATATAGATAGTAACAGGGACGGCGATGTTCTGCATCGATCAGAGCGACATGCTAGCCGATTGTGGGTGTCTGAGTTTATAGAATTATGTGGAAGAGAGCAGATAGCATTGACAATGTTTACAGCTGCCTTGAGAGTTTGGAAAGATGCAGTGGTTAGCTTCATGTGTCTCCCATACACTGTCTAATATTTCCCTTTGATTGGTAGATTTGGCAAATAAAAAATGTAAATAAATAAATAAATACTACTACTACTACTAATAATAATAATAATAATTACTTTCCCCTGGTTTCAGCTTGCTCCTTAACTAGCCTGGTGACTTCTACCATCTCCGCCACCTGACAACTAAACAATATCTCCTGTTTATATCTATCTACAGTATATAATGACGTTTTAAAAGCGTAATTAATTAAGGTTAATTTTTTTTTAATTACCAAAAGTTCAACATCAACCTTGGATGCTATTCGACAGTAATTATAAATGTTTATTTTTTATCTTTCGAAACTTTTTACATGCTTACAAGAAATTTCTTTTTTGTTTCTTTTGAAGTCACTTCACTTTTGTTTTCTACAGTATATGACAGGAACAGACTAACCGCAAATGAAAAATCAAGTGTTTTTTAAAATATTTTTTAAGGTTCAATCCTTGAACTTAGCATAAAAACAACCAGGCATTTTTAGCCTCACTGTTATTCTAAAGGAAATCATTCTAAAAGTATGACATCGCGATAAAAATAATTAAAAATTTGGAAACCGTACAAACGTCCAAGGTAAGCAGCACTCGGCCATGTCCTCGTCTTTAATAACAGACTGCAGAAAACTAACACTGCACGCAGGCCTCCTGCCATTTTGATTAATGAGAGCTCCTGCTGCTTGGCCTTTGGATAACGATGCCCTCTCTTTGGCTTGGACAGTCGTGTTCAAGGTTATTGTTCTCCTTCTGAATAACCGCGTTAACATGGAACTATTCAGATTTTTAACAAAATAAAATCTGTTCTGATCTTTTTGTTTCATTTCTGTGAGGTCAGAAGCATGAGATTAGATTATCAGATCTGTAGAAATCTGCCAGCACACAAAAGGTAACAGCTTGTTTTTTCCTATTCACTCTTTCAATAGACTTCACTGTTGCTGTGTTTAAAGGAGGACATACTCTACGCTGCATTTAGAACATTTTGTGTGCATTTTTTTTAACGCACAGGTTTCTTAGAAATTAGAAAATGTTTAACATTCCATCCATTAACAGTTTCTCTACTTACCCATTATAAAGTTCCACGTCACTCTGGACATTCACAAGATTACAGTATAGGACTGCAAAACTATTACAAAAATGTAATGAATTCGACTAATAAGTTAAATCAAATATATATGAAATAATTTGAAGTATTGCTAGCTTCACTACTGAACCCCTGCCTCTGTTCTGTCTGTCCAATCTTTTACACCACAACACAAGTTTATAGATTTCCCTGTAGCTAAGCAGACAAATCCAAATGCAAGAATAAAACTACTGGACAGTGGAATCAATTGCTGCATTTGTCTAAAAGTCAGAACTCGCATTAAACAGCAGTTTATATTTAGTATCGCTGCAGCGTGATATGTTTTACTTGTCTGTATTCGCTACGATTTTAGCAACAGTCCCTCTGAAACGTTACAGCAGAGGAAGCAGACACAGCGGCAGACACGGCGAATAATACACTTCTCATGTATACACCTTCTGACTTAAAATGTGAAAGCTTGTCACATGAAGATGAAAAGGAGGAATTGTCGTGGGATATCACTGAGCGTGGCTTCTTCGGGATCGGTTTTTCGTTACAGGAGCAAAATTAAACAAATGATTTGGATGTATTGTACCCGAAATGCCACATACTCCATGTTAGATTCTTAGAGAGAAAAGTGCTATATGAAGCATAACTCTCAGTGCTGATATTCAGAATGACTTTTGCTCCTGCTCTATTGCTTAAATATCTAATCTCTGGAATTCAGGATTGTCTTCAAGTGACGTCAAATCGAAATGGCAGCTCGTAGCAGATCATACCTTTAAACCACATCTCATTTTTTAGCTAAGGGTTAATTACCTTGCTCAAGTGGCAGCTTGGCCCTTCTAATGAGAAGTCCAATGTCTTCTCCACTGAGTGACCACTACTACTGACATTGCAGCATCTTCACCTCCTTCATTGTTATGAGATGGGACATATGTGAAGTGGTAGCTCAGTGGTTTAGATGTTGCTCAGAGGTTTAAATCCGGACACCACCAAGCTGCCACTGCTGGACCCTTGACTAAGGCTCTTAACCCTCAACTGCTCAGTTGTATAAATAAGATAAAGGTAAGTTGTTCTTTATTGTGTCTGCCTAATGCCATAAATGTAAATGTAAACATATATCAGTTAGCTGGCTAGCTTGTTGCTAACAAAGGACGGATATGGCATGGTTGAAATAGAAATAATTCAGACTTTCCACTTTGGAGGAAGGTCAAATATGTAAACATGAATGTATACACCAACCAGACATAACATTATGACCAATATCTGCCTAATATTGTGTTTGTGCCAAAACAGCCCTGACCTGTCATGCACTGTGTATTTTGACACCTTTCAATCAGAACCAGCATTAACTTCAGCAATTTGAACAACAGTAGCTCATCTAGCCATCATAATTTGGCCCTTCGTTAAACTCTCTCAAATCCTTACGCTTGTCCATTTTTCCTGCTTCTAACACATCAACTTTGAGGACAAAATGTTGACTTGCTGCCTAATATATCCCACCCACTAACAGGTGCCATGATGAGGAGATCATCAGTGTTATTCACTTCACCTGGCACTGCCTGATCAGTGTATATTGAGCCTTTTGTCTAACACTGTACATGTATAAGGAATTTGTCTTGGTGTATTAATGCATGCTAATATGAAGCAAGCGAGAATGGATGTATAAAAAACCTACTATAAGTAACAATTATTTATTTTTAAGGTAATGAAAGAAAGCTAGCCATGAGAATAAAATTTGATCTGTAAACAAGCTCAGTGTCTAAAAAGGTGAATAAAGATTTATTTAGATTTAATTGAATGATTTGCCACAGGAGAGCTTTGAATATGGTTCGTATTCTCCTGCTGGTTTTCTTTCATTAATTAAGTCAATAAAAAACACCCTTTTAAAATTGTTATACAATATTTTACTTTGATTCAACAGAATAATAATAATAATAATAATAATAATAATAATAATAATAATAATAATAATAATAATAATAATAATAATAATAATAATAATAATAATAATAATAATAATAATAATAATAATAATAGATAGCCATTGTTGTGGATCTGAGCTCGTATACACATATATGAGTTTAAACAATGCTCCTCAGCCAGCATGTCAATATATTTGGTGTGCGGATATTCAGTCCTGTCCTTGTCTTGAAGGATTAATAAAAAGAGCTGCAGATCAGTTCATGGTTCGCTGCTGGAGGGCTCATTTCCTGTTCTTAATCTAATGCCATCACTTCCAACAGCTTTGAATCAGCACGGTTTTAAATATATTCTTTTACGCAGAGGTAAAAATGTCTCACAGGGCCTGAGGATATGGACGATCACTGACACTTCCGCTTGTCTTGTCTTGATCTTTGGAATTTTATTCTGCGTGTGAGGAGAGAGAGAAAAAAAAACAGACTTCTGGTTCCTCTTTTACATTTACAGTGGGATAAAAAAAAAGGCAGGTAGAAAATACCTGAGTGAAGTAATATGGAGTACATGATAAAATACGTGCCTACTAATACGTGACTGCTTTTATTCTAATTATCGTAGCGTGTTATGATGAGCCATGCATGCGGTGCATTTTAATAGGACTGTAGTGACAAGATAAAAGTCCTTTTTAATTCAGGAATCTTTTAAAGGTGGTGAAGAGTGTGCAACCACCCACTAAGGCCAATTAGATACGATGTTAAAGCGCAGATACAAACTCGTCCAATTTAAGAAACAAATTCATTTCCGAGGGCACTTGCTGGAGTGGAGAGCACTCGGCAGCCCGTTGATAGCTGATTAAGTATTAGCACGAGGCGAGCGAGACACGCTGGATTTATTACCCACGCCTTTGAGTTCCTCTGTTTAGTGGAAGCATTTTTAAAGTAAATGACTCCAGGCTCAGGAGACCTTCTCGCTGCCTCCAAACATTAGAAATAACAACTGGCTACACGCGAATGAGCAGAGAGGCTCGGTATGATAGGAGAGAAAAATATCTGCGAAATGGAAATGAGGAAGATGAATCTGGGTCACAGTCTTTCAGGAACAATGTTTAGCTGAGATGAAGGAGGGGTGTTACAAGTTTCTTCAAATGACATTGGGACTTGCAGATTTGTCGACTAAAAATCTGCCACCAAACTCCAAATGATACGCTGAGGATGCATGGTGCTTCAATTTAATTTACAGGGATTCTTGCTGAAATCAGCTGCATGCACTTCCTGACTCTGGCTGTCTTTCAAAAAAAATAAGAAAAAAAGAAATGGTTTCAGTCGTAATTATATAAATTTGCTGTAAAATTGATTTGGGATCAACCTGGGATCATCCCACTTTAATTACTTCATAACAATATGAAAAAATAAATCCCTGTGTCTCTGTGGGTTTCATCCAGGTTCTCGGGTTTCCTCCCACCTCCCACAAACCCTGAGTTAGGAAAAAAAATGATATGACGCTATAACCAGCGAACGACTCTATAACCAGGATCATCAAACAGCAGCCTGAGTGAGTTTTCTCTGGCTTCGAGTTATCCTCCAACACAGTCTCGACTTACATTAAAAATATGACCGAACTGAATAATGTCCTACCAGCAAAACTTGCTGAAACGGGTAATTACTTGTAGGTGATACTCTCTCATGCTGTAACAGCGAGAGGAGGGAATGAAAGCGGGAAGGAACAGAGGCTAAAAAGCGGAGGCTTGTCTTAATCAAACATGGGAGTGAGAGAATGAAACAATCTAATGAGTAAGGAATAACACACAACGGGTCATGATGCTATGTGGAAATTACCCTTCGGGGGTCCATCAATTTTGTATATTGTCTTATTGCATTCATGCCACAAGACTTGGCAACGATTCCATTGTTTCATTTATTAATGGAAGACATGTGGCATGTTTTTATAGCTGGACAAGTTAGTTTTTTATCATTAAACAGTGATGTATTGGTTCTCTGTCTAAGGCATGAACCATGTCTGGGGTGCTCACGTAATCATAATCTGACCATGTTCACGATTTATGCTTGATATGGACATACTGACCCAGTTTTTTAGCTAGATGAGTAACTCATTGTACCGGATAACAAGTTGTGTTTATATTTTTGTATGTTTGTACTGGGTAAATCGAGCCTGACGTACATATAAGACATCTATGTGTGTATTTTCCACAGTGCCTTAAAATATATAACAAAGAAATAGAAAGAAGTGACCAGATGTGATAGTTTTGCTCTTCATGCTGAATTTTAGCCATGTAGTTCTCTACTGTTAGCCTTAGAAAGGCAGAGATGTCAGTTGCGTGTGGTGTTAAAGCTGCTCTCATACACCTCCGTAATGACCTAAATCGGTGACTTTCACACTATATGACATTCCATAGCACGATGTATAAAGGAACAGTGCTGATTATGTAACGCTTTCTTCCTCGTAAAGGAACAGAGGACATTGTGCAGGTTCTCTCAGGTATTTCTAACCTCCATTTTCTTTCCCTTCGATTCAGACGGCTGTTTGATCTGATTTCTGAGCCAGATGAACACGATGAAACTCAAACTTAAACTAGTTTCTCCGGATTCTGTGTGACACCCTGCCATATGTGCACTGTAGTACAGATAGTAACTGATCAACTTTAGACAAAATGACATCGGTTACAAAGCAAACATTAGGATTTATGAGTGGCTAAAAAGTCAAACCTTGAAGCCTGGTGCAGAATTGAATGACTCACGGTTAAAAAGTTTATAAATAATACTGTGCCCATGAATGAAAGCACATCTTTTTGGTTTTGAACTCAAACTCTGAAAGGAAACCTAGAAATGTTTTTCATATATAATGCTAATTTGAAGCTATTAGACTGCTCAGTCTGCCGTGCTATTTTCTGATGCTTTTTCAGCGCTTTGCACTTTCATGAAGGTTCTGATAGAGTTGGAGTATAAAACAAAACAGGAAGTGATGATGACAAAGTGAGGCAAACTGTGACAGGTTTACTTCCAGTCTCTGGAGATACTCGTAGACAAGAGGTATAAATGACTGTGAATTTCTCCTGCTTGTTCACATACAGAAATGACACTGAGAGCCTTGTTTATCAAGCTGGATACAAACAGATTTATTTGTAAATTGTTCTACAAGCATTTACACAAGAAATCTGGGATTCGTGTCAACCCTGTAAATTAGAAAAGAAAAACATTTGCCACATGCTTGTGGTCCTGAATGTAAGAAGACTTAACTAATGTAAACCTCGAATGTTTAATTTGCTTGGATCCCTGCAAACGGACTATTTATTAATATTTTGCATTATTTAATACGGCTTAGAACTTCCACTTCTGCCTTTCAACCTGATCATTTATTTGCTCCCAGCTGTCTGTGCACATGACCTTTTACAGAGTTTTGTAGGCATCACTACATGCAAATGAGCTGCGCTTTGCCTCTTACAGGTGATCGACATACATACAAAGAAAGTCTACAACTTTTCTAAATTGGACAGACAGTTTTAGTTCGGTCTGGCTTACGCAAACGTTTCCGCACAACTTTAATAAAAGCCTTATAAATGAGGCCCACTGTGGTAATCCTTGTGATGAAAGATAAAGACAGGCGTAGGGTGTAAATTAATAACACTGAGGAGAAGACACATAAGAGAGCTGTGTAAATAAGCGCTTATGTGGATCACTAACAGATCTGTAGAGAGAAACTGGTGGAAGCTCTTCTCTGCTTAATTATTCAGAAGTGACACAGCAAAACTAAATTCTGCTTCAAGAACCTGAAGCGTCTGAAGCACATCTGAAGCACATGCTTTGAAGCTTTCACTTTCTACTCCTTGTTGAATTTGAGCTTTCTATATAATTTGACAGAGAGAAAATCTCTTTTTTTTTTGCCTTTTGTCAGCTGGATAATTCTCATTAGACACCAGACGAAGAGTCAGAACAGATCCGAGCCAGAGGGAGCCAGAGAGAAAGAGAGGTAGACAGAGAGAGAGAGAGAGAGAGAGAGAGAGAGAGAGAGAGAGAAAGCGAGCTGTCAATCACACAGCCGACACACAGGGGGGGTCGTGTCACCGCACAGTGCCAGCTGTACCAGCCTCGTCTCTGAATGTCAATGATTGAAATCTCTACGTCGACAAAAGTGCTGCCAAATGAGGCCATTCTTCAAAAAACTATGTGTGCGTTGTTATTGCCAGTATAATGTTCTGTTCCACTGGGTTTTAGTTTTACATTTATTCACTTAGCGGGCGCTCTTAGTCGCAGAGTCTTACAAGACGAGCAGGCAGCAGATGGTACAAAGATACAAGCATTCACACAGACCCACGAGCTAAATTCAATAGAGACTCTCAATATTGTTCATATTTAATTGTAAACTAAGTAGTTGCTACATAAAGAACAGTAATTATGGAGAATGTGCAGAAAATATAAGTTAGATCATCTATGTTTCTATAGAAGACACCAATCAGTTGTAACATTGCGAGCACTGACGGGTGAAGTAAACAAGACTGATGATCTCCTCATCATGGCACCTGTTAGTGGGTGGGATATATTAGGCAGCAAGTGAACATTTTGTCCTCAAAGTTGATGTTAGAAGCAGGAAAAATGGACAAGCGTCAGGATTTGAGCGAGTTTGACGAAGGGACGAATTGTGACGGCTAGACAACTGGATCAGAGCATCTCCAAAACTGCAGCTCTTGTGGGGTGTTCCCGGTCTGCAGTGGTCAGTATCTATCAAAAGTGGTCCAAGGAAGGAACAGTGGTGGACCGACAGGGTCATGGGCAGCCAAGGCTCATTGATACACGTGGGGAGCGAAGGCTGGACCGTGTGATCCGATCCAACAGACGAGCTACTGTTGATCACATTGCTGTAGAAGTTAATGCTGGTTCTGATAGAAAGGTCAGCATACACAGTGCAGGACGGGTCAAAAGAGGGACACAATATTAAGCAGGTGGTTATAATGTTATGCCTTATCAGTGTATATAGTATATAGCCAAATGTATGTACACCCCTGACCGTCACAACCATATGTGGTTCTTCTCTAAACCTCACACAATCGTAGTAAATGTCATTACATGCTGTAACATTACCATTTCACCTTCACTGGAGCTAAGATACACAAACACTGTTCCAGCATTACAATTGCCCTGTGCACAAAGCCAGCTCCTTGTGGATATGGTTTATCCTGACCTCAACCCTACTGAACACCTTTGGGGTGAACTTTGGTATCACTTTTTGCTACATAACGGCAAAAAACAGTGGTTTTATTAGACCTTGTTGCAACACATGAGGACGAATTCCTCACTCTACTTTGTATAGAGGAGATCAGTTTGAACGAGAAGTAATCTCGAAACAGAGAAATTTCTGCGACACCAACTACCACCAACTTATCCCACCACCCTTACAAAACCTACCCCTGTGGACTCAAGGCAATTCACGCCTCCAGACCTTGATGTCAATGCAATCTCACAACGCCACAGGTGAGAAGCGTGCAGTGTTTAAATAGCAAGGCTTTTCCTACTGAATCTCTTCGGATGAAACAATAGATTCCAGTGTCTAAACTTAATAAAATATGCTGATTTGGTTTCATATTGTTTGTTAATTATAGACTGCGGAACATGTCGATCTCTCTCACATTTACCAACACATTATAAAAGAAAGAAAAGTGAAATATATGTATTATTCCCAATTACATGACTGGCCTTTCTGGATTTTTTATTCTATCTATAGTTGAGGTGGATGGGCAGACTCGGTAGTTTAATAAACACCTATAAGGTTTTATTCCTCTTATTCATCAAACAGTGAAAGAAAACTCCCTGATCATGTACAGGCTTGAGCAATATGGCAATATGTTTATGATACACAATATGCAACATTATAAACAGGACCAAGTCATTTTTCAGTTAAAAAACTGCTGATTTGTTTACTTACTGTTTACAATTTTTTAAATAGCTTTTCTATTTATAAAATATGCACACATTTAACACTATTTTACAATTTTACCAGTTATATGTATTTTGACCACCTTCTAGAGCACCATTTACTGAATATTTGCTTGTGTGAAATTTTCATGAAGGATTTTTTTTATTTATATTTTTTATAAGTCAGTATTTGTGACAGCTCTAATTCTGTCCACCTGCTACGCCCACACTCGTCCCCTTTTACTTGTCAGATTAATCAACACAGTCGACATATGACCTTTACAGTATCAAGAACATGCAGGGATGTTGGAACACTGACCAAAATAAAGTCCAGGATGAAGCTGTCACACAGTTCTCCTGCTTACTGCATGCAGTCACATGGCTCGAGTCTGTATGAATGCATCTGACCAGCCGGTATTACTGCATTATATTATGTTAGCACGGCATGGTGGAATGCTTGAATCTGATTGGTCAGAAGGTGTGCACAGCTCTGGATGTAACATGAACTATAGGTTAAAATCAATGCATTCATTCTGATACGTTATCTTTTCTACAGTAACAGTTTACACACAGCGATAGATAGATAGATAGATAGATAGATAGATAGATAGATAGATAGATAGATAGATAGATAGATAGATAGATAGATAGACAGACAGACAGATAGACAGACAGACAGATAGATAGATAGATAGATAGATAGATAGATAGATAGATAGATAGATAGATAGATAGATAGATAGATAGATAGATAGATATCACCAGACTTATAAGAATAGCAGAAAGCATTCTTGTAAACTCTTCATGGAAAGATGGTGAGACAGATGTAGCTGTAGGTATTTGTTAACCAGTCTGTTAACAAATAAGATTAAAATCCAATCTAACTCTTAATGCAGCAATTAAAACTCCATCACAGCTCACTGCAACTGTGGGAGAGTAGAGATGGTACTTCAGGAAGACATTAAAAAATTTTCATCCTGCAATTACCATCCGATTTAACAATTAGCATGCAAATGGTGTTAATAAGACTGAAATATGGCACTCTTTCATTACAGCCTTGAGTCAGACTTTTTCACTCGTGTACAATTTAATGAGTCTCTTTGGAGGACTTTGGGGTCAGAGTGAGTCAAATCGCTCTCAAAGGTAAAATAAGTGACATTAGTCATGAGGGAGGAATACATTTATTTTGAAATATGATGCCGAAATAAATCGATGTTAATCTGATTTTTTTTTTAACAAAATGATTGCAGCCAGTAGAATAGATTAAAAAACTATTCATAAAAAAGGAGGATAAAATTCATGGCTTATGTCAAGTCAAATCAAGTCAGTTCAAGAGGTTTTTATTGTCATTTCAACCACAGTCAGTAGCAACCTGTATATAGTACTGTAGTTGAGTAAAAAAGGGCAAGATGCTACGATTGTAAACACAAACAATTAGCAGAAGATTGATTGAAGCAGTGTTAAAAAGTAATGTGCAAAGATTGCAGGAGTGGGAGTGCAGTAGTGTGTGTGTGTGTGTGTGTGTGGTGTATGGTCCAGGCTCTGGAAATTAAGGAGTCTAATGGCTTGAGAAAAGAAACTGTTACACAGTCTGGTTGTGAGGGCCTAAATGCTTCAGTACCTTTTTCCAGATGTTGGAGGGTGAAGGGTTTATGTGAGAGGTGTGTGGGTTCATCCACAATGCTGGTGGCTTTGCAGATGCGGCATGTGGTGCAAATGTATGTGATGTGGGGTAAAGAGATTCTGGTGATCTTCTCAACTGTTATTACTATCTGCTGCAGGGTCCGAGACGGTGCAATTCCCAAAAAAGGCATGCTCTCGATAGTCCCTCTATAGAACATGGTCAGGACATGGGGAGGGAGATGGGTTTTCCATGGCAACTGCAAAAAGTAGAAATGGTGCTGGGCTTTCTTGCTAATAGCACTGGTTTTGAGGAAGGAAGTTGGTACTCTCGACAATCTCCAAAGAGGATCTGCTGATGTTCAGCAGAGAATGCTCACTCTGTGCTCTCCTGATGTCAACAACCATCTCTTTTGTTTTGTCAACATTCTCAGACAAGTTGTTGGCTCTACACCAGTTGCATCTCCTTTTTGAATGCTGACTCATAGAACTTGCTGATGAGACTGGCCACGGTTCTGTCATCGAGAACAATGTGGTTCATTGTGAGTCAGCAGAGTGAACAGCAGTGGGCTGAGCACACAGCCTTGAGGGGCCCCAGTGCTCAGTGTTGTGGTGCTGTACATGCTGTTCCTGATCTGGACTTACTGAGGTCTCCCAGTCAGAAAGTCCAGGATGCAGATGCAGGGAGGTGTTCAGGTCCAGCAGGCTTCACTTTTCAATCAGATGCTGAGGAATGATTGTGTTGAACTGCTGAACTGAAGTCTATGTACAAACAGCCTTCATGCATGTGCGTGACAATGGCATAGTCTGTGGAGCAGTTGTGTCATACACAACCTGCATGGGGTCCATTGCTGGTGGCAGCCGGGGCTTGGTGTGCCTCATGATGAGCCTCTCTGAGTATTTCATGACGATGGGTGTGAGTGTGATGGGATGATAGTCATTGAGGCAGGACACTGAAGACTTCTCTGGCACGGGGGAGATGGTGGTGGTCTTGGAGCATGTTGAAACAACAGATCTGCTCAAGGAAATGCTGAAGATATCAGTGAAGACATGCGGGGAGGAATTTACCTTTACTAATTTACCTGACTATGCAAACAATGTTGAATTCCTGTTTTAAATGAAATGGTCTGAATCTAACAGTCACAAACTCCACGAATGATGAGCAGTAATTAGAATCGCATGAGAATTAGAAGCACAGAGTTATTGCACAATTTTGTGTTGATGTAAACAGACAAGCCACCATCACAAGCCTTACCAAACAGAGCTGCACTTCTGTCGGCATGAAACAGGCTGAGCTCGTCTAGCTGATTTGCACAATCCAGAACTCTGTCCCTAAGCCTCGTCTCCATGAAAACAAAGACATTTGAAAAGCAGTCTCTAAACTCACATCACGTAGTCTGCCGGAGTCGGATGAAGTCCAATTTATTGTCCAGTGAGCAAACAGTGGAGAGTTGGATGGCCAGAAGAGCTGGCCGGTTAGGGTTTGTTTTTCGCTTAGCATTCAACACTTTCAACGTCCCCACTCCCAGCCACCAGTATAAGGAGATGCCAAGGAATGGAGGTCTGGTGACTGCAGCAAGCTGAGATCTTCTTTAGCAAATCATCATCCAGGTTGGCTTTTTGTACTTAATCAATGACTAGTAATCACAGACATGAACACCCACATGCCATGAAAAATTCGAGCCAAATACAAGAATAGCAGCCGCCATCTTGTTATAAATCTGCAATACGTGTGCTATCAACGTGCAATATGAATGTGAAATGTGTTATGAATGTGCAATATGAACACAAGCTGAAGCTAAATGGCTAATCAGATTTGATCTCCACTGACCACAGAGATCTGTCGAATCCTTAAAAAATCTTTGAAGCGGTTTCCTATCCATCAGTCAGGTCAGATAAAGGTAAACTTGGCAGACGCGTCAGGCAGAGGTCCTCCATTAATCTTTACAGTCATGTGTAATTAGTATCAGCTGCGTGAGCGGCCAAGATGCCATAAATAACTGGAACGCAGGAGAGAGAGAAAAGAAGAGCTCGTCATCTAATGACCCCGAAAAACAGCATGAGCATCCACCATGTCATAACCACTCGTAAATCTGCTTTGTGATATATTTTCTTTTGCCTTATGCTTTAACCCGCTCTCTGAGAAGCTACATGTGGTCTCTTCTTTCATATATATATATATTTCTCTCTATGCATGTACAAAACAGCCCACTGAGTTAGCACAATAACCAGCCAAATTTAAGTGAGCAACTAAATCAGGCTTGTACTAAATCATATGTGTTTTAGGGATCGATGCAGGTCCTGAAAGACGAGCGATTCTGTCAGGAGATCTCAGAAGCAGGGTGTGTGTGATGGCTAACATCAAATAGGCAAAGTGCATGAAGTGTGACAGAGTGCAGTCCGTGGGCCAAAGCTGTTAGGAATGAGAGGAGGCAAGCAGCCAAGCAGCAACTCATACTGAGACTGAGACATGGGCTATCAGAGATAAGGAAGCACACACACACACACACACGCACACACACACACACACACGCACACACACACACACGCTAATCTATCCACTGACTGCACTTTTCAGTGCTCGAACTTATATCTCCTGCACGTTTCTGCCTTCTTCTCTACCCGATGGCACACAGAGACACAGCCCAGTTGATTTTTTTTTTATTGTGACTTTAGGGAATAATATGTGTGCAGCAGGAATGCTGCCTTTTCACTGTTCCCAGGTCAGATGGCTGATCCGTCTTGCGGTGCTGAGTCCTCTCATAAATATTTAATCTGCTTCTTTCTTTTAGTTCACACACAGAACAGAAACTCAGCACAGCTGAAAAACCTCAGCTCAGGTTTCCTTTTCTTTCTTTTTTTTTTTTTTGCTTTTTTTGTCCATTAAGGATTCAAATGTGTTCTGCTGGGATTTAATTAAACCAGATCACTCTTAAAAACGACTCACAAATATGCTAATAACGTTAGGGACTTTTAATGTGGTGTGATAGCTTCATGCACTGAATGAAGCGTCTTTTCACTGACCCACATGAAGTAAATGAACAGACATGCGGAGCTGGTTTTAAAATGGGAGTGAATTCATTACAGGAGCAAAAAAGGAAAATCTTGAAAATAAAAGATGCAGGAAGGTAGACGTCTGCTTGGCTAGAAATGAAACGGAGAGCTTTGCTTTTACAGATCAGTGGAACGGCTAATACGCTATGTTCTACATTATGTTCAAAGCAAATTTGTACCTCCATCTGCAAATAGGTCTCCAATTAAGGTAAAAGACACGAGTGGTGACAATTAGAAAGCTCTTTCTAATTACTGTCAAGAACATTTCAGAGATTGTTGGTCTGCTGCTATAATTGAGCTTTCAAGATGACATTTTATATTCACAGAGAAAATGGGAGATAAAGAAGTAATAGCATAAGCGTAAGCAAAAAGCATAAGCTTTTTATGGTTAGCCGGAGCACAGCATGAACTTGTACCGTTTCCGAATACGAGACACCATCTGCAATCCCAACTACGGTCTTCCAGCGTCTTCCTTCATGTTTCATTCATAGTCTAAGGGTTACGACTGAGACAGTATGAGACATGCTCTCAATCGATCTCAATTCGGTTATGAGGTGGAGGATAAACAAAGGGTGATGTGATTACTTCGGAGAAAGAAAACCAACAGGCCCTAGCAATCGATTGAATGCAGAAGGAAGAGCTTGCTGGTGAACCATTACATCTGAAAAAGACTAAAGGGCACTGGACGTGTTTCCTGATGTGTTAAAGACACAGTTTATAGGACTTAGTGGAGTAGACAGCTAACTAGGAACATACTGGTTAGTTAACAGTTGTTTATCCTGCACTAATTTCCAACTGATCCATTTGATCTCCAATTGAAAATCCATGAAAAAATTACTCTTCGGGATCAATAACGAACATCTATCTATCTATCTATCTATCTATCTATCTATCTATCTATCTATCTAACACTGCATAATAAAATGTACAAAATACATAATATATTTAATTACAATTCTGTAATATAGCACTTCAAGACAAATTCAAACCTGTACCTATAGTACTACTCACGGTATTATTAAAATCACTCTAACACTCAAGATTATCAAAGCAAACCGCCACGTTTTGTTTATTCTCCTACATCATATATATTTTCTTCTCTGACTTCACTGTATTCTCTTACCTGCTATCCATGTCCATCACTTTGTGCCAGACATGAGTCAATGCAACGATTCTAATTATGAATGAAACGCTGCGAGTCAATGCAAAGATCATAAATACTGTTCAGCACTATTAACAGGAAACAAGTAGTCTTGAGATCGTTGCGATTGATTGTTACACACAAAACGGCGGTAATAAGTCATGCCTCTCCATCCTCCAGGCTTTAAAGTCAGATTCTCCGACAGAGTTAAACCCACTGTCTCATTTTACTGCTGTTATGTTATGCCGATGACAAATATCACCTTGTGTGGTGGGTTTTAATGCCATAAATCTGCACACGATGAGGAGAGGAGCCATAAAACAAAAGAGGGTTCGCTCTCCTTGAATAACAATCACCTGGGTGGAGGAGTCAGTCAAAGCGGATATAAATTTACTCCAGCGTTTCTCTGCATAGTTCAGGATAAATAACGTGGATCGGACAGGAACAATAGCGGACCTTTTCTTCCAGCTGCTGAAGATAAAATGCTGACGGTTATGGTGTATAATCATGCATGACACTGTGGGTCAAAACTCCTTGTTAAAATGCAGGAGTGATTGAACAATAAGGGTCCTTAAGAGGTTTTCCATCTCCTGTAGTATAGTTATTAGCTTAATGGAGCTCACAAGCCTCAATAGGTCCATCTCGCATTGTTTCATGAGGTGGAGATGAAGTGCATTCATATCACCTTATGCTGCTGCATAACACACGCACCATATGTAATGCTCTTTAATCTGGGAGATGGTGCTTCTTATCACCTCGTGAGGCACATCACAATAATCAGGCTTAAACGTTTCCCTCTGGAGACACTGAGGCTGTTGTTACTGCGGTCAGGTGTGTGGTATGTGCTGACGATGCTGTGCAAATGAAATAATGTGTGCAAAATAAAAAAAAAAACACACACATCTGCATGTAAAATCAAAAAATGCGAATAGAGCGAGGGCCAATAAAATCATTCAAAATAAAGAAATGTAATTATCATTTTTAGCACCGTTCGTAAGAAAGCACAATTACTGCAAAACAGCCTTATGGTGATGAATTAAGTGAACAGATGGAAAAATGAATCTGCTCCATTAGGTTCCAGCATGTGATTCCATCCCCATACAGCTCAATTAGATATTCAGTTCAGTAACTCCATGTGGCCTCTTCATTTGCCGGAGCAACAGTGTATCGCAAACAGGGAATGCAAAAAGAATTTCATCTTTATGTGATCAAACTCATATGTGGTTTGGAGAGCCTGTAGATTTAAGCACAGAAGTGAAAAGTCCTCTTGGCTGCCTCGCTGCTCTGCAATCACACACTTGTGATTATTACATAAGTTCTAATCGACACTAAAAATGTGGCAGAGGTTTAATTGGAATTTGGGAATACTTTAGTTCTAGTTGTGTTTGTACTTATCTTCGTGAGATAATGAGAACCATGCAGAACCTACAGTACCACCAGCTGGATGTTCAGGATGGAAAGTTGTTTAAATTAAAAATATGACTAAAATGATGTGGACACACCTGGCCATCACGCTCGTGTGCTTGTTGGACATGTCATTCCGCTTTGCTGTTATTATTAGCTTCTCCACTCTTCAGGGAAGGCTGTACATTAGATGTTAGTGTGCTGCTGCAGGGATTTGTGTTCCATAAGAACCTTAGTGAGATCAGGCACTGATGTCAAATGAGTTCCAGTTCTTCTTCAGGGTTGAATCAGGGCTCTGTGCAGGAGACTCAAACCTTCTTCCAACCTTAAACTTCACACCATGTTGTCATGGTGCTTGCTTTGTGCTCACGCTGGAACGGCTTTGGACGTCTTGGTTCCAGTGAAGGGAAATTGTAATGCTTCAGCGTACAAGGATATTCTTTACAGTTGTGCAGTTTGGAGAAGAACCACATATCAGGGGTGCACATACTTTTGGCCACATAGGATATATGTATGTCTATGTGATATATAAATTAAGTGTGTTGTAGGGATATATGTAAATGAGGATGTAGTGTCCATGTATCTAAGCATGATCTTCACAATTTCATAAACATGTCTTCATACATCACTCAAATCCCAAAGAAGCCTCATTAATCCTGTTTCCCTCGTGTCATTAAAACAATATGTTTATATAACCTAGACTGCAAGTGTGGTCTGCACTGGTGTCGCATATTAAGCGATAATGGAAATTGTGAGTGAACTCATTCTTCCAGTGGATAATATGGCTACTGTTAAAATGATCGCAGCCAGCGGTCCATTACTCAATCCTACCGCAGTGTCACACGAGTCGAAACTCTTGGTTGGGAAACACTACATTTCTCATGACAGGGACGACAAGACTACATTTTTCCCACTCTATAATTTCATCCAAACTCCTGCTACACAAAACATTACTCAGCCTCGATGTGGGATGTGGTCTCTTTGTGTGTGTGTGTGTGTGTGTGTGCGTGTGTGTTCTATTCAAATCATCCCAAAATCACCCCCAGTGTCGGTTCGACTTGTCCATTACCATAACGTGTCTCTCTGCTTTGACACCGAGGGGAATTGCAATTACTCCATCTCTATTCCTCTTGTCACTATGCATGCAAATGGAAAGTGACAAAAGCGTTCCTCATTTATCTGGCCTGACGTAACCAAGGGTGGATTAACACAGGATCTGAGGAGAGCCGGCTGAAAATGCATGAGGCAGTGCAGCACTGTTCCTTCTCTTCCTCCTCCTCCTTTTCTGCTACACTCTCGTTATCATCACGCTATCTGGCAGTAAAGGGCAGGCCTGGCTGTTGACTTACTCAGATGGGATGAGTGTGTAGTCCAGCTCTGTGTAAAACTCTCTCGCCTTTTCTGCTGCTGATTTCAGTCCTCGTTAAAACACTGAGAAAAGGTTATCGGTGTCGGCGCGCGGTTATCAACACTGTCCATCTCATAACGGTGGCATTGTGTGAAACCACACACGCTCTGTTTAGTGCTCAGTGATACGGGAGCGATGCAGGCCGCAGCTGATTCTGTGCAACGCTGACAAACTGTGAAACAAAGGAAATCAGAGAGGAAAAAAATGACAAAGAATGACATTGGCTTCTTATGAAACAGGAGCTTTAGTGGCAGTGGCTTGAATCTCTCATCATCCGGCATTTTCTCAGAACTGGTATGCAGCTAAGCTTCACCCTGTATCAATGAAAGAGGACTGTACAGATCCAATCACAAGTAATTGCTCCTGGCCAACAAAGGAGGGTAAACACAGAGGGAGTTAGTCACTGGTGTTCTCCAGGGCTTATTGGAACAGCAGCGATAGCTAAGCTGTCAATTTTCTTTACAGAGGCACAATAAAAGGAAGGGATTTTTCCTCCTGGTTGCAGACTCCAGTTCTTGTTGAGGCAGGAAACGTGTGATACAATCGAAGGAACGGGTCTGATCTCAGACGATCCTTTCTTTCTTTCTTTCCATCACCTTTCATGTATACTTTCGTTCAGACGGTCTTCTCATAAATTAAAAATATGCTGGAGAATCAATAGTTTGCTCTCTGGCTTCATTACACTACAGGACTTTTCACATTCAGAGAACGCCATTAATGAAGTGGCTCTGAGCTATGAAGCCCTTTTGAATGTTCCAGCCAGAGAATAAAAGCAGGGTAAAGGGCTAATAGCAGGAAGGCCTACCTGTCAAACTGCCTCTAATTGCATTAGATTTCTGCCCAGGCGAGTGTGTCAGATCCATCTGATTCATCTTAGCTAAGGTGCAGAACACGAGCAGACGCAGAAAGGACAAATCCCTGTACAAGAGCCTGTGATATTTCTGTCCCTGTCAACATCAAGCTTCTGCTCACTGAATTGGATGGATTGAAGTGACTGGCATTGTGTGGCCTGCCTCAGGACAGGGATACACAAAAGCCACGCAAAAATAAAAGAAATAAAAAAAATTCTGGGACAAAACAAACAGACTCAAAATCTCAAACTTCTACAAGAGCGCATGCTGAAACTCGCCACGAATCCATGACGACACACCATGTGATATTTTGTTGTGATATGATCGAGTATATTCTCTGAGGTATTTTTATACATTTTAATTCACACACTAGCTGAAGGTGAACTAAGTGCTATGCATGCGAAAAGAAAGTGACAAAAGCGTTCCTCATTTAGCTGGTTGACGTAACCAAGGTTCTTACTCGGCAGAAGCCAAGTCCACAACAGTGTAGAAATGACTAAGAACCGAGAAAACTGCACAAACATGACTTTGGTAATAAAATGCAGTCAAAACTTTGCTTATGAATGATTGTATATATACACTGATCAGGCATAACATTATGACCAGTGAGAGGTGAAGTGAATAACACTGATGATCTCCTCATCATGGCACCTGTTAGTGGGTGGGATATATTAGGCAGCAAGTGAACATTTTGTCCTCAAAGTTGATGTGTTAGAAGCAGGAAAAATGGACAAGTGTAAGGATTTGAGCGAGTTTGATGAAGGGACGAATTGTGATGGCTAGACCACTGGATTAGAGCATCTCCAAAACTGCAGCTCTTGTGGGGTGTTCCCGGTCTGCAGTGGTCAGTATCTATCAAAAGTGGTCCGAGGAAGGAACAGTGGTGAACCGGCAACAGGGTCACGGGTGGTCAAGGCTCGTTGATGCACGTGGGGAGAGAAGGCTAGCCCGTGTGATCCGATCTAACAGATGAGCTACTGTTGCTCAAATTGCTGAAGAAGTTAATGCTGGTTCTGATAGAAAGGGGTCAGAATACACAGTGCAGGACGGGTCAGGGCTTTTTTGGCAGCAAAAGGCGGACCGACACAATATTAGGCAGGTGGTCATAATGTTATGCCTGGTTGGTGTATACACACATTCATTCTATAAAAGTCTCTGAATTGCCAAAAAAAATTCCATTTTAAAATCCACACATTGGATTCCAGTCCAAAAATCCCAGTGATCCCATGAACATCTATCTGTAAAAGCAAAAATGATCTGTTCTCTCAGACAGGAATGGGCTTTCTCTCTCTCCCCTATCAATCATAGTGACACTAGCCAGTCATGGGAATCTGTGAGCTCATGTATGTAGAAGAATTCGGAGAGTGCTTTCCTCTGAGTGTGCTACAAAGCCCCATGAAGAAGCACACGAGTCAGGAGTTAACAAAACCTTACACTTCACCAGCATGACAAAGTTCCTCATGGCTGTGTGTTATATCAGGATGCTAATTAAGAACGCCAAATCCATGAGCACAAAAAAAAACACGTCTTTGCCAGAAACAGATGAGAAAAGCTCAAAAAATCTTTTTTTTTTTTTTTAAACCTAACCTCAACCAACATTCCCTGTGACTGACTCGAGATAAAACTTAACCATGACCTGAAACCATGCTGTAAGGAACATCTGGATGGTTGTAATGCATCTTTTCAGGACATATATATCCAAGACCCTAGACGACTTGCATATTAATGTTTATGACCTTTAATGGCATTTACTACGCAATGAAATTCTGGTTTTCCTACAGTTGCCTATAAGGCAGTTCAAATATCTCTAAAGAGCTGCACGCTTTGCTCAAAAAGATCAGCTGCCAGAGCTTCACACTCACCATGCTCATCATCTCGTAGATCAATAACTGGCTGAACCAGGTCTCTGGCAAAGCCTTGTATAACTGCACTGCATTCTGGGAGTCCAGGATTTGCACCAACAGGTCTAATATTTCTTGCTATATTTGCGTTAACTGTTGAAATGAACCTTCACTGCAAAAGATGCTCTCTGATCGTTATCAATGAAATGCCTTTCTTCCATTAACCAAGTCACCGTGTGACGTCAGCACGACACACAACCTCTTACATCTCACGAGAAAGACACCAAGTTGAGATGTTTCCAGATGGTCCATTTCTCCAAACTCAAAATGGACCAGTGTCCTTTGTTTGACGCACGTGCCAAACGCATAGGCGTGTACCGGACGTTGCCAGTGACTTACCTGCTCGTCTCCTTCGTGCGCCTTCATCAGGTGTTTCTCTCTGTACAGTGACCACAGACCCACGTTGGGCAAGAAAATGAGAGCCAGCGTAAATAAAAACGCCATCTGCAGCACGCGCTTCTGCCTCCTCTTCATCGTGTAAACTTCCGGTTCTTGTTTCAGTTCAGATGTGTTCAGATAGGAGGGGGAAAAAAATAATCATCAGCTCTGAGGAGTCACACCAGGCTGCTTGTTCGGCAGATGATGGCAAACTTTCATCTGAAACACACACACACAGACACACACACACAGCTGGGTGAAAAGGAGTGGAAACTATACATATAAACAACAGACCACAACATTAAACCGTACACTAGCTGTATGTTAGAATAGTGAGTTTCCATGCGCGCGCGCGCACACAGCCAAATTTACACACACTTACCGTACTGTTTAGTAGGAGTACATGTTTAGGACGCTAGCTTAGCTATTCTGTACCACTTTTAAGGACCAGAATATCCCTAACGTATTGAATTATATGTATTTTTTAATGTTAGCAGTTAAGCTACACGAAAGAAGCTAAGGCTACAAATAATGTAGCTAGAAATTAGAACTGAATTAAATAGCGACTTACTGTAGTGGCGTATTTTCATGATGACACACACACAAAGGTAGCGTTTCTCCGTAGTCCTTCTGTGTGTTTTACAGTCGCGACGCTAAAATAATAATAAAAATAATGAAGAAATAAATAAAATAAAATAAAAATAAAACAAACGTAATCTATTTTTTTTTCTTCCGTTACAGTTTAAATTCCCCCAACGGCCAACGGCTCGCGCCGGCTGAGACGCGCTCGCGCAAGGATTCAAAAAAGCCTCGCGCTCATCTCTTGAAGGATTTTGCGCGCGCGCGCTGTGTGCGTGTGTGCATTGTGTGTGTGTGTGTGTGTGTGTGTGTGAGCGGCGTTTTCGGTGCAGGTCTCCGTTATTATTATTATTTTTCCTCCTCTTTCTCTCTCCGCCTTTTTTCCCTTCGCACGAGCTGCCGTCTGATAAATCCGTTATTTACCACGTGCATGCGTGTGAAAACATTCCCCACCACGCGGGCGATTCCTCTCCTCTCCGACCAGAGAGTGCAGGTCGTTGAGTGTGTGTGTGTGTGTGTGTGTATAGAGAGAGAGAGAGAGAGAATCGCCGCTATACCGCGCGTGCGGGGGAAACGCACTGCTCGTGAGGTGCCTAGATCACATGCTCACGTTCTTTTTTTTTTTAAACATATTTATTACGCTGTGAATAACTCCTAGGACGCAGACTAAAAACGAAGTGATTCCCAGTGCGCGCGCGTCTACCCATGCACTGGCATGAGCGCGCTCACAAAGCGCCACGCACGCGCGCACAATCACTTAAACTTATCACATTCCCCCCCGTTTTTCCTTATCTTTTGTTAATCGAATGATTTCAGATTTCACCTCTTCCTGCTTTATGTTTTTTATACACGTTATTTTTAATGATTCAGATCTATGTGTTCATCTGGTATGTTTCCTGAATGTGCACGTGCGGGTGCTATATATATATATATATATATATATATATATATATATATATATATATATATATATATATATACATAAACAATATATATAACATTATTCCTTAACCGTATATTCTTTCAGAAGTCAGAAACTATAAGAATACTTTTATTTTTATTATTTTCCGTGAGCACCAACAGGGGGAGCAGTGATCCCACCCAATGAACAAAAAAAGATCCAAAATGACAAAACTGACGTGAAGTCTAAATTTATCATCGTAGATTCTGATCATATACAGTACATTTTGGCTAGTATTTACTTTTTATTCAAATATAATCAGTTATACTCATATGTTTGTCAAAGGAATCCATGATTAATATAATCTTACTGGTTTAGATCATGTTATAAACGTTGTTTAATCCTAACCTTATTAGCTTAAAAACCATGACGTAATGTCAGATTAAAAATATAAGCATTTTAAATACGGTGCAAATGGATTAGATTCAGTTCTTCATATCAGCATGGGAAAATCTTCAGGATGGAGAGGTTTGTACATTGCATCTTGCCATTTCTCTTCCTTGTTTTCCCATAATTATTAACAAGTGAGAGCTGTAGCTGTTATAAGATAAGTGATAACAAACTTGTATTAAGGATGTAAATGTAACTATAAATGGCTAAAAAGAATGACGTGTTCTGTACGAATAAATAGTCAAAAATTAATAGTTGACCAACCTTTCAGCTGCTCCCTAGGTGTATGAGGGGTCGCTATAGGGGACCAACTGGTCAGCACAACAACTTGGCACAGGTTTTACGCCGTATGCCCTTCCTGACACAACCCTCCCATTTTTATCCAGGCTTGGGACCAGCACTGTATCCAGAGGCTGGGGTTTGAACCCAGGCCTTCCACATAGTAGGCGAGAAACCTACCACTGAGGCACCAGCACCCTAACATCACATCATAGTGACATGGGTTATTTTTTCCAGAACTACACACCCCCAGGTGTTTTATTCCTTATGTGCCCGATGTCTGGACAGTCAGATTGCCGAGGTCCTGAAAGTGCACACAGATTTATTATTACTATATTTTTTAATATTCTCTGTAAGAATCCTGTGGTTGCACCAACCTGGACCACCATTTCAGCTCAGCCTTGAAGCAAAATAGCCTGCTCTGTCTTATTCAGATACACACCAGCACATAGAGCACAGAGGGAGCACTGTAAAGCAGAACAAGAGTAGCATTCTGGGTAAGTTAAGACATGGTAATATGCCATGTACTTTAGAAATGTATACTGCCTCACCTGACAGGGTACATTTAAACACAAGGGAGGTGTGTGTGTGTGTGACAGAGAGAGAGAGAGAGAGAGAGAGAGAAAGCAGGCAGACAGACAGAGAGATAGTGAGAGAGAGAGAGATAGTAAGAGAGCAGGCAGATGGACAAATGGACTGTGAGAGAAACAGTGAGAGAGACCGAGAGAGAGAGAGAGAGAAATAGTAAGAGAGCAGGCAGACGGACAAATGGACTGTGAGAGAAACAGTGAGAGAGACAGAGAGAGAGAGAGAGAGAGCAGACAGACAGACAGATAGGCAGTGAGACAAACAGTGGGGGGGAGGTATGTGTCAGCACCATGGACAGCACCACATCTTTCTAAATCTTTCATCATATTCTCTCTAAATAAAAGGTTAAAAATAATAATAAAAAAAACAATGCTGTATCATAACAATATTCTTTTCCCAATTGTAAATATTTATTCATTGAATGTATTTTTTTGCAATTATTTCTACACTTTAATTACTTTTTTAATGTACATGTGAAACTGATAATTTGTTCTATCTGTGATCATATTAGTTCCTGATCAAGAATTCTCAGAAAAGTGTTTTTTTTTATTTTTAATATTAAGAGGATAAGTGAGGAATAAACCACTCAGTGCCCTGCTATTATTGGAAAATAATCAAATGATAGTGAGGTGTGATGAAGCAGAGTTCCTGATACTGGTTATTTTCCCATAACAGCACTTTCCGAACAGGTTTATTCTTCTTATACCACAGAAACTGTAAAAATCTACCCTTTTTATCCATTTCTAGTTACATTTAGTGTTTTGGAGCATCTACAGACGAAGTTAGTTCCTCTTATCAGTTATGTTTCAGCAGCTGTTCCCTTAGCACTCTTTTCTCTCTCTCTCTCTCTTGATGATAATAAGCCATGTAATGCTTCTCGTTCTATCTTGAAGCTGCAAACTCTTCTGTAAATCCTTCTGTCTTGAAGATGTAAGAATAACGTAAAGAAAAAAAAAACGTAAAGTTAAATTATTCATTGGAGCTGAGAGCTTGAGGTTTGAGGCTCGTCTTCAAAATTCCAACAACCTTCTCCGATTGGATTTTGAAGTGCGACCTTAACCAATGCATTTGCAGGTAAGATTATGAAAATAAAACTGTATCCTGCTTTCAAGGTGAACATTAACGTCAACCTTCCTGCACTGTGATGTCCTCTGCGTCATAAATAAAGGGAGGAAAAAATCAGTTTAGGTGGGTTTTATCTATCCTCCCTGACATTGCTGTGATTGACTTCAAGCCCTTCAATAAATATAATCTAATCATGCCTTATTAGTGCACTGACCTTGAGCTTCAGAGGACTGAATATTCTTCTCTGTTCATTTAGAGGATCCTGGTTATGAGCTGTTTGGTGTAATATTGTTCCAGTTGTTTAAGAAGCTGTTTCATTAGACTTTAGCAGCAGTATATTTGTTGTTGTTTTTTATGAATGCTGGAGAACTTAGAGCATTATTACAAAATGTGTATTTTCTTTTACACTCAAGATTTATATAATACCAATATATAACACCAGCTGTCATTGTTCCACAAAACTCTCAATTTGCTTGTGTCTGACTCACTACTCCTAACATTTTCTCAGTAATTTAGACTTAAGCTAGCTCTCTATATTTTTTTAAACACAGCATAGGGAGTGCAATACATTATCATTCACAATCTGCCCTCTTCCACATACACATGCTCACAGACACTCCTGATTAGAGAGAGAAAATAAGCCACTCCTACCTGGAGAGTTTTCTTCTCTTGGCTTGGACTCCTCAAATTCACCATCTCTTTCTTTCTTTATTTATTTTTTTCTGTTGCAACACTCAGGAGCCGAGCGACTGTATCTTTAAAAGTTTGTTCACACAGATTAGTCTATTTGAGTAGAAATTAAAGCCAAGCTGATACTTTTGTTCGATGTTTGGTTTGTTTCACACTGGCCGAGAAGCGCAAAACAAAATAACAGATCCAAAAACAAAACAACAAAACTGTAAACACAAGGACATTTCAGACGAACCAGAAACAGTAGGTATATTTTGCAAATGGAATTGGATGATCTGTCACTCAAGATATACAAGAAGTAGGAATTTTGTAGAAGTTTCAAGTTGAAGTTAAACTTGAAGAAGTTTGTATCTGCTTTTATTTCATGTACATTTATGGATTTCTGCCTCCACTTTAAACCATTTTATTTCAACAGTGCAGCTTTAAATCTTTTGAAGAAAATAACAAACATATATACATATACACTATATTGCCAAAAGTATTCGCTCACCTGCCTTGACTCGCATATGAACTTAAGTGACATCCCATTCCTAATCCATAGGGTTCAATATGACGTCGGTCCACCCTTTGCAGCTATAACAGCTTCAACTCTTCTGGGAAGGCTGTCCACAAGGTTTAGGAGTGTGTTTATGGGAATTTTTGACCATTCTTCCAGAAGCGCATTTGTGAGGTCACACACTGATGTTGGACGAGAAGAACTGGCTCTCAGTCTCCGCTCTAATTCATCCCAAAGGTGTTCTATCGGGTTGAGGTCAGGACTCTGTGCAGGCCAGTCAAGTTCATCCACACCAGACTCTGTCATCCATGTCTTTATGGACCTTGCTTTGTGCTCTGGTGCACAGTCATGTTGGAAGAGGAAGGGGCCAGCTCCAAACTGTTCCCACAAAGTTGGGAGCATGGAATTGTCCAAAATGTCTTGGTATGCTGAGTTCCTTTCACTGGAACTAAGGGGCCAAGCCCAGCTCCTGAAAAACAACCCCACACCATAATCCCCCCTCCACCAAACTTTACACTTGGCACAATGCAGTCAGACAAGTACCGTTCCCCTGGCAACCGCCAAACCCAGACTCGTCCATCAGATTGCCAGATGGAGAAGCGCGATTCGTCACTCCAGAGAACGCGTCTCCACTGCTCTAGAGTCCAGTGGCGGCGTGCTTTACACCACTGCATCCGACGCTTTGCATTGCACTTGGTGATGTATGGCTTGGATGCAGCTGCTCGGCCATGGAAACCCATTCCATGAAGCTCTCTGCGCACTGTTCTTGAGCTAATCTGAAGGCCACATGAAGTTTGGAGGTCTGTAGCGATGGACTCTGCAGAAAGTTGGCGACCTCTTCGCACTATGCGCCTCAGCATCCGCTGACCCCGCTCCGTCAGTTTACGTGGCCTACCACTTCATGGCTGAGTTGCTGTCGTTCCCAAACACTTCCACGTTCTTATAATACAGCTGACAGTTGACTGTGGAATATTTAGGAGCGAGGAAATTTCACGACTGGATTTGTTGCACAGGTGGCATGGAAGTGATTGGAACACCTGATTCTGATTATTTGGATGGGTGAGCAAATACTTTTGGCAATATAGTGTGTATATATATATATATCTTTAAAAGAAAATGGAATTTATTCAGCACTACTTTAGAGGAAGGACGTTCATATGGCATTATTTTTGGATATACTGAAAGCGTATCATGGAGTAAAGATTAGTTTGCGATCTCTAAAGAACACAGGAATGTTTAGAAGACAAAACTATTCCAGATTAATGGATGTAAAGAGCGCTAAAAGATCAGAGCTGCTTTCATACACACACCAATCCACTTTCTACTGCTGCAGCTACTGCTGGACTTCCTGTAGAAGTTCTTCTTCCTGAGTGACAGATGTCTCGTCCAATCAGAGAGAAGAATTCTATTCGCAAACTATATCTATTGGAGTTGTGTTTTTGAATTTATTATTTTAGTTTTGGATTTGTTGTTTGGTTTTGCACTCCTCAGCCACCGTGCACTGGATTCACACTACAAATAATTAAACCCCAAAGAAAATGAAAGTTATCTAAGGGGAATGTAGGGCTGAAAACATTTTCAGAAAATTTTTAGTCTGAAAATTAGTGATGGAAAATAATCATAACATTTGGCAAATCTGAGCAGAAATCGCAAGCACAGAGAACACAAAGCCGGACATTTTTTTTTTTTTTGCTTTTTTATTTTTTCTTTTCTTTTGGCCAAATCTCCAGAACACATGTCATTTCTGCGAAGCTAGAACTCTTTTGCAGCATACATCTAAAAAAAACAAAAAAACACTCAAAACACATGGCATGTTTGATTCCCTTCCTGAAGTTGGATCCATTCCGAGTCGATTCGTTTTCTTGCAACTGAACTGCATGATGGTTAGAGGAGGAAGCACACCAGGGTTCCAGTCAATCTGAGTACAAGTGTGAAAGCACCATAATATTCCATTAATGCATCCGTTAAATCCTGTTATCACTAATGACCAAGACATCTGGACTAAAATAATCAATTTGATGAAAAATAAAAAAAAACACCAAATGCTAATCCGGTCCTGTTTAATTCAGGTCAAATAATATGGAATCTGAGGCACAGGCAAGAGTTTTTTCACCTAAATGTAGCTGTTTGTGAAGTGATGAAGTGTCAGAGAGTGTGTGTTGATAGTGCACAGTCGTGCACGGAAATGATGTCGAGGACAAACACAATTAGCAATTCCAAATGCAAACAGCAAGCTAAACGTCGCGCGGAGGCTGAGCGATGACACGAGGCACGTCGGCGCTCATCTGACTAGACGATGAACAAATTGGCACCTGGGAGAAAAAGATCGTTTTTTGAGAACACTAAGAAAGGAAATCTAGAGATACACACAAGAATGCACACAAGCACAGAGGTAGTGTGGGTAGATATATGAAAATAAGTCAGGCATGAAGTACAAAAATGAACACTGATGAACATAGTCACGCCTTACACCGTCCTGGTCTTCATGCATGACTAAAAATCGCAAAAGAAGTGGAACGCAGTCGATATCAGACAGAACGTGCGCTAATCGACGTGAGCGGCGAAATTTTTTTTTCTAATGAAATCAACTTGAAAGAAAAACGACAGGTTAAACTGTGTGGAAAAATGTGTGGATTAGCTTCTGATTCCATCGGAAAATCATCACGCGGGACCCGAGGGCAAGTGCAGACTTTGTTCATTAGACAAGCTTTTGAAGTGGAAAGGCAAGCTAACGGACTGCGTGAATTAATAAGTCATTTCACACAGAGCTGAGTCAGTTCTGCCTCAGCTAGAAGATCACTTTCAACGCAGGATACGTCTGTGTAGTTACTGGGAACTTCATGTCCAATTGAAACAGACAAACAGTAAACCCAGCATGAGCTGTTTTAATGCAGTGTGGCTGAGCATGAAGACTAAGGTCTTTAGTCTTTATGTCATTGTGCAAATTGTTTGAGCAGGTTATTTATTTATTTATTTATTTATTTATTTATTTATTTATTTATTTTTATAGTAGCACAAAAGAAGCTTTAAAGCAACCTTCATTAACTTAAAATTAAATCTGACTTTTTATTTTTTTTTAAATACCATTAAATTAATTAAAAAATGTATCGCCTACATAATATCGTGTTGGATTAAATTACAAACTAAATGATAAAAAGTGCAAGAGAAAAGCATCCAGGTTTGGACTATTAGGAATATTGCAAGGTTTGCAAAGGCTACAAAATGGGTTGTGTTCTTCCTTTGCTTTCTTCCCTGTCAATCACAGTGACACTGATAAATCCTGGCTGTCTGTGAGTTCCTGGATGCTACAGAAAGTAGATAGCACTTGCCTTTCAGGATGTTACACTACCATGTGTAGCAGCAGGAGCAGCAGTTTGATATGATGTGCTTGCCTGGCTTCATGTGTCTTGGAAAAGAACGTGTTACCGTGTGTTCATCCCCCCTGCTTGGTGTGATAGTGGAGAGCTGGCTGGATGGTAGTGAGATCAAATTGGGGAGAAAATTGTGTGTGGGGGAAAAAATGGTACATCCACTTTCTCTTACTTCAGGCTTTTTTTTTTTTATTGCTGCTCTGTCTCGACAGGCTCAGTGGAAAATCGCATAAAATGAATCTTGATGCATGATGCCTGTTCTTTTTTTTTATAGGTCATTCTGGATTGTCCATTATCAACCCAATTTGGGTCACACTGACCTGACTACCTGTTACTGTGTTGTAAAAATAACCCAGCATCTTTAGAGTGTATATATAATAAATAGTATTGCTACTGTGGGGCACATATTGTATAAACACCACATTAACATTAAAATGAACATGAGCATGAACAGAATTTACATAAGAGCTTTTTGCTAACAGCTCCCAGAGCTCAGCGATGTGTGTCTGTGGTCCGTTTGCTTCACCTCAGTCTCCATGAAGCAGAATCAACTCAAACTCCGTTTAATCCCTCTGACCTGTGAACAGAGATTTGCTGCTACGCTCGTTAACCCGGCTTTTCCATTCCACACCATGCTACTGAACACACATCTCAAATCACATGCTGACTGACCACACAGAAGACATCAGCTCTCACACACACCCCACTGCTGCTAGCGGTGATGCCTTTTTACTCTGAGAGCCAGATCCTATTGTTTTTTGTGCGTGGTTTCTTGTTACAGTCCACAGCAATGCGATGTTCTTCATGCATATCTAGCTGAAATTATATGGGTTGCGTGCCTTGTTTACTTTGGGCTCAGTGGCCTTTGAGGCTTTTATTGTTTATGCTTTAGCCTCATTACTGAGGGTACAAGCAATTCATCAGTCTTCCACAAGAAAGCTGGCCTTAATAAGGCTTCAAAAGCGGGATCTTTCATTTTTTTCGTTATGTGTGTGTATTTTCTCAAGATACAGATACTAAGGTATAAATCCAATTTTTGTTTGATCCAAGACACCTCTGTAACATCTTTAAACACCCCCCTCCACCCACCTAAGGATCATTTTATCTATCTGGAATAAAAAGACAAGCAAATAAACACTTTCTGTCACATTTTGTATTTACTATCACAGCATGGAAAGATATCTGAATGAATTAGTACAACACGCGGTGTTATAAACATCTTCAATAAAAATAGACGCTCAACATGTTCCAAGTCGAAATAAGCATCTGTGTGTAATCCCAGTTGCTAATACTGAGACATTCTACACTGCTGGAAAGAGATGACTTGCTAAACTGTAACAACTCCGTTGCATTCGAGCACAGATGGACGTGTCGAGATGAAATCTGAAGATAAACCCTCCATCTGCTGTTCTGCATGCGCTGCGATAAAGAGACAGCGTTTAGTCCTGCGGAGCCGCTGGAGAAGAACGTACAGGTCGCACACTGATCCAAAGCACGTCGTCTGACTGAGTTTTACGCAGCAGAGCCACTCAGTCCTGATAAAGCAATGCTCTACCTCAGCATGACAATATTGCTAATCATTATTGAAAGCTAAGAGGGACTGAGTAGCATTATGTAAATTAAATCAAGCGTAATGCTTACTTCTAGCTTTATTTTGAAGTTGGCCACAGTGGTGTTTTCAAGATGAGTGTTCTAAGTAAAAGAAAGATGCTGGCATTGGTAGGGGACATCCGTCTGGGCATGTATTTCAACTTTCAATGTTTCTTTTATATTAGAAATTAATAATAGCTCTTTAGGTCATCCCTTTAAATCTCAACCACTGTAAACATTTCAACCAACTTCTGCCTAAAATATCAATGTAATTGGCTCCATCTAGGTGAAATTACCTGAACATTATTATTACCAATATTTGGCGAAAATTGAGAGCAATACTGAGCGGAACATGATACATAATTAAATGCTAATACATTGTATTCTGTGTTATAGCACATGAGAGTAAGGTTAAAGATACAGGAGTCTGAAAATAGATAGAGAAATGGCAAATAATAAATTGCTTGACTCTGCTAAAGCTGGGAAATGGATAGATTTCTTTCTTTCATGTATGAAAGACCCCGAGCACAAGGCAAATGATTCAATGTGGAGAAGTGTGCGTGACCTCAGCAGTCAAAGTTCTGAAAGCACATTTCGGTGGCAAGACTTTGAACCTATTAGCCATCAAACACAGCAACTGCTGAAAACCATATGAAGAGAGCCATGTGAACACTTTTTTAGTGGCACTTAATCAAAAAAAATACATCTCTCATTTTTATCTTTTTACAGCCAAGTCTATTTCAGTTCCACACAAGGTCAGGCTAGTCCTCTGTGTGTACTGATATTTTTTATGTTAGCTGGACCTCATGTCATATTTATGACATTGAAAAAAAGGCATAAACCAAAGTAATTGCCTTCTATAGAAGGTGAGACGATGTATAACTTTACGAGCAAACCATTTAACAATACCCTCGACTGTCATAAAACCCAATCTACTATAGTGCAGTTTAATACAATATAATATAATACAGTGGTGTGAAATATTCCTGCATAAGAAAGCATCAGGTGAAACAAAATCATTTACATAGTGCCTTGTGGATACAGTGATTTTATGCTGAGTAGATCCACGTAGAGTGCAAGTATTGCAACCCTCTGGTTTTAAATTTTTTACAAGTACTTATGTTTAAAGGCAATGGTCTATTGAAAAACCCAGAATCAGGCACTTCTACTCAAGAAAGATCATTGTATACTTTTATACATTTACAGCATTTGCCAGATGTCCTTATCCAGAGAAACTTACATTTATCTCATTCATACAACTGAGGATTAAGGGACTCGCTCAGAAGCCCAGCAGTTGCAGCTTGGTGGTCCCGGGATTCAACCTCACATTCCAATCAGTAGGCCATCACCTTAACCACTGAACTACCACTTTCCCATATATGTGTAACCATAGTGATTTGGAAAATCTGAATTGGATGTCCAAAAAAAAAAAAGCTTCAGAATGTGCATAACCAGATTCTGAACATGAGTAACCTTCTCCACATATAATTTTGGACTTAGGTTGTCAACCCTGAATATTGTCCATTGTGAATCCTGGGTCAAGTACAGGACAGTCTTCATTCAGGGTTATGAAGGCTTAGTGGTCATTATGTTTTCCTTGCCCCTCAGTGGTCATGGTTTGATTCCTACCTCTGCCCTGTGTGTGGATAGCTTGCATGTTCTCCCCATGCTTCAGGGGTATACTCTGGGTACTCTAGTTTCCTCCCCTAGTCCAAGGGTGATTGGCATCTCCAAATTGTCCGTAGTGTGTGTGATTTACATTTATGGCATTTGGCAGACACCCTTATCAAGAGCAAAGTTTATTACATTTATCTTATTTTTAATACAACTGAGCAATTGCCAGTTAAGGGCCTTGCTCAGGGAGTAGCTTGGTTGCACAGCAGTAGTTTGGTGGACCTGGGATTCGAACTCACAACCTTCCAATCATTCGTCCTTAACCAGTGGGCCACAGCTTTCCCCTGATTGTACCCTGCAATGGGATGGAACCCTGTTCAAGGTGTCCCCTGTCCCTGCCTGTCCTGAGTCCCCTAAGATAGGCTCAAGGATAAGCAGTATAGATGGATGGATGGATGGAGGGAGGGAGGGAGGGAGGGATAGATACTCTGTATTATTATTAGATACAGTTATTAGAAGATAAAGCATCCTGTTGAGATTATCCACTGAAGCAAGGGTGAGTCTTGGGATGTGAAAACCTTAGGGGAGTACACAGCAAAAGAAGATGGGCCAGAAGTGCAGAGGCTCCAGTCAGAAGTGGAACATCATAATGAATCAGGCAGATCCATAGGGTGAGCGAATGAAGTGTATCAGGATCAGGCAGCAGGGGTGCATGGACACCCCAGCCGAAAGAGATTGAACAGATTATTAGGTATGCTGTTGCCCCATCGTGGTTTAAAGTGGTGTACAGGGTTCTGTCAGGTCTATCTATGACAGCATAACTTGAAAGATGGACCATAAAGTAACACTGGCATTAGGGCACCCTGGAACATAAAGCTCAACATCACTTCATTCTCAACAAACCTGAGTGAACCTGTGAGAGTAGGGATAGCCTCGTAAAAACATCGCAGTTTACCATAAACCTGTAAGCCAGTAAATCCCCCAGATCTGTACTTTAACAACATTCCTGAATAAACAATTCCTGTAGGTTTTCCACCTAGATATAAAAGAGTCCTGAACTCTTGCAGGAAAGTAATTTCATAGCTGGAAGCATTTGTAGGGAAAAAGCTGTAGACTTCATTATTCTAGGTACTAATAAAGAACCTGCACCTTTTAATAAATGCATGCATGGCATATCAATAGATCAAAAATCTGCTTAGCTACTGTGGGCTGAAACCATTCGATGCTTTACAGATCATTATCAGTATTATATATTTAGTGTACACCAATGAATTTGGGTAAGATATAGGTTATATGACCAACTTTTCTGTTTCTACCTAGAAGTGCAAGATTCAGATAGTACAGAAATAGTCCAGTAAAGATAACAAAAGCATGAATTGGAAGCTCCTGCATCAGAAAACAATGTTATATATCTTGGCTTAGCAATATTTCAAGATCAAGGCTATCCTAGTACTACATATACATGAACCTATCCAAGTTACTAGATAAATAGGAAACTTAATTGTAGTTGCTTGCGATACTGGTGAAAGTGTCACAACTTCTGTCTTTCAGAATTAATAATTAATTATTTAAATGCAGACAAAATAGAAACAACATACTCATGCAATTTAAACCTGTCAAGTCAATCCCTTCCTCAGACTTCCCAGTTTGAAGTAATCAGTGTGAGGTAACATGCCTTACCACGTGTTTTGTCTGTTGATTTGCTGTTTTTGCTTTCTTGTTTTTGTGTTCTTGTCTCTAATACTTGTACTGTTTGCTGAAAGCCTGACCCCTTCCCTGTTTTTATTTTTACTTTGATCCAGTCACACATTTCGGACCTGTCTGCCTTGATTATTAAACTGCATTAGCATCCGACTCAGCCTCTGTGGTGTGACAAAGCCCATCTGTCTAGATCTCTTTAGATATTTTTTGGTATGATTAAGTATTATTATTCCAATCCTTCATGTGTAGTGTCCACAAATCATTGTGGCACTTTAAGAGACACCTATGGCACAATTATCCAAAACACAATGGTCTACTCAGTGGGCAGAAGTGATTGCTTTAGAGTCTATACTATGCATCCAGAAATGGGATTCTGTTCAGCATTCTGTAGTTTTCTGTATGTTTCAGGAACACATTCAATGAAGATAGCACATAGTGATTCATTTCAGGATTCATTGGATGTTATACTCTGATAGCGAAGCACTTAAGACTCAACATTTAATGGTTTCCCTAGAGGGACATGCTGAAGAACACTTCATGAGGATATACTGTATATGAAAGCTTTTTTGATGGAGTATTTCATAAAAACTGGGGTTTTGCCCAGACATATTCTATGATGTAGCTAACAATTCATTTTGCAAGTCTATCTCATTGTCAATCATTCTTGAATAAACCTTATTAATAATACACATTTAATATACATACACAATAAGTACACATTTAAATAATGAAAGCTGAGTAATTGGATTAAGTTAATAAGATAAGTTCATAAGATACATCTGTACTGAGTAGTCTATCGGGCTTTTTTTTTTTTTTGATAAAGGATTCCCTGGCTGCAAAAAGTTTGAGACCCCCTGCTGAAGCCAATAAAGGTATCTCACAGTGTATCTGAGGGACTGTCAAGGTTTGAATAAGCCATTACCCCCCAGGTTAAGATGCTAAACACCCGCTGATGCTCTCTGATCAAGCTCAGTGTGACACTTTTAAGGAGCACAATCCTCCTTTGGGGTGTTGAATTATTTGGCAGGAGCTCAAAGAGAAAAGGATAAAGCTGTGGAGTCAACCCTGGGTTAAACTATCATACATGGTGCTTTTATAAATCCCTGCTAAATTTAAGCAATTCCTTTTATCCTTAGCGACTCCTCTAATATCCGAATGACAGACGGCTCATGTCTTTAACGTCACGCAGAGCGTTGCTGATGCTTTACACTGAGCTTCCCTTAACATTATTTAATGCATTCATATTTCATTAACATTAACAAACAATAAAACTCAAAGAAATTCCATATAATTTAGCACAAATTAAATGACAGCATGACCCTAAATGCTGGTATATTACTAAAATCTGTCTTTCAGATGTTTTGTATTTTCTTTCATTCCGTTTCTGAGAAGGTTTTGATTAGCAAAACCTTGAATAGCAGCAACTCTGATAGCTGCAAATCACAGGTTAATGCACTCATTTGAATATGTTTCTATAGTAACAACATACAAGGGTCTTTCTATAATGGAAATTCCACAAATGTATTTCAAAAAATTTAGAGGTTATAGTGAATTTCAGCACAATGGGCACAGTATGCAATCATAGCCATGCTGGTATTTAGAATAATCACACTCTTCCTTGTATGAAATAGCTTCATAGCTCTATGAACAACAAATGAAATATTGAGTAAGTGACATTTATGACACGATACAGCCAAATGTCCTGTTTATTTTCCCTCTTCTAGAAAACACAGATCCTGAAGAGGCCACACTCATTTTATAGCACATCGGCTATTTAGATAGCAAGCTCGCATTGATTTGTACGTTCCTGTTGAAGGTGCTTCTGTTTAAACAGGCTTTCCATCTTGTGGCTAAGGCTCTGGGTTGTTGATCAGAGGAGCAGGGTTCAAGCCCCAGCACCATCAAGTTCCACTGTTGGGCAACTGAGCAGGGCCCTTAACCCTTTCTGCTCTAGGGGCGCTGTGTCATAGCTGCCCCTGCTCTATGACCACAACTTCCTCAGCTAGGATATCGGAAGAAAAGAATCCCACTGTACTGTAATGTATGTGTGTTGATAATTAAGGTTTCTTGCCCTCAGTTCTCCTTTTATCTTTTTTTGACAAGCTTAGATTCCTGCAAAGTATCGTTTGCCATGAGCACTGATGAGGTCAACTCTACTGTAGTGACAGTTTCCAACTAGGAACTGCGGTGTGGTCATAGGAAATATAATCATCCTCTGAACGCCATCAACCAATCAGATTACTTGACTGGAATTAACTGTTTTTTTTTAATCATTGATTAGGGGGTTTTAGGGGGGTATTAGGATTTATGGAGGGAGTCTCCAGTTTCTCTCTAACATGTCAAGCTGCAAAGGGAATGACTGTTTACATCTGCTAAAAAAAAAAAAAAGTCAAAAACAGGAACTTCTTTTGTTTCGTGGACATTTCACAAAACTGCAGCTATAAATGAATTTTTTTTTAAAAAATGTATGATTGGTATAAATACATGACTGGAGCATCACACCATCGCATCATTAATTCTAAAAAGTTTCTAAAAGTTTTTAATGGGTGATTATCAATATGTGTGTAATTGTACTGAGCACTTATGTGGTTTAAAACTTTATAAAATCAGTTAACACAGCGGCTATTTACAAATTATTTAGCTGTAATTGTCATGATAGTGTATTAATCCTGAAGTTCCTAGTTTGTTCATGCACTTAAACTTCAACATTTAATGGTTTCCCTAGAGGGACATGGTGAAGAATTCTTCACGACAATACACTCTATATGAAAAACAGGGGTTTTGCCCGTAGTCTATGTTGTCGCTAACAATTCTATGCTAATTCATTTTGCAAGTCTATGCCATTGTGTCAAATATGCCTTGCTAAGATTCTTTAGTTATTTGTCTTTTTAGTTATTTGTCTAATTGACTGCTAACTTGAATTGAATGCATTTTAAATAATTCCTGAACAAACCTAAATAGAAAATAGGCTTATTAATAATATCAGATTCTACATTTTATAAAATCAGTTTTAAACACAGAGGCTATTTACGAATTATTTAGCAGTAATTGTCATGAGAGTGTATTAATCCTTAACTTCCCAGTTGGTTCATGTTAATTAAATAAAGTTATTCAACGGAACCATAATGTAAAGTGTCACCAGAGCATTTGATCTCTGTTCGAAATAAGGTAGAATATTTGCAATAAATCAGCCATGTGAATAATGTTAAGTTCTGAAGGTGTAATAAAACTGGAAGCTTTTTGAGAAAGTGTTAAGTGTGTGTATTAATAGCTTGGCAGTCTCTGAGTGGAAACACTCTGGACGCTGTATTATATTATCCAGATGACAATTACAATGACAAATTAGACTTTCCAGTGTGCATCACTGGAACAATGGAGGAAATGAGCTGTTGCCACATTCCAGCTACTAGAACATCTTTATGCCCTGAAAAATAGCTGACAGAAAATCTCTTAACACTCAGTAGATGGTGGATAATCAAATTTTATGTGTATGTGGAGTGTGGTTGTGCATCAGTGGCCATTTTGCCACATGCTCAGAACTAAATTAAGAAGGTTTTATTGGTAATAAAATATTGTGGTGCTCTCTAAAATGTTATTCTAATCTAATATAGAGCTTAAAATTCCTTGGTTGAATGTGACAAACATTTAATTGGTTGCACTCAGGGAGTGTGCATTATTCATCTCCCTAACACTGTGTGCAATTTTGTGCAGGAGCAGCTAAAGGTTGATAAAACATCCCTCGCAGAAAGATGAGACACACAGTGCCTGGCAAATGGCTCCAATTTTGTGGTTGAAAATAGATATGGATGAATAACTAAATGTCTGGCACCATTTTTCTCGCCGTGACAGCGCTCCCTCTGGGCTCCCCCCCCCCTCTCCTCTATGCTCTGTTCAACCTTTTTAGAGGTGGGAAATCCATTGAATTTCAATTTCTCCTTCTGTAGGGAAGGAACACCCTAAGGGTAGGAGATTTGACACAAGTACATTCCAGGAACGAAATGATATCTCTATCAGGCTCGGAGAGATCGCACCAGGACGGGAGAGACTCACAAACACCTCCAGAAATATTTGAAGGAACAGTAGATAAATAATGCTGGCAAGGGTTCAGAGATGAAAAATATGTAAATTGAGGTTACGGGCTCACTTTGAGATGAAAGATAAAAGGAGAAATGTGGATGTCACTGAGCATGTCATGCCTGTTTGTGTTGTTAGACTGGAGCTAATGTAGTTCTGGGACCATCTCGTCCATATGTATGTGGATTTTATTCTTTTTTTTTTTTTTTAAGTTTTGATTTTATAGCTCTGTTGTAATAAAGAAATTGCATACGCATACAGCGCTTCCAAAAAATGCATTCAAACTCTTGCAACGTCCCAGGAAGATGTGGTAGTTTAGTGGTTAGGGTGTTGGACTAATGATCAGAAGATTGTGAGTTTGAACCCTAATTCCACCAAGCTGGTACTGTTGGGCCCCTAAGCAAGGCCCTTAATGCTCAGTTGTGTAAGATGCTCTGGATAAGGATGGCTGAAATGTCATCAACTGTGACATCAATGCCTGAAGAATAGCATATGGGACACTGAGGTATTTCTGTTGGAAAAAATTGTTCCACCAGTTGCTACTTTGCCTTATGCTAATATATTTGCATCTTATTCAAAATCTTCAATATCAATATAATTTTTTTTTTATATCTGTGAATATATTGCTTCTAGTAGGCTAGGTAAAAGCAGAAACACTACAAAGTCCTGAGTGTCTAATTCCATATGAGCTTCATATTAACCGCCACTGTGGAGTGGGGCATGAAAAAGACATTCAATCATCAACATGGACACAACAGTACAGACAAGTTAAATTCCGAACTACAGACCATGAAGTGAGTAACCTGGTGAGCAAAAAAATAAATAAAATATACATGTTGTAACTGTCTCCACATCAAAATGTTTCCAAATACATATTTGTTTTTTTAAAATAGATCTACAGCAGAACCTCGGCATACGAATTTAATTCCTTCTGGAGGCGAGTTCTTAATGTGAAAATTTGTATTGTGCAACAAATTTTCCCATAAGAAATAATGTAAATGCAGATAGTCCGTTCCAGCCGCACAAAAATATGACCAATATGAGCAATAGGAAGCGTACGTAAACTGTATGGCTGTAGAACTGACCCAAGCCAAGCATTCCATGTCAAGGGTCCTCACAGGAAGTCGTGCCACCAAGCTTGGGCTAAAAATAGAACAGACCGCCCACACCACCAATCTGTTAACAAAAAAACACCCGAAAAATCACCTAGCTTTTGAACGCATGCCGAAGGCAACACTAGTATCGTGAGTTGACTCTTTCCAAACAGCTTTCTGAAAAATAATAAATAAAATTTTTAAACTCGCTTCATTTGGCTTCATTTGAATGTTTTGAAAAGTTTTGACGTATGCACAACTAAGTCAGAATTCAGTTCGGATCATTCGTATGCCAAAATTGCTTTGTATGCCGATGCAAATTCCTGGCAAAATTTCAATTCTTTAGGTGAAAATTCCTAAGGAAGGGCATTCGTATGCCGAGGTTCCACTGTATACAAATTCCTTATTTTTGAGGGCATTTTTGTTTTCAGTAACAATAAACCATGTTTTTTTTTCAGGAGGCTAAAAAAGAAGAGAAAAAATAATGTTTTTTGAAAATATCTGTATAGGTGTGGGCGGAACCTAAGTGCTCATTATCATGTTTAGAAGCTACTGCTATTATTTTTCTCCCCAGGTGAGTTTGAGTGTGTGTTGCTCTGTATTCCTGTTAATTAGTCTGGCTTGTGTTTCATACTGCAGGTATATAATGTGATGGTGAATAGAGGAGCTGCTGCTGTTCCAGCTTTCTCATCGAAGTTTGCTAATGAGCTCATCATTTCCTTCTCCAGAGTGGGAAAATAATATCATGTGCAAACACAAACATAGAAAAAGAACCAGGTTTTTCATTCCAGAATACAAACTTGAACCACAGACACAAGAGAAAGAAAACAAAACCTGAACGAATTTACACAAGAAGCCAGTCAAAAGGGAGTCGTTTGCATCATTTGCCAGTTTCATTACTCCAGACTCTAGTGACAATTTAATGACAACATGATGAACCATGAAATTTGAGATTGGAATGAATGATACAAAACAATTATATAATCCAGTGTCATATATTAGAATTGGTCATGAACAACCGACAGCCTCAGGACTGAATCAGGAGAGCCATGGCCATGTAAGTCAATGAGACAGGAACCACTGCGAAAGGTCAGACCACACGTAATCATAGCTAATTAAAATGCTTCAATGAGATGGAAATTTGAAATTTACAACCAGTCATTATATCTGGGAAGACAGTGCTAATTGGACATTAGCACCCTGTAACTCACTGCTGGAATAATTGTCATTTTCAATTGCTTTCATAAGCCGCTATTAGTGCGGAGCAGGTCAAGTGATCTACAAATGAGACACGACCATGTACACGAGGTGAGATATGGGTAGGCTAAAATGTGAGACTTTACAAAATTATTGCAGTGTGAGCGAAAATTTGGAGGTGAATATAGGGTTATTACAGTATATCAACACATACACACAACACACGTATATCAACAATCACTACATGTTACAAATTAATAGAACAAGTTTTGCGTTGTTTCTGAGTGAAGCTTGGAGTCAGATGGAATAATGTAAGAGGAGGCACTGGGTTTATTGATCTGTATTGAACTGGCTTCTGGTTGATGGTTCAAGTGGTAAAGGCTCTGGGTTGATGATTGGGGTTCGTGCCCCAGCACCACCAAGCTCCACTGTTGAGCAATTGATCAAAGCCCTTAACCCTCTCTGCTCCAGGGGGCTCTGTATCATAGCTGCTCCTCCACTCTAACCCTAAATTCCTCTAGTCTGTAGTGGTATGTCAATAGGCTACTGATTGGAAGGTTGTAAGCTGAAATCCCACTTGAGCAATGTTCATTTGGATTCTGTCTCAAATGTAAGAAATTTCATAGCTTCAACCAAATGAGATAAATCACCACCAACAGCAACACTACCAGGGCTCACACTACTGGAGGCAGAGACAGTGTTTCAATAAGAAGAAGCCATTATTATTGTCATATAAACATTACAGCGAAATTCTTTCTTCATATATGCCAACTTTGGAAGTTGACATGAGACATAATACAGCACCCCAGGTTAAGATCTTTGCTCAGGGGCCCAACAGAGGCAGCTTGGCAGTGCTGGGGCTTGATCCTGAATCCTCTGACTCAACAACCCAGAGCCTTAATCAAAAGGAGCTACCACTGCCTGCTGAATGCTGAAAGCCTGTTATAATTATTGTATTTGTTAGTATTTATAGTATTTGATTGAATGCACATCCATCCATCCATTTTCCATAACTGTTTATCCTACACAGCAGGGAACCTGGAGTCTATCCCAGGTGACTCAGCAGCCATGACAGGGGACACCTTGGACAGGATGCCAATCCATCACAGGGCACAATACAGTGGAACCTCGGCATAAAAAATTTAATTTGTTCTTGAGGCAAGTTCTTAAGGTGAACATTTGTATTGTGAAACGAATTTTCCCATAATAAATAATGTAAATGCGGATAATGCGTTCCAGCCACACAATAATATGACCAATATGACGAATATGAAGCATATGTAAACTGTATGACTGCTTACAAAGAGCTGACCCAAGCCAAGCATTCCATGTAAAGGGTCCTCACAGGAAGTCGTGCCACCAAGCTTGAGCTAAATATAGAAAAGGCCACCCATGCCACCAATCTGTCAACAAAAAAATGGCCGAAATATCACCTAGCTTTTGAACGCATACCGAAGGCAACGTTGGTATTTCCACTGATGATTTCTTGCAAAATTTCAATTCTTAAGGTGAAAATTTGTAAGGGAGGGCAATTGTATGCCGGGGTTCCACTGTATGGACAATTTACAGATGCCAATCAGCCTACAATGCTTGTCCTTAGACTGAGGAGCAAATCGATGAATCCAGAGGAAACCCCCGAAGCACAGGGAGAACATACAAAACTATAAGCATACAGCATTTTGTGTTATTGTGTTGCTATGTTACGAATGTGGAGTTAGGACATTTGTGTGTGTGTGTGTGTGATCATGTTGTCTAAGGTCATTTGAAGTTTGGAATTTATGCAGCAGTCTATACAATTCTTTACATCTTGACATAAGCTACAGACTTTCTTGAACAGCAATATGTCCCTTCTTGCTTGTGTCTTGCTCACGAGTAAAATTCTAGCATTTTAAAAGTGAAAACAGAGACAGAATAAATTGACGTTGCTACAGTATGTCACTCTCTGGTGAGATTAGAAAGTAAATAAAAACATTTGGATGAAATATACACTATTTATGGTTTTCTAAAGCTGTCAGAGTATGGGATAGGCAAGAAAGATAAAATACTAAAAATGGGATAAATATATATATACACACAAATAAAAAAAATAAAAATAAATAAATAATAAAACTGAGGTCACTCAGCCATACTTCAGGTTTTTTTGAGAATGTCCATGCTATTATGTTATCCCAAGATCACCTGATTATAACACTGCATGGGGTCAGTTCTCAGACTGTTCCCTAAATCTAATTAGATAGCTAAGAACCTCCACAAGATCAATGTAATTTGAAAACATTGCCCTTCCCTCAATGTTAATTATTACACGAGAAGTTGCGATGCAAGAAACTTGAGCCTGTCGGAAATGTTCCACTTCCAGAAGACGTACAAAAAGGTTGCTAAGATTTCTAGCTGTAAGATAGAAAGCTGTTTTTTTTCCCTTTCAGCATAACAAGTCAAAAGCTCCGGTAATCACAGCCTTCTTTCTTGAAGCGAAATTCTTGTTAGTAACAGCTTCTGTAACCTCTCAGAGTTTAGCATTAGCCGTGTCTGTCTGTGACATTACTTCAGAACGTGAGACGTCACAGCATAATCACATCTTTATCTCTTCCTGCTTCGTGACAACTGTAATTAGAGTTGCCTTTGGCTGGGATCTGTCACTACCGCGTGCATTCACTTTCCGGTAGTCTGTTTCGATAATACATGTGACACGGTCACCTAGCGTGAAGATAGGCACTCGAGACACAGTTATAATTTAGCCCTGGAGGGATTGTTTGTTTTTACTTGTGTGTGTGAGAAGACCCGGAACCGTGTGAAGTGCTTCGGGTGAAAGTCGCATACTTAATGCTGGAGGGCTGGCATCGTCTGCCAAACCTGTCTGAAGGATAGACACCGCGCTAGCACATTAGCACCGTGTTGTCATTTTTTCCCCCCTCCGCAGCCGTTTTGTTTCCATCCTGATGAGGCACCTGGTGTAGCCGATAAGCTTGATTATGGTTCTCCAGGCATGAGTGATTGTGCATTACTCTGCCCCAGGCACACATGCTGTTGTTTTTACATTCTGGCAGCTGTCCAGCTTGTCACCGGTTTCGTTGTCCGTGACTCCAGGCGCTCTGATGCTCCCTGCGAGGCCAGGCATCACATATGCCATCTCTCTATTTATGTTTCTCTGTTTCTTTTTCTTTCTGTCTTCTTCTCTTCCCGCTAAGGATTTCGTTCCCTGCATTGTGTACAGCATGATGACCCTCGACAGACTCATTCCTCAGCACCAACCACCAGCCATGAATGTTATCCTGCATATGTAATGAAATGGCAGCAGATGGCTTCGCCTCATACATCAATATTTTCTTTATTTTCAGTCTACGTCTGAATACATTGCAGTTTGTTACATTCATCTTGCTTTACTAGCTAAATCCCTGAATAAGCAAAGCCATCTGTTGCCATTTCATTACATGTGCGGTGCTGTATTGGTGCGAGTTGAGGCTGACATCCTGCTCTTTGGACAGACAGTCTCTGGAAAACACATTGCTAGTCATATTGCTCTTTAATTGCTGCCATTAAAATGCATTTTGAGCTTCAGGAGGGAAGACGACAAAATATGGAATGCTGCTGTGATTTGATTTTCTGAAAATTGCATTGTATTTGTATTTCAATGTCTACATATTTCCACCAAATCAATGTTTGTTCACATATATTCAGAGTTCAAAATTTACATCAATCACTGCAGAGGGAATTTACTCATATTAAGAGTTGATTTACGCAGGTTGAATTTCTAATTTTGATTTATTACAATTACCAGCTTTCAGTTCAGTCCTCCAAGGTTGCCAGATTTCACTTGATTAGAAGCATATGGGGTTTTTTTTTAAATACCATCTTAACCTAAGCATTCACCTTCAAGCCTGAAAAAAAAAATACGGGATAGAAAATGCGGACTGAAGAAGCAGATCACGTTTGTTCATGTTTCATTTGAGTACGTTAGAGACTAAAACGATCCGATAATCCGACTGTTCAAAATGAGATTTCATCACTTTGTTGTTCCAAAGTTTTAGATGAAAAACAACCAGCAATGCAGAAAGACAGGTTAAAGATTATGTTTTCATTGCTGTTGAAGTGTCTCTTCTGAGAGAGTTGGGTTGTTTATAGAGAAAAAAGTAGAGGCTTGTCATGCAGGGACTTTTCTCTGAAGCACAGGATTTGTAGAAAATGTACAAAACAATGGAGGATAAAGATAAAAAAAAAAGAAAAGTGTTTCAGGGCATGGTAGCTAGTCAGCAGTCAGAACTTGTATGTAAAAGAGGCTAGAAAATCCCAAATCTATCTGCTTGACCTGAACAGAACAATATCACTGAAGTGAGTAGTGATTCTATCCTACTCATCACATTCACTTCACACTCCTTTTGTTTCTCAGTTCGTTCTGCAGAGAAATGACACGTAATATGCAAGACACCGCCCACACATGAGTCTCAGATTGATAGCTGTTGAAAGATTTGGGTCAGAACTAGGAAAGGAATATTAGTTATGAGAAAATTGGGGGGAAAATATCACAGCACATTGAGCATGAGGCACAACCTCCAACTGTTCGTCTCATGTTAATGATGCACCTGCGGTACAAACAGCGCCTGAACAAATCCTGAAGTATGAGGCAGATTTCAGGCGGATCTATGAACTTTCAAGAGGAACAAGAAAACTGATTTGTTTACTGGATGCTAAGGTGCGTGCACACACACCCACACACACACACAGAGTGAAGGTAGCCCAAGTGCAGATGTTGAGCTCGTTATCTCTGGCAGAGTGCAGATTCTCCCCGAGGCCATGTTCACCAGGGTCCAGCCAGGTGGAGTTCCACCTGCTGAGAGACACTCTCTATCTCTCTATCTCTCTCTCTCTCTCTATCTCTCTCTCTCATTTTGTTATTCCCACCATCTGACAAGGTCCTTTTGCTCCTCAACCTTCTTTCATCTTCTCTTCTTCTCAAAGCGCTATTTCCTCACCTTCTCTCCTGTCGTAATCACTTCACCTGTATCTCATCATCCATATCTCCAGATCCTCGTCTCTTCTCTCTTCGCTCGATCCTCCTCTCTTGGCTTGTTGCTCGCAGCAAAATCTGGAGTGGGGTTTTCTGCACAGAGGTATAGAGGTGAGTGGGAACTAAAAGCAAGGCTTGGTTCTCTTGGTGTCCTGTCTAACCTTTTCACTGTTTCATCTCAGAAAATGTTTGCAGCCCAGAGGCAGAGATACAGTGTGTGTGTGTGTGTGTGTGTGTCCGTCCGTCCGTCTGTTTGTCTGTCTGTAGGAGTGTGAAACACTCTTCCACTCTCACATCACTGTGGTTCTGTTTTCTAGACTATCAGCCTATCAGGATTATGTCACACGTCCTTCCTAAGCATCTGGTTTAGCTCAATACCACATATCAGATCAGGAGACATCCTTTTAAATATATACAGCAACTAGCTAGCAAGAAAATGACTTGCTTAGATAGATAGATAGATAGATAGATAGATAGATAGATAGATAGATAGATAGATAGATAGATAGATAGATAGATAGATAGATAGAGGTGTTCTGAAGGTTGGAGGAAAACAGAGAACCAAGAGAAAGCCACAGAAAATGCTAGAAAGATCTGGCGATAGAAGAATATTCAGACTTGCCAAGATGATGTGTGAAAAATATGAAGTAAAAAATTTAAATTGACTCCATTTCTGAGGTGAGTGAAATAAAAAGCACTGATTAAAACTCCATAGAAATGTCCAGAATTGTAACCGCTAGCTCATATGCTTCAGTGTGTTACTCACTAAATTTGCCTCCACTTTCAAACTGGTTAAACTTACATGACTCAACTTTTCTATTATGAAAGTTAAAGGCAGAATTAGAGAGTTCATTCACCTGAATTTGAAAGAAATCTGACCGCTTACTGATCCGCTGTTGATCCAGATACATGGAGTAAATCAGTATTATGTAGTAACGCAGTATTAAAAGTCACAGAGGTTACAGTATATATACACACTACTCTATAACGGCGTGTATATTATATTATATTATGAGAAATCACACAGAAACAAGATAAACGAGGGAATAATTTCTTTCCTGCACGATAGTGACAGCTCTCATCCATAAAGACAATCTCGTCCTGTACAAAGGATCCTTTATAGCGTCGTTCCTGGAGGAGCACGGCCAATCTAGTTAACCTCCTAACCTCTGTGTAATTTAACGCTTAGCGGAAGAGAGAGTGTGAAATTGGAGATTTGGCAAATGAAACATGGTTTGACAGTGGTGAAATCATCGGTGTAGCACACACCTCTCTCTCTCTCTCTCTCTCTCTCTCTTTAATGGAAGAGAGCTTTAATGGAGTTGATTGCAATAATTACATACCAACATATTTCAGCAATTAAATCCTACTGGCATGCAGCTGATTGATAATAAGGAGGAAAATTTCATCAGAATCTAAAATTTTGGGTAAGCTTCAGAATCTGTTTTGGGCAATTTAGGAGTGTGTTTATGGGAATTTTTTACCATTCCTCTAGAAGTGAATTTGTGAGGTCAAAACTGGCAATATAGATAGATAGATAGATAGATAGATAGATAGTCTATCTATCTATCTATCTATCTATCTATCTATCTATCTATCTATCTATCTATCTATCTCTGTTTTATGTTTAATTTAATTTTTAATGTAAATTTTATTCACATTCTATTTTATTCTGTTTTTATGACAAAAAGGCCTGAGGCGAGGGTGGCGAGGAAAAACTCCCTGAGATGATATGAGGAAGAACCCTTGAGAGGAACCAGGCTCAGAAGGGAACCTCATCCTCATTTGGGTGACACTGGACAGTAAATAATGTAAATGTAAACAATGTTCTATCATCAACAGCTTATAATCACAAGGAAATATACAACCAAGAAAAATCAATTTTGGACTAATGTAAAAAAAAAAAATTGTAATTATTGACAAATTGCAGAGGCGTTAAATGAATTAAACACTCTTTTTTGGATGTGGTGTTGTAAGTAAATAATCAACTTCAGTGTGGTTATTTTGTGTCACACTGACCTGTCACTGATTAAATCACTGTATAACAACATTATTATCCCTTTCACACAGCTTATATATAAGTATCAGAGAAGTATAAGCCTTCAACCTTAACTTTAATTCTGAACATTTAAATGGATAGCACATATCTTTAGACTTTAGCTATCCTTGAAGAAATCCCAGAACAACAGATATCATGCTACATTATCCTCCTGAAATAACATACAGTTGTTCCCATCACTGCAGAGCCATTAGATCCACAGAGAAAATAAATCACAGCCGAAACCAGGCCAAAACCCGCTGCCTGCCCGAGCCGGTGAAACAAGGCCTCTCTAATCCTAATCCTTTTCTGTTCTAATTTAACACGACTTTTATCCTCCTTTGTGTTTGTAAAATGAACTAATTAGCCAGCATGTGGATGTCCAGCAGGACAGCAGGGTGGCGGTGCCATCATCTCACTGCTCTGAAAAGGGACGGACAATCCCTGCTGCTCGGAACAGAGGGAGCCCGCTAGCTTTGTCTGCAGTCAGTTGGCAGGCGTTTATTAATTTAAATAACACGAGTTTCTGAACACACACACACAAAAACTTATTCTGTGGATAGGAGATTTGGTGTACAAATAACAAACAGTGAAATGAAACTAATAATATTTTACTATTGTAACTTTACAAGCTATGATAAGTTACTCACCATGTACACTAACAAAGCTACATCCAAACCCCTGTTTTGATATAGTAGCTAAAAAAAGGTAAATTAAATGAGATGAGCTACATCTAATCCTCTAATCTGATACAGTAGTAACAAAAAGAGGCTAAATTATTAAGCTACATCCTAAATTAAAATAGATAAGCTACATCCAAACCCATGTTTTGAGAAAGTAGTAACTTAAAAAAAAAGGTAAATAAAACTAGCTAAGCTACATCCAAACCTTCAATCAAACTAGCTAAGCTACATCCAAACCTTCAAACTAGCTAAGCTACATCCAAACCTTCAATCAAACTAGCTAAGCTACATCCAAACCTTCAATCAAACTAGCTAAGCTACATCCAAACCTTCAAACTAGCTAAGCTACATCCAAACCTTCAATCAAACTAGCTAAGCTACATCCAAACCTTCAATCAAACTAGCTAAGCTACATCCAAGCCTTCATTTAAACTAGCTAAGCTACATCCAAGCCTTCATTTAAACTAGCTAAGCTACACTATATTGCCAAAAGTATTCGCTCACCTGCCTTGACTCACATATGAACTTAAGTGACATCCCATTCCTAATCCATAGGGTTCAATATGACGTCGGTCCACCCTTTGCAGCTATAACAGCTTCAACTCTTCTGGGAAGGCTGTCCACAAGGTTTAGGAGTGTGTTTATGGGAATTTTTGACCATTCTTCCAGAAGCGCATTTGTGAGGTCACACACTGATGTTGGACGAGAAGGCCTGGCTCTCAGTCTCCGCTCTAATTTATCCCAAAGGTGTTCTATCAGGTTGAGGTCAGGACTCTGTGCAGGCCAGTCAAGTTCATCCACACCAGACTCTGTCATCCATGTCTTCATGGACCTTGCTTTGTGCACTGGTGCACAGTCATGTTGGAAGAGGAAGGGGCCAGCTCCAAACTGTTCCCACAAAGTTGGGAGCATGGAATTGTCCAAAATGTCTTGGTATGCTGAAGCATTCAGAGTTCCTTTCACTGGAACTAAGGGGCCAAGCCCAGCTCCTGAAAAACAACCCCACACCATAATCCCCCCTCCACCAAACTTTACACTTGGCACAATGCAGTCAGACAAGTACCGTTCCCCTGGCAACCGCCAAACCCAGACTCGTCCATCAGATTGCCAGATGGAGAAGCGCGATTCGTCACTCCAGAGAACGCGTCTCCACTGCTCTAGAGTCCAGTGGCGGCGTGCTTTACACCACTGCATCCGACGCTTTGCATTGCACTTGGTGATGTATGGCTTGGATGCAGCTGCTCGGCCATGGAAACCCATTCCATGAAGCTCTCTGCGCACTGTTCTTGAGCTAATCTGAAGGCCACATGAAGTTTGGAGGTGTGTAGCGATTGACTCTGCAGAAAGTTGGCGACCACTTCGCACTATGCGCCTCAGCATCCGCTGACCCCGCTCCGTCAGTTTACGTGGCCTACCACTTCGTGGCTGAGTTGCTGTCGTTCCCAAATACTTCCACGTTCTTATAATACAGCTGACAGTTGACTGTGGAATATTTAGGAGCGAGGAAATTTCATGATTGGATTTGTTGCACAGGTGGCATCCTATCACAGTTCCACGCTGGAATTCACTGAGCTCCTGAGAGCGACCCATTCTTTCACAAATGTTTGTAAAAACAGTCTGCATGCCTAGGTGCTTGATTTTATACACCTGTGGCCATGGAAGTGATTGGAACACCTGATTCTGATTATTTGGATGGGCGAGCGAATACTTTTGGCAATATAGTGTACATCCAAACCTTCATTTAAACTAGCTAAGCTACATTTAACTACACTACACCAGCTAACTACTCTGTTTAAAAACTCCTTTCGCTTTTATTGTAGTTACTTTATTGTCTAAAACAACATCTGCATGAAACACTTAAACTAGCTCTTATTTCCCCTATTTGTTTTATGTACTTAAAATTTACTTAAAAAATCCTCCAAACACAGTATTTAGGCTGATTGGATCCCAAGTGTGTGACCTGTTGAACCAATTTTAATGTATTTATTGATAGAGACTTCAAAGCACTTTTGTATGTTGCTCTGGATAAGGGTGTCTGCCAAATGCTGTAAATGAAAATGTAAATATATGTCATTTATGAAGGAGGATATATGTAACAGATGTAAATATGAAAACAAAAAATGTTCGGGGTCACCACAGCAGATCATTTGGTCTGGATGTTTTGATTTAGCTCAGGTTTTTATGCCAGATGCCTTTCCTGATGCAACCCTCCTACTTTATCCAGACTTGGGCCTGGCACTGAGAGATAACTCTTCAGTGGCTGGGTTAGCCCCCTGCCCGGGAATCAAACCCTGGCCATGGCAATGAGAACGTGGGATCCTGCCGCTGGACCACCAGGAGGCTCAAATATGAAAACAAAAAATAATAAAAAAAATCTAAGTGAAGGGAGTGTTGAGAAAATGAACTAAATACACTGAGTATAATAACAGCACCAGCAGTAGAGAATGTATGTAGTATTTGAATATTAGATTTAACAGTTTTATTGGAACACTATTTGATGTAAGTGTGTGTGTGTAATGATATAGAGGTATTTTTTGCCATGTTCAGTACAGAAGCGTCTCCTAACACACAAAGTGCATGAGATAGTAAGAGAGTGCACTTTCATCACAGCGTGATAACTTCTTTCCAAAAAAGCAGGTGGTTTTCACACTGCTCTCGTTTGCTGCTGTCCTAATCCGAGTGTGATTGTTCCCGATTGAACTCTGGTGCATTCGTGTTCATCTTACATCATCACAAACACTCATGGAGAACACAACCCACGGTGACTCACTGTATTTTTATTACATTGATGCTTTTATGTGCAGTAAGGCACCAGCACCATCTGTCTCTTCTGTCACACAAGGTCCTTCTGTCAATCATGTTACACATGTTACACTGATGATCATTACTGACTAAAACACACACATGCAGCTTACTTCACTTCCTGAACACAACTATGAGCCGCGTTCATGTTCAAGGGACTCGTGGCGCAGTTCCAGTGCAACTGAACTCACACCACATCCTCCAGTTCTATTCAGAATAAACTGCCGGTGTGAAAGCCTCCTTTGATGCACAACGATCTTGTTATTCTCCAGCCACATGGAGGGGGATGTGGTAGCTTAGTGGTTGTGAATCCCAGGTGCGCTGTGGTGCCACTGCTGGGCCCTTAAGCAAGGCCCTTATACCTCAACTGCTCAGTTGTATTAAATGAGATAATAATGTAAGGCACTCTGGATAAGAGCATCTGCCAAATGCCATAAATGTGAATGTCTGTGGAAGCTGAGGTGTATCTACATGTGCTTAGATTAGTTAAAAAAAATTAACCCTATTATGTGTTTGTACATCCATTATTTGATCCTGTATTTTTTTAAAGCCAAGAATAAAATCCCTGAACCCTGAACACCGACATCAGGGACTCATCATCATCATCATCACCATCACTATCATTAGGCTGTATAACTTAATGGATCACATTAAACAGTTCCTCCAGGATTTCGTGAAGTTTTTAAAGAATCTGTTGTGTATTTTATTTCAGTAAACTGCTTAAATCGTAAAAATAACAAACACAGGAGTCTTCTTTTAAACTTCTAACCATGAAGTCACACATGTAATGACTTTCTATGAGAGCTGTACACATGTTTCTTGAAAGTGAATGGAAGACGGATTTGGCTGAACGTACGTCTCTGCGGAAAATCTGCGGTCATTCTGAAAAAAATCTGTTCAAATTCTCTATATCTTGCTTTTGTGTTTCTGTGATCACAAAATGGTGAAATCCTGGAGGGACGGATTAAATACCATGTGAATTGTTCACACTCACTCTAGTCTGTTCACACAGACTATTAATTAGAAAGTTGATGAAATGAAATTGAGGATAAATAATGAAATAATACGATGAGAAACCTTCTATTAGTTATGTAATATAAATGTATACGTAAAAGCCACGTTTCTCACTACTCCATAACACGCATGGTTTTTAAATACTATCGTTAAATGTGCCTCCTGCTCTGGTTTAACACCTGCCTGTTGAGGCTGAAGTCTGGATCAGAGCCTCATTTGATGATTTGTGTCTGTTTAGAAATCCATCTTTCTCAAAAGAACTAAACTTCGTGCTCTCCTGGGCTGATAAGGATGACTTAGGCTCCTGATGCTCTCCTGCAGTGAGCTGTTGCCTGCCCCAGTGTTGTTGAACATTTCTCTGGCAGGCTGATGTATTATTCATCCCAACAGGTTAGCAGCAGGATTAGTGCTGCCAGTGCCAGTTTTCTCTCTGTCCACAGCAATGCGCCTGAGGCTTAATGATGCAGAAAAGCCGCAATTCCTAATGGGAGGAGAGCAGCTGCACGGCAGCCTCAGGCCCAGAAAAACTCCACTTTGCTGGCTCTTTGTTTTATTTTAATCACCAATCAGGGAGCTGAAGAGATCATACTGATGTGCCATGCTTACCTTTTATCTGACAATAAAATTTTCTCTCCTGACAGCATCAGCACCACTGCACACCCAAGAACTTCATGAGCTTCACTCACTTCATGAGCTGGATTCTTCTAGATAATCATGCTTTGAGATCATAATAATAATAAAATTAGTAACAGTAATAATAAAAGAAATGACTATAAATCTAATAAGCATGACCAGAGGCTTGTCTACTGCATAATCACCACATTTGCCACCTGAAGGAGGAAAGAATTCATGTTGTTCCTGGTGTAATGTGATATCGCTAAAGTAATCTGATGCCAGATGGCATTTATGGCATTTCTGCTGGCAGGGTGGCATCGCTGCATTGGGCCTTGTTGTATTTAAGAGCTGATAGGCTTCGTGACAGCTCACATCAATCATAACGGATGGTCCAAATTTGATGCCTCCCTTGAGCCAGCTTTAACTGAAACATCAGCATATTCCAGTGGAGAATTACAGAAAGGCTGCGGAGCAAATCGCCAGGACGTCCTTTAATGATGTTTTCCGTACAGCTTAATTGAAATCTGCAACACAGATGTGATATAATGTAGGCTAGTCCAAAAAAAAAAGAAAAAGAAAAAGCTGACATGAGGGAAAACTATGATGCATAAATCAGAACTTTCTGGCTCAGATCATTAGGAGTAAGACAGATTGGCATTTAGGAGCCAAGAGTCGCTTTTATTATTTAGAGCTGGATTAGAAAAACAGATGGTTCCTTTCTTACAGTTTCTTGGAAACAAAGATAAGAAAACCATTGTAAATAGTTTGCAAGTGTACAATCATTTATCTCACATTTAACCTTCAAACACCTAACAACAACCTGCCCTACAGCAAAGCTGTTAAAATGTTTAATGCTCTGAAACTTGAAAAGCAGTGTCAGTGCTTGTGCTACTGAATGGTCTTTGCTCTTCTCTCTAGAATTTATTCAGGTTAGGGTCACAGTCGATCTGGGGCACTGCACACGTGGGAATACAACCTGTACAGGATATGTTAGTCCAACGCCGGACACACGTTCCCACTTAGGTGCAATTTTGCACAGCCTATCAACTTTTTATTTTAGAGGAGGAAGGAAACCTAAGAACCCAGAGGAACCCACACAGAACATGCAAAACTCCACACTGACATTGACAAAGACTCAGGGTCAATCACTTTTATAGCAAATTCATATTTTATTTGTCACATGCACAACAATACTTTGTGAAATGCTTTTCATATGTATGTCATTAAAAAAAAAGAAAAAAAATGAGAAAACGACAGAACAAAAAATAGTAAAAATAGAAATAGAATTACCAGTACAAGCAAAGGGGATAATATGCAGAACAAAAAAAAGTAAAAAATAAAATAAAATTAAATAAAATGAAATGAAATGAAATAGAATAAATTGAAATAAAATAAAATGAAAATAAAATTACTAAATGGATAAATAAATAAATGAATGAATGAATGAATGAATGAATGAATGAATGAATGAATGAATGGAACAGGCAGGGGCCTTTCTGTGTGGAGTTTGCATGTCCTCCCTGGGCCGGGTACTCTGGGTACTCCAGTTTCACACAGTGAGTGTGTGTGATTGTCTGTCTATATGTGTGGCCCTGTAATGGACTGGTGACCTGTCCAGGGTGTACCCCTGCCTTTCGGCCAATGTGTGCTGGAATAGGCTCCAGCAGATCCCCGTGACCCTAATTAGGAATAAAGCGGGTATAGAAGATGGATGGAAGAATGAATGCAGAAGTGCAGACGTATGCAAGTGTCTACCACAACTTGTTGAATTCTGGATTCTGATTGGTCAGGTCAGACCATTTTCCAACAGCAGTTCTGATTGCATTTTATCTGAAAAGCACCAGTTTATATACAGTAAATGTGCTTGCTGTTATAGTGTATACTGTACCGTTTCAATGGTAACAGCTAACACAGGGACTTGTGTAGAAGATGTGTCACATAGTCTAAAACTGATAATAAACAGATTATTTTTATTGTCATTTAACAAAGAAACATGATATGGTGAGTTTTTTTCTGTGAAGGAGGAAGGCAGAAATGAGACTCCAGTGCGAGCTTGTTATAAGTTTCCTCACCATGGGAAAGTGTTCAGGATGGATATCTTTTTCCAAGCTGGTTAGGTAACAATGTTTTTACACATGATGAGAACAGAAATGCCCTTATTTTGCGTTCCACAACTAAATATACATTTAAACAGATAAAAATGACATTCTTTAATACAAAAACATTGTAATTGCTACCAAATTGCTGTGATATAAGAGAAATGAAACACCTAAGAGCAGTTACAGCTCTGCAGTTAGATCTGTGTGACAACACAACACAGTAGCTGATATACCACACATCCAGAGCAGCAAGATGCTTCTTCTTGATCAAAGAGTGACTTCACTTCATTAGGATTCCTCAGAACAAATGGTAGTACTTCCTATGTAACACATTAAATCTCATTTCCTCTCTTTAATTACTCAGCTCCAAGACAAGAATCAGTCTTTGTGTTACACCCGGCCTAGTCAGTGATACCAGGCAGCTCTGTATAGTGTGGAAAGCTTTGAGCCACACACTGTACACACACCGTACTCACAAACACACTCAGCAGATGAAGAGGGAGAATGTGAGATGGCGTGAGGAAGATATAAATATGAATGAGGGATTGTTTTTGCCGCTTGGCCTCCCTGCTGTGTGTAAATGACGCCTGCCCATTTCAACAGACAGACAGGAGACTATTAATGTTCTTATACACATCTGCACTTGGCACATTTTTCTGCTCATGACGCTGCACAGGCAATTATACGTTTATGATTCCATGCCATTTTACAAGTCATAAGAAATCCTGTTTCTTCTGAACAACTTTGTGTGACATTGAGTAACTCTCTCTATCTTTCTCTCTGTATCTCTGTACTGATTTCAGGTATACACCGTTCAGCCATAACATTATGACCACCTGCCTAATATTGTGTTGGTCCCCCTTTTGCTGCTAAAACAACCCTGACCCATCAAGGCATGGACTCCACTAGATCCCTGAAGGTGTGCTGTGGTATCTGGCACCAAGATGTTAGCATCAGATGTTAGCTTATCGGACTTGAAGGACTTACAACATTTAAAATACCACTTTTAATAGATACTGACAACTATAGACCAGGAACAAAACCCACAAGAGCTGCAGTTTTGGAGATGCTCTGATCCAGTGGTCTAGCCATCACAATTCGTCCCTTCGTCAATCTCGCTCAAATCCTTACGCTTGCCCATTTTTCCTGCTTCTAACATCAACTTTGACGACAAAATGTTCACTTGCTGCCTAATATATCCCACCCACTAACAGGTGCCATGATGAGGAGATCATCAGTCTTATTCACTTCACCTGGCACTGCTCATAATGTTATGCCTGATCAGTATAAATAACAATAACACATTTTTAAAGGTAGATATCACCAAATATTGACTAGTGAGGACTATAATCATTTAGGGTGTGCTGTTATAGGGAAGTAATCTGTGACACTGTGGTGTGATAAAGTGGTGGTGTTATTAGTTACTGTACTGTAAGAACATTCACTCATCACTTCATCCCAATATTTTACACAAACTATTTTTGCTTGCACTACTCACACATTCTGCACTGTATAGTGTGTATTATATAAACAGTTGTCATACATGATGTACATTATTGTTATTTGCACTACTGTCACATTTTATGTACATTTATAACCTGTCTCATAATCTGTATGCTGTGGTCTTTATTTATTTTCTGTATAGGACTGTGTGCAAATTTAAATGTATAGTGTTTTTATTGTATATCTGTACTTTTGAGGATCACCAACAACCAGTACCAAATTCCTTGTGTGTGTAAAAACATTCTTGAAGGATGAACCTGATTCTGATCATCCCATGCCGATTATTTTCCTAAAACAGCACTTCCAAAAATAAATAAATAAATAAATAAATAAAAAAAAACAAAGAAAAATGAATAAAACAAAGAAAAATAAACAAAATAAACTAATAAATAAATAAATAAATACATAAATAAAGACACCACAGCAACTTAGCAATATTTATTTATTTGTTTGTTTGTTTGTTTGTTTTTTAATTAATTAATTTTTTTAAGCTGCTTGTAAAAGACATTCTGCAAAACAACATAATCCCTGTCCTTACTTCCATTATAGCAGCTGTAAACAGTCATTCCCTCACCAGTCTCTCTTTTCACTCTCTCTCTCTCTCTCCATTTTTACAAATAAACCCCTAGAGTAAATATCACCTGTCAAGTAAATGCTTGTAGTTATATTTTCCACATATAAACTTAAACTTTAATGCATTAATAGTATCCTCCCTAATTTTCCTTCTTGTTCGTGCAGCATCTTAATATTGAAATAATTTGAAACAAATAAAATGAGCTGTAAATGAATAAGTCATGTAGGTGGATGCACGAAAAGAACACAAACACAGCGTGGGCTCAGTGACACAGAACACGAGTAACACGAGTGATAAAAGCTAAACAGGTGTGAAACAGGACAGGACTTAAATCCTGGTGCTTATTAAACATAAAAACGAATAAGGTGTGAATGGGGTTGTGATGTGCAGGGGATGATGGGTATCATAGATCAACAATAACAAACTGGCACTTTTTCTTTACAGGAAAGACAAAATGAATGAATGAATGAATGAATGAATGAATAAATAAATAAATAAATAAATAATAATGAAATTCTGAAATTAAATAATAATAACAATGAAATTCTTTTCTTTGCATATTCCTACTTAGCAATTTGGAGTCTGAGCTTGGGGTCAGCCCTGATGTAGTGACCCTGGAGAGAGGGTTAAGGGCCTTGCTCAGGGGCCCAACAGGGGTAGCTTGCTAGTGCTGGGGCTTGAACCTGGACCATCAGATCAACAACCCAAAGTCTTAACTGTTTGAGAGATATAGTTAATTGAAAGAGAAAAAAAACCATCTACATCCTATGTAAACATTGCAAATTCTTAAACTCTGATTAGTATCTAATGGCTTAATTAAAGATATTGAAAAAAATGTGCTAAATCAAGTGTTATTTTATAATCTACTGAGGACAGAAGCTATATTGTTAAAAACGAACTTGCAGCAATTAGTGCACATTTATTTAAAAACCTGTAAAAATTTCTACTGATGAAAAAGCAGGTATCTTCAAAGCTGTGAATTAAATGTAGGTAGTTTTAATAATCCAAACCAAAATAAAGCAAAAAACAATTTATTAGCAGCACAACCCAACTCTGAACTTTTTAAAACTTCCCATTTCTTTCTCCATGCTTCATTACCCACGGTTGTGTTCCCTTCCCTTTAGAAATATGCCAGCTATCTGTTTTGCTTGGTTGCCTAATTAGTTATCTTTAAGTCACTGTGTGCTGTAGGGCATTATTACCAAAGTGCTGAATTTGATAAGTTGCACGTTGTCCCAGCAGCACACACAGGACTCAAACTGGCTGTGACAGAATCAGGGCTCCTTCATGCCTGTTGTTTCTCATCAGTGTCATCCTTCAGCTGCCAGTGTCTCATGTAATTCAGATTCCCCTGAGCTGCGCTGCAAATCTGTAAGCTGCTGCTCTAACATAAAATATGTAAAGCCTAGAGACTCGCTGACATGCCAGCCCTCCTTATCACACACCAACCCGGCGTATAAAAACACATGAGATTGATTCATTTACAGCCCGATGAATGCTTTTTACCCCTGCGCTCGCAAATTAAAGTGACTGCGATCCTGAAAAAGGATCATCGACGTGCCACTTGAGGAATGCTGCAGTTATTTCTTATTGTGGAGACTGAGTGAAATATTGTAGTGTACGTTATGTAACGTAACACACGGTCATGTTGATTTGTGTGGCCTGTTTGAATTTTCCCTCGGCGATCGGACCTGCGCCTCAGGGTCCTTCACGGCTGCACTTTACCCTGATGAAAGCCGAGGCTGAATTCATATCCGAATGTTATGCCGGTCAATCGATAAGCACTTCCACAGCACCAGGTCCATCAATCTTTACACGGCGAGACTGAAATCCACAGATCAGCTTTGAATCCAGGAGCTAAATAGCAATGGAGAGAACAGAGAAATGTGTTAAAATAGCAGGGATAAAAACATAAAGAAAGAAAGAGCGAGAAAGAGAGATGAGAGAGATAGTTTAACTCTCGGTTAAATCCTGCATTCGGGCCAGAATTCATCCTGGATCTGATCTGAAAGAGACAGATGGTTTTGGACGGGATTTCATAAAGTCAAGCAGCTCCAGTCTGTTGTTGTGACGGCAATCCAAATGTGTGGATCAGTGAATATATTCAGGAAAGAATACAAAGGGAAAGTTCCCCAAGTTTGTATTTTTTTCCACAAGTTCAACTTTCTCTCATATTTCTGAATAAACACAAACAGTAATGAACAGTAGAAAAAAAAATCCAATTACAAATCGCTTGTCACTTGTAGAAACCATGAGCTCCTGTAATCGTTGTCTTATCATCATCGCTAGAGTTAACACTTTAACACAGAACTGTATCTTTGGGTGCTTATTAAACATAAAAACGAATCAGGTGTGAACAGGCTTGTGATGTGAGGTGCATGTCATGGGCAGTTGATGTGCAGGGGATGATGAGTATCATAGTTCAACCATTACATATTAGCAGTTTTTCTTTACAGGAAAAACAACACCATTAACAACAACTCTAGCAGGGTATAATATGACAACACAATGTAGAAGAAGAAGCCAATATTTTTATTACAGCACAGTGAAAATCTTTTCTTTGCATATTCCAGCTTTGGAATTTGGCGTCAGAGTGTAGGGTTAGCCATGATGCTGCGACCCTGGAGCAGAGATTGTTAAGGACCTTGTTCAGGGGCCCAACAGGGGTTTAGCTTGGCAGATCTTGGGCTTAAACCTCGACCAACGAATCAACAACCTAGAGACTGTTTTCAGCCTTTTCCTCACTTTCATCTGAAAAACTTGCGAAGCATTTTCTGCGTACAAACCACAGTGAATGCTGGCGAAGTTGCATGTACATCCGGGAGGCATTGAAAACTTGTTTGCATCAGTGGAAAGCCAAGCAAAGTCAACCAAAGTGAGTTTACACATTTTACGATTTTTTTTTTCAGTGAGTGAAAGTTGTTTGGAAAGAGTCCACCCATGATACCAACGTTTTCTTCGGCATGCCTTCAAAAGCTAGGTGATTTTGCGGGTGTTTTTTTGTCGACAGATTGGTGGTGTAGGCGGTCTGTTCTATTTTTAGCCCGAGCTTGGTGGCACGACTTCCTGTGAGGAGCCTTGACATGGAATGCTTAGCTTGGGTCAGTTCTTTGTAAGCAGCCATACAGTTTCCATATGCTTCGTATTGACAGTATGGGTAATATTTTTGGGCGGCTGGAACGGATTATCTACATTTACTTTATTTCTTATGGGAAATTTCAATACAAATTTTCACCTTAAGAACTCGCCCCCAGAACGATATAAGATATACAATAGAATGTATATATATATATACTTCAACATGAAAAATATATACAGAACAATTGTATTCCTAAATTTATAGAAATATCAAAGGGTATCATGTTTGAATTATGCCATCACATTAGATGCTCAAAGCATACAGACACTTTTGATTTCACCTGAACATACAACTACATATGAACAACACTGACTAGAGCATCCACAGGGATTGCTCTGCATGATACTTCAATTTCTTCCCGTAGTGCAGCCAGCGTAGGTGGTTTTCTATGGTACACCACATCCTTTAGTGTTCCCCACAGATTGAAATTGAGGGGTGTCAAATTAGTGTTCAGACAATAGCACTTCAAAATGATCTTGCGTTGCTTGAAAGTCAAGCGTGCCTCCGCCATTTTCTATGGCTCTCGTTTGACAGTCACATGAAGGCATATATGATGGTACTGACATCTTTAGAGGAAACACAATACTACTCATGACTGCCATAATTCAATTTGAGTTTTAAAAAAGGGTCCTCTATATAGATAGATAGATAGATAGATAGATAGATAGATAGATAGATAGATAGATAGATAGATAGATAGATAGATAGATAGATAGATAGATAGATATAGATGTAGATATGTATACTGTATAAATAAAATAAGTGTAAACTTGTCAGATCACACTGGCATTTGGCAGATGCCCTTATCCAGAGTGACTTCTGATTTATACAACTAAGCAAATGAGGGTTAAGGGCCTTGCCCAGGGGCCCAGAAGTAGCAACTTGGTGGACCTGGGAGTCAAACTCACAACCTGCCAACCTTCAATAGTCAGACACCTTCACCACTAAGCTATCACTGCCTTTATTTATTTTTTATCCCTCATTTTTATAATAATGAGAGATACTTAATTGTCTTGTACTCTGTCTATCTCTCTACCTGGACCTGACCCTGCTGTACTTACTGTTTTGTACGTTTTCTTTGTACGGTATCTTTAATACCCCGCTGCCTGCTTATTATTTGCTTTGCTTTTAGGATTTACTGCTTGAACTGTTATTAAATATCACTAAGTATCTATCCTATTTCATGTAACTTGCAGTTTCACATTAGTATTGCATGCATTGTGAAGTCTTGTATTTGTTTTTTTTACTTTGTTTTGATGCAGTAATAGATATGGCTATTATTTTGCCTCAAAAAAATAAAAAAGTTGAAGTATTCAAAACTTTTTCGAAAGTTGTGATCCTCTTGTGTATAGTACAACTCAATACAGAATAACATAAATACATAAAATCCTTTAAAAATAATAATAAAAAAAACAACCAGAACGTCTTTGTTAAAGGCTACATTTCATTTTACAATCAATAAATTTCTTCAATGAGTCTCTACAACTAATAATTCCTAAATTAATATGCAGTATGAGAAAGTCTTGCCTTCTCACGGTGCGTGTGCCATTTGCGCTTTAATTGGCATTTCATACCAAGAGAACACACTGCCTTCTTTCTGTTTAAAAACACGACTGTTTGGAAATGAATAGTTTCTTGAATGCTAATAAGTGCGCATGTATTGCAGAGGAAATCAGCCCACGCCTACGAGCACCTCTCTGGGTCGCACCTTCTCTGCATGTGTAACTGTGGAAGTTTTTCCTCGCTTGCTGCCTCTGGAGCTTGAACACACACACACACACACACACACACACACACTGCATATGGTTTGCATCTATTACACCAGCAAGCATCCACAGTGCTGAGAAAACATGCAGTGGGTTTGAAGGTGAAGAATTCCCTCATTTTCACAGGATGACACAAGGCTCATTTAACCCACAGCCAAAATCATTTCCATCGAGCTGAGATTGGGCTCTGGCCTGGGAAAAGCTTTTACATGGAGAAACGTTCGACCTTTTTCTGTTCTATTCTGTTTTTTGTTTTTTGTTTTTTTGCATGTATCTCACATTTACAAAATCTGATTAAAAGGGAGATCACATTTAAAGATTTAATTCAGTTTTTTAACAACAACAACAACAAACTAACCATTTACTGATTTCATTTGAATTTAATTTAATATGCGATTTAATTTCATATGCAAATTGAAATATTTGATATGCTTAAAAAGGTATTTACGTATATTTTGGCAATAAGGTAAATATGAGCAAAGAAGGCTGTAGAAACTGACAACAACAAACAACAACAACAACACAAAAATACTCAGCTCTCATGGACTGATAACAAACTCAACACAGTTTTGTTTAAATAAATTGTTAAATATATGTATGGCACAATTATTGGCACCGCTATAAATTCATATCAGAAATATATTTCAAGTGAAGTGTATTCCCACTGATATTTTACATTAAAAAAAACCCACAGGAAATAGTTTATTCATGACTTCCTGTGTTAAAGTGGTATAAATATGAGGTAGAAATAGACCAAATTCCCTTTAGTTGTTCATCACAATGGGTAAGCCCAAGGAATATAGATGCTAAAGTCACTGTGTCCTGTACAGATTGTGTGAGAGCTCTTCTTTGTTTTGATGATGACATGATGCCTCATGAGCGTCAAGGATATTTTAGCCTCGATCTGATTCGAAAATGACTTGATTAGGATTGTGTCCATTTGGATATAGAATGTAGATGTCCAGCCACTTCAAGGCATGAGATTAAAAATAAGTATGTAACTGGCATGGTTTTAGCTAGCCAGGCTGATGTACTCCATTGGCTGTTAAACTGGCATTTAATGCTGCACAGGATGAAGAAAAGAAGGGATATAAATGTATATTATGAATAAAAGTTCAATTAAAAACATTTCAAATCATTTTGATGAAATATACACGATATTGCGAAAAGTTTTGGGACACCCCTCCAAGTCATTGAATTCAGGTGTTGTTTTTCAGGGGTTGGACTCGGCCCCTTAGTTCAAGTGAAAGGAACTCTTAATGCTTCAGCTTCATACCAAGACATTTTGGACAATTTCATGCTTTGTGGGAACAGTTTGGGGATGACCGCTTCCTGTTCCAACATGACTGTACACCAGTGACCAAAGCAAGGTCCATAAAGACATGGATGGGTGAGTTTGGTGTGGAGGAACTTGACTGACCTGCACAGAGTAAAATGATTTGGAGGGGTGTCCTAAAACTTTTGGCAATATAGCCAATATATATATACCACCACACATACACAAATGTATTATGACTTTCCAGAAAAATAACGAATGGGTCAACATATTTAAATTAAACAAAAAATAAACAGGGAAAACTCATTAAATAGGAATATATGCAATTAAGAACTTTTTATTGATTATAGAAATATGGGTACTATATCAATTTATATCAATATATATCAAAAAGCACAGCAACTCTCTGGCCTTCTTGAGGATACTGAGGCTTAAACAAAACTTTGAACAAATTAAAAACCTTGTGAAAAAAACTTTGAAACAGGAAAAAACTTTTTCCTTGGATAGGAACGAGAAGGTGTTGAAAACTCTGTTGTTGAGAAGTGAAGGTGTGTGTGCTGTGATGCCATAGTGTACAGCGAGATCCTCTGGTCCCGAGAGACTCTGAACTGAACTACAGTGTTCTACAGTAGCTTCTATCATGCAGGGCTGAGAAAAGCCTGGAGATACAAAGAGCTCAGACTCTCTAACACACACACACACACACACACACACACACACACGTATACACGTAATGCAAAACATAGGCCTCAAGGGAGAATCGCTGCAGAACAGAACACTCTGTGCTGTGCTACCTGCACTCGCTCATGATAATCAGGTTTCACACGCTCCGAGAAGGACAGTGTGCATCTCAAAGGCGTCAAAACATAAAACACATTCTGCTGATTTTTTTTTTTTTTCCGGGGGGTTTGAGACTAAAACAAAGGGGTTTTAAAAAATGTAGAAAAGTCCTGTATTTTGTTTAAACTAAGAAGAAACTAAATGACAGTAAAAGAAATAAATAAATAAAAAAATTTCAACAGTTAAAGGCTTTCTGACTTCATATCTTTCTTTTTTTTTTTTTAAACATAATCACAATGTGATTATCCTGTAATTTTGACTCATTTCAAGAAATTATTCTATTATGGTCAATTATGTCATCATTTTAATTAAATATCAGATTATTTTGCCTTACTGTACTGTAGTACTGAAGTTTAGACTTCACATCTAAAACGTCCCCATTAATTAACTAATTTACTGAGTATTAGCTCATTTGGCTATTCTTTTTTTGCATTGGATCAAAATAACAGGATCATATCTTGAAATAAATATCATTTACATTAAATAATCTAGTTGTTTAATTGAAATATTAAGTTGAAACTGCATTTTGTTTTACAGCTTACGCTTCAGTCCATTTGTGCTTATCAAATCAAGGCTAGAGGATTTTGTCCTCTATTTTGTATTTTATATTTTGAGTATATTATAGATATATATTTTAATATGTTGTAAATAAGCAAAAAAACAGGTCTTGATATTTGCAATCTGCTTCTCTCGCTTTTACTCACTCTTTAATATTTCTGTGCACACACACACACACACACACACACACACAGACATCCGCAAACAAAGAAACGACTTAAATTACGCAGAGTTGTTTGTAATGTGCATTAAACAAAGAAAGCGAGGCGAGGTTGAGCTCTAATGTGTGTTATTTGTTTGCTGACACGCTTGGCTACTTCTGGTGATTGAAAGTGTTTAATGTAGGAACCTGGGCTACGTGAAGAGTAAATAAATGAGCTATTAGAGCTAAACGCTGCAGTGAAGTGACAGTTGGATATGGACCACCCGGTGGCAGATGCAATTTGGGATTCTGCCTATGTGGATTAATTGAAATTTGGAAAAAATTAAGAAAGCTGTTTTAAAGCATACAAGCTCTGTTGTCTTGCAAATAGCACTCGCAACTTCTCAGTCTCAATGATCATCGCTGCTCGTCTCTCATTGAAATGGATATATACAAACTTTGCATTTGTGTAGTTTTCACGTTTCTCTGCCTTCTCTACAGTACATACTTTTTGGAAATATCCTGTTTTGGTACGTTCTATCAAGCAAAAGTTCCTTCTATCTTCTAATGAATATATTATCACACATGAAATAAAACATCTTGGGTATGTTGTTAAAGGAAAATAATCAACAAAGCCATGGTATAATTACTCAATTCCTTGAAGTTGACTATTTTAATGACAGTCTTTTTTTATAAATTTTTACTAATTATTCTACTAATATACTAATAATTTCATGAGTTCCTCATAAACATGAAACAGATTAGTTATCACCTTCACTATAAACAGTCTTTCCCTCACCAGCTTCTCTTTTTATTATTAAGTGGAATGGCTGCTATACGAGTTCTGGTGAATGAGCTGTTGCTATAGAAACACTGTTAGATTGAACTGCTCCTTTAGAAAATTGATCAGTACCTTCTGACCAATCAGAATCGAGTATTCAGCAGTGCTGTGTATAATTATATGAAATGACATAAGGAATAATGAAAAGCATTGAATGAAGCAATTCTTTACAGTATTTCTGATTACAGGTTAAGGATACATGAGTGTTAACATCATACAGTATACAGAACATAACCATAAAAACAACCAGTTACAATAATGAACATTTACAAAATGTTAAAAACCTTTAACTGGTGATGTTCATTTTCTAATTATGAATAATTTTCAATGTTTATTTCATCTGCCAACTTCTTGCATTTAATAGTGTATTTTCCTGCACTCTCATCCTTCCTTCTATTCCGTTCCTGCATGTTAGGGAAGACTTGTGCTCAACCGCGGATTTAGCAGATCAATATGGAAACACAGAGAAGATGACTGGTGCTGTAAATCTATCTAATTCAGTGGCTGAATGGAGTGTAAGCAAGTCGGGATTTATCACTGTAAGCCGGAGGAAGTTGGTGCCACCATGATCAATGCACTGAATCACTTTAACCCCCTCGGGTGATTATGAATCCACTGTTAAGCCCTTGCAAGCACCAAATAATTTCCATAGCACTCATACTGTTACTCCTACACTCTCTGTCCCTGATTTATTATGCTCTAAACTAAAGAGTACTAATATGCACGTGGCAGAAGATATAACAGACTTCTGGATGCTGCTGAGATTCAATCTGAGTATCAGCAGGCAGAAATTTTCATCCTTACACAAACTCAGCAGAGGGCATTTCCTGAATAAACCAGGGTTCTCTGGAAGCTGTGTGCTCTGTCTTATCTCCTGAGGTTGATATATCCACTGAAATTATCAGGACATGTGGCAGACTAAGATGATCTGATGCACTACTTGAGCACAAAGCACACACGGTTGTCTTGGATACCTCATACCCAGCTATGTGATATTTCCATCCTTGTGACGGACACGTTTAAAATTTCTTCATGGCCCAGAATGCAGAGAACAAACACCGTTTTTGAAAAATATATAGTTGATCCTCTTTTATGAATTTTCACCTTAAGAATTGAAATTTTTCAAGAAATTTGCATTGGCATACAAAGCATTTTCGGCATGGAAACGAAACCAAATGCCAGCTAAGTTGCAAATACGTCCGGGGGCAGTTCAAAACTTGCTTGCCTCAGAGGAAAGCTAAGCGAAGCTAATTGATTTCAACAATATTTTTTCCAGTCAGCGAAAGCTGTTTCAAGTCAACCTACAATACCAACGTTGCCTGCGGCATGCGTTCGAAAGCTAGGTGATTTTTCAGGTGTTTTTTTGTTGACAGATCGGTGGCATGGGTGGTCTGTTCTATTTTTAGCCCAAGCTTGGTGGCACGACTTCCTACATACGCTTCGTATTGGTCATATTGGTAATATTTTTGGGCGGCTGGAACGGATTATCTACATTTACATTACTTCGTATGGGAAAATTTGCTTCACACTGCAAATTTTCTCCTTAAGAACTCCAGAATGAATTAAATTTGTATGTGGAGGTTCTACTGTATTTTTTTACAAGGAGATTTATCAGGTTGACTGCATCATCCAGGTCCAAAGGTCTTTACTGAGATGCTTTGATCTTTCCAGATCTCCTTTGAAATATACAGTTATATCAAGGTAAGTGTCTTCTATAGTCTCCATAAGCTTGACTTTCTCGAAAATACTGTCAACACCATCACGCTCATCATCTCAAAATCACTATCATATACAGTATGCATCGTATACAGTGCACTCTGTAGCTGCTTAGCATTCTGGGACTTTGAGTCCAGGGTTTGCACTAAAAGTCTACACTTCTTCATCAGTTGACTACTAAGGAAATGAAGCATAGGTAAGTTTGGTCATGTCAGACTAGTTCTGCCATGAAGCTGCTGCTGCTAAGTGACTATGAAGACTTGGAGATGAAAAAACCATTTTACTGCTGTGAAAGGTACAGAACTCCCTCCCCCCATAGCAGATCTATATGGTGGGGTAGTCTCGGAGAGGAGGAGGGTAGAATTCAGTAGGATCTTAGCACCAAAAGAGGCCCAGCTGGGTGAGATTGTCGGGATAATATTGGATTGCCTAGATAGGGAATCATAGCCAACAGGCTATGGTGCTGGTGTTGAGGGAACCAATCAGCACACAGATAGAGTTTAATGTCTGAACAGGGCATTCATATGACTATGACCATTTCTGGAAAATGTGAGTGGAAAAAGAAGCTCTTGACCTTTTGTTTCTAGGAGCTAATAGCATTGACCTGGCTGTTATTACATTGGTTTGAGATCGCTGAATATGTTTCTTATATTAAGTGCCATTCTAACTGTATCAGTATTAACCCTGTGACATCACTGTAACACACAAACACTAACATCTCACAGGAAACAGTTAAACGCATCAACAACACAACCAACAGCAGATCAGTTAAGTTCACAACAACAACCAACAACAAATTGTTAATTAACCAACAACAAATTGGTCAACTTCACAAATTTTCCAATACAAAGATTCCAGTCAAACGTTTCCGAATTAAATGCCTGTCCTTGATGTTCCAGTTTTCAGGTTTCTTAATTACGCCAGATTACATAATCATTCTAAAACTGTATTTGTAAATCATGTTTAGACTGAGGGTCACAGACATTACATTATGCAATTATCTACACTACTCTTTCTGAATAACATATGCAGGGAAGAAAGATAACATCAGCAGCTTAGAATAACCCGGAGTGTCCCAGTGGAACCCGCATCAGCTGTAATTAGAGGATACTGTGCTCAGTGTCAGTGCTTGGGTTAATGAGAACCTCCATTTACAACTAATGCAGCATCCCACAGCCTAACAGCTACCAGTAACTGTTTAATGCACAGCAGAGCTCATGAACATGCAGAACGTCACTCATACTCTTAACCACGTCCGTCTAATCCATCCAAAAAGAAACAAACAGAGAGGGAGAGAGAGGGGTATATATATACGGTGAGGCAGAAATCCATCTGGAGCACCTGCAGCAATGAACATATTCACAAACACATTGATACAACAGATTTTGGAGTTCACTTTGAGTTCATTGTGAACTGGAAAGTTTATCTGCAGAACAAACCTGTAATGCAGAACGCTTCCAGCCCCAAGTGAACTGACTTGTCAAGAGACTTCAGAGAGTGTTTCAGCATTTAAGTGGGAAAGTTACCGCAAGGGCACAGGCTAGAGGCTTGAAAGAAGTTGTTATTAAGTTTTACTTTGAAGAAGATACCTATATTACACAGAGGAAGATCAACTTGCTAACGAGAAAGCAAATCAATCATTGGAATATAAAGTTAATTCACCTTTATTAATGAAAGTCGATTCTTAATGTTTAACAGCTATCTTGGTGTAGATTTCGATCCAAAATGAACCTGTTAGAGCTAACATCTGAAAGGAAAAACTCTTAAAGACGATATGGGAAATAAACCTAGACTCAAAGGGGAACCAGTCCTCTTCTGGATAGTGGGGTTATAAATCATTGCAGAGTCAAAGTGTAGAAGAGTAAAGACAAAACAGTACTGAGTGTGATATTTTTACAAAATGAATAGCAGTCTTTGGATAAGCAACAGTTTAAAGTTTAAATGGTTAAAGCAGCAGCGAAGCAGTGAAATTAAACACTTAAGCAAGGTTGAAACCTGGACATCAACTTCATTTGGGATGTGCAAATTTTTAGGGTATCCATGTGGGAACATGTAAAAGAAAGTGAGTCACGACTGCAGAAGAAGTGCATGAGGATGAATCATGAAGATCGATTTTGCACTATTTTAGAAGGAGAATGAGTCAACGGATCATCTTCTAGGTTTTATTATTCAAGTTCAACAAGTCTAATTTTAATCTGTGAAAAAATATTCTGTGGCATGTACACAAAGTATTCATTAGATAATTAAGGGTTGGGGTTAAAGAACAGTGTTAAGTGTGTATAGGAACAGCCTTTATTGAACACCCTTATGTTTTTCAATGCAATTCAGTTTAATTCAGTTTATTTGTATATCACATTTAACAATGGACAATGTCTCAAGGCAGCTTTACAGAAATATAGAAACAGAATAAAAATGATAAAGTTTGATATTTATCCCCAGTAAGCAAGTCTGAGGCAACAGTGGTGAGGAAAAACTCCCTGAGATGATATGAGGAAGAAACCTTATGAGGAACCAGGCTCAGAATGGAACCTCATCCTCATTTGACACTGGATAGTAAATAATATAAATGTAAATAATGTCCTTTCTACAACTGTTTATAGTCAAAAGCACCTGAGGAACTAATCAGTCAGCGTAATTTTTGAGTTCATTATAGACTTAGTAATTTCTTACTGCCAAAGTCCACTGATGAAGACCCGAGCACAAAGCTGACCGTAGTTCAAACATGACAAGTCTCCAAGTCTCCAAGTGGTTCTATCCACAGCAGTCCCATGGGTCATGGGACCATCCCCAGCAGCAGTGAGGACCACCAAGTGACGCGACTCCAACCAGAGGCAGGGCATCAGGATAGATCAGGCAGGTCTAGAAAGAAGAAGCGGTTACACTGGGAACTTGGAACACTGGGAACTCGAGAGTGGCACAAGTGTGTATATATGAGTAACCTTTAGAGAACAGTCTCAGGTGTGTGTATAGAAATAGCCTTTAAAGAACAGTCTCAAGTGTGTGTATAGGAACAGCTTTAAAGAACAGTCTCAAGTGTGTGTATAGGAACAGCTTTAAAGAACAGTCTCAGGTGTGTGCATAGGAATAGGCTTTAAAGACCAGTCTCTAGTATGTGTATAGGAACAGCCTTTAAAGAACAGTCTCAAGTGTGTATAGGAATAGCCTTTGAAGAACAGTATCAAGTGTGTGTATAGGAACAGCCTTTAAAGAACAGTCTCAAGTGTGTATAGGAATAGCCTTTGAAGAACAGTATCAAGTGTGTGTATAGGAACAGCCTTTGAAGAACAATATCAAGTGTGTGTATAGGAACAGCCTTTAAAGAAGAGTCTCAAGTGTGTGTATAGGAACAGCCTTTAAAGAACAGTCTCAAGTGTGTGTATAGGAACAGCCTTTAAAGAACAGTCTCAAGTGTGTGTATAGGAACAGCCTTTAAAGAAGAGTCTCAAGTGTGTGTATAGGAACAGCCTTTAAAGAAGAGTCTCAAGTGTGTGTATAGAAATAGCCTTTAAAGAACAGTATCAAGTGTGTGTATAGGAACAGCCTTTAAAGAAGAGTCTCAAGTGTGTGTATAGGAACAGCCTTTAAAGAAGAGTCTCAAGTGTGTGTATAGGAACAGCCTTTAAAGAACAGTATCAAGTGTGTGTATAGGAATAGCCTCTGAAGAACAGTATCAAGTGTGTGTATAGGAACAGCCTTTAAAGAACAGTCTCAAGTGTGTGTATAGGAACAGCCTTTGAAGAACAATATCAAGTGTGTGTATAGGAACAGCCTTTAAAGAACAGTCTCAAGTGTGTGTATAGGAACAGCTTTAAAGAACAGTCTCAGGTGTGTGCATAGGAACAGCTTTAAAGAACAGTCTCAGGTGTGTGCATAGGAATAGGCTTTAAAGACCAGTCTCTAGTATGTGTATAGGAACAGCCTTTAAAGAAGAGTCTCAGGTGTGTGTATAGGAACAGTCTTTAAAGAAGAGTATCAAGTGTGTGTATAGGAACAGCCTTTAAAGAAGAGTCTCAGGTGTGTGTATAGGAACAGCCTTTAAAGAAGAGTCTCAGGTGTGTGTATAGGAACAGCCTTTAAAGAAGAGTCTCAGGTGTGTGTATAGGAACAGCCTTTAAAGAAGAGTCTCAAGTGTGTGTATAGGAACAGCCTTTAAAGAAGAGTCTCAAGTGTGTGCATAGGAACAGCTTTAAAGAAGAGTCTCAAGTGTGTGTATAGGAACAGCCTTTAAAGAAGAGTCTCAAGTGTGTGTATAGGAACAGCTTTAAAGAAGAGTCTCAGGTGTGTGTATAGGAACAGCCTTTAAAGAAGAGTCTCAGGTGTGTGTATAGGAACAGCCTTTAAAGAAGAGTCTCAGGTGTGTGTATAGGAACAGCCTTTAAAGAAGAGTCTCAGGTGTGTGTATAGGAACAGCCTTTAAAGAAGAGTCTCAGGTGTGTGTATAGGAACAGCCTTTAAAATACTGGCGGTGATTCAACCAAGGCGAAACAAGGACATTTACAAATGCAGCATACTTGATATGAATAAAAGTTAGCATCTCTTTCACAGAGGAGGATTTTGTGCTTTTCTACAATTCTTTACAAATCCACAAACACAATCTTCATACATCTTCACACCACAGAGCAACGCTGGTCAGAAGGTCCTGCTCCAGTCCATTCCTTATCAGAGAGAGGTTAGTGCAGGTTGTGCTATGGGCTTAAATTCAATAACATTCTCAGACAAACCAAAGTCTGAAAATCACCAACAGAAGATTATTTTTTACTGCCAGCACGTAAATGTGACAGAGTAGAACAACATGGCTAGTTTTATCTTGTTTAGCTCAACATAATTGTCATATAACTACAACTGTATAACTGTCTCTCCGTGACAAAAAGACATCAATATACGGTTCTGTTTTCTGGCATCCAGATCAGATTGCTGTTAACAAATAAATGAGAATCATTTGGGATTTTTTTTTAAAACTGAGTCACATGACCAATAACTGTCATAAGTAACAGTTTCAAAAGTGGAAAACCTACCAGAATCACAGAGAAGAGATAAACAGTGAGAGAGAGATTGGGAGAGAGACTGTTGTGGAAAGACAGAGCGAGAACTAACGTGAGACTGAAAGAAAAAGGCAGTAAGTAAAAAGAGAGTAAGAAAAACACAGAGAGAGAGACAGACAGATTCATAGAAAGAGAGACAAACATACATAGAGAGAAAAATAGACAATGAGACAGAGCAGGAGAGAAAGACAGAGAGACAAACAGATATTCATAGAAAGGAGAAAGAGAGAGAGAGATTTTTTTTTTGAAAAAAGACATAGCAAGAAATAATGAGTGACTGAAAGAGAGGTTCAGAGAGTAAGAAAACACACAGAGAGATAGACAGATACTGTAGAAATATTTTATAGAAAGAGAGATAGACAGTGATTGATAGGGAGAGGGGGCAGAGAGTAAGAAAAACACAGAGAGAGATAGACAGAAATATTTATAGAAAGAGAGAGAGATAGATAGATAGACAGATAGATAGTGAGACAGAGCAGGAGAGAGAGAGAGAGAGAGATGATAGGAAAGAGTCAATGAAAGACTGAAAGAGAGAGACACAGAGTAAGATTAACACAGAGAGAGATAGACAGCTAGAAATATTCATAGAAAGAGAGACTGAGGTAGAGAGAAAGACAGATAGTGAGACAGTGCAGTAGAGAGAGACAGACATAGAGAACCAGGGCAACTCAGAGAGAGAGAGAGAGAGAGAGAGAGAGAGATAGATAGATAGATAGATAGATAGATAGATAGATAGAGAGAGAGAGAGAGAGAGAGAGAGAGAGAGACAGAACAGGTAGATAGAAGTGACAGAAAGAGGCAGAGAAAATGAAGCATGATCAAGTGAAGCTGGGACTTCTTCTTTCTAGTCCAGACTATAAATTTCTCCAGGATATCAGATACACTCGTGTCAGATTATTACACAGACACCTGGCCCCTAGATATGATTAAAAGTTCATATGAAATGCACTCACTGGTGCAATGATCTTCAGTGAGGTGATTTTTTTTTACTTTATCATGTTTGTTGTTGTTGTTGTTGTTGTTGATAGATAAAACACATGTTGTCCAATAAAAGTACAAATGACATAAAAGGAGAGCCACCAGAGTGTCAGTGTTTACTGGTGTGAATGAAAGAGCTTCAACCTTTCTGTTTGTCATGTTTGGTATTCTGAGAACAACACACCATGAACTCAGTAGAGCATTACAGACTTAAAAATAGAAAGCGTGAATAAAGCAGCTTATCTGTTTTGATCTCTCTCTCTCTCTCTCTCTCTCTCTCTCTCTCTCTCTCTCTGAGTAAACAGTTTACCACACATCACTCGTATTATGCTATCGATGAATCCCAGTAGACACGATAAATTGCTCAACACTCAAGTATCATTGTTGAGTTATTGATAGGTAATAGATTAGACTTTAGCTCCAATCTAATATCAGCACTTTACAAACGTTTATGAAAAGATTTATTTATAAAGTGAAGAACAGTTCAACAAGTTCTCCTCTCCATCTTGTCAAATCTATTAACTAAATACAAAAATCACTTTACTGAAGAACATATCTTCATCTGATTTTACAGTGGAATTGTCTGATCATTTATATACCATTATATAAAAAAGGTAAAAAATAAAAAACAAAATAAATAAAATAAAAATAAAATTGGATATTACTGAAATGCTAAAAATAGAATATTTTTAAAAGAAAAAGTTAAAATTAAATTAGGGCTAATTTTCAAATTTTTCAAAATATGTTTATATATTTTACACACGACCTCTCTGAATGTTAACTCACCAAAATAGATAGATAGATAGATAGATAGATAGATAGATAGATAGATAGATAGATAGATAGATAGATAGATAGATAGATAGATAGATAGATAATTAAAATAAATAATTAAACCAATAAATAAATAAATAAATGAATGAATGAATGAATGAATGAATGAATGAATGAATAAATAAATAAATAAATAAATAAATAAATAAACATAAATACATAAATAAATAAATAAATAAATAAATAAATAAATAAACAAACATAAAAATTTCAATAATATCCACTGATGTATTACATAACTTTTTTGGTTGAGCTTTACAATGACAACAAAGGATTTCTGTTTCTTTTTCTGTTCTGTTGCCTGAATTAGTAGTAGAATTACTGCATTTTTATTAGCGGCTTAAAATTCGGTGCTGAGTGTGTAAGCGCTCTTCTCTGTGTTGATGATAGCATGATGGTGCTGGAGAATCACGAACATTACAATATATGATCAGATTTTTTGCCAAGTCTGAGGAAATCATGCTTAGCTGATGAGGTTTCAGATGTCTTAGTTTTAGTTTGTCTTACGTAATTTCATGAGTTGTTTGCATGGCTACAAAATAACACAAATAAAAACATTTTTTTTAATTATTTTACTGAAATAGATTTTCATAAAGACCTTCAGGAAAATACAATTTCAAATTTCCTGAAAACTGAAATTTTCTGACATTTTTCAGTTGTTTTTCACAATCTAGTGATGCCAGACAGCCATCAAATGCAACCCTGCTACATTGCTCAGTTTTTTTCTCATTACAGGTGGGAATAAAAATCAGAAAGTTTGATGTATGATGTTCTATCTAATAAAACTTTCACAGGCACATGAGGGATTAGATGAACAAAAAGTTAACTCTCCTCTTCACTCTGTTGCTTCTATGGTCTTAGGGATGAAACTCAATTGACATAATGAAATACAGCCTTTAATTTTCAGCATCAAAGCCGGACTTTTCTTTTCTCACGAATACAACACACACACACACACACACACACACACACACTACTCAATATCTTTAAATCCAGACACAACATGAGATTCAGTGGAATTTTTCTTCTTCTTTTCTTTCCCCAAAACACATTAATATCAATCGCTGTTATTAGCAGGTGAAATGGGTGATATTTGGGATATTTGATTCCTGGAAGTAATTATCATCCATCGATTTAAATCTTCTGTCTGCTAGCGTAAGGTGTTATAACACGCCTGTGTAAATGCCGTGGCTCAAGACATTTGTATCAGTTTAACACGAATGCAGGCTGTGTGAGTGACAGAGAGAAAATTGCTGTATTCATGCCGTGCATTAATAATCCTCTGGCTTTTCCTGTCGATATTCCTGTCTGCGGCTACAAGCATGTCAGATTAAAAAATGTTACTATGCTGGTCACAAGTGTCCACCAGAAAACCTTTCAGGATCAGGGAGATAAGATAGAATACTGAGAGAGAGAGAGAGAGAGAGAGAGCCAGAGAGAGAGGGAGAGATACACAGAGAGGAATAAACAGAGAGAGAATCAGACAGGTAGACAGAGACTGCTAGACAGAGAGAGAGAGCCAGAGAGAGAATATTTAGAGAAAAATACATAATGATTATGAGAGAGAGAGAGAGAGAGAGAGAGAAAGAGGGAGAGAGAGAATTCAGACTGAGAGATAGAGAAGGACGGAGTGACAGACAGAGATTAACAGAGTGATTTATTGAAAGTGAGATGGAAGGAATGAGAAAATGAAAGATACATAGTGAGAAAGAGTGAGAGAGAGAGAAAAGAGTGGAGGAGAGGGTGATAAAGAGAGAGAGAGACAGAGAGAGAGAGTGTAGAGAAGGAGATGGTGACAGAGAGACAGAGAGATCTATAAAAAAGTGAGATATAAGCAGAGAGATATAGAAAGAAAGATAGATAGTGAGTCAAAGAGATAGAAGGACAGAGAAAGTGACCGACATGTAGACAGAGAGAGAGAGAGATGGACATTAATAGAAAGAGAAATAGACAAGGAGACAGACAGAAGGGCAGAAATTGAATGTGTGTGTGCTGGTGTCCCATCCAAGCTTTCCTGGGATTGACTCCAGCTCCTCCAGCACACTGACCAGGATAAAACTCTTAGTGAAGATGCTCACGAACCATTTGTTAAGAGTAACAGCTGCAGCACCTGAAAGACAAGCGAGACTCATCACCGATCTCACCGAGCTCTATTAGCCCTCAAACTGTCCGCATTTTAAACAGCTCCATTTTACTGCTGTAATGTTACACCGGTAACAAATCTCACCTTGCGCGGTGGATTTTAACACCATAAATCTGCACACACTGTGAAGAGAGGAGCCATAAACCTCTCTTCTGCTTTATTATGAATCACCTGAGTGTAGGAGTCAGTCAATGCTGCCTGTTTAAACTGCTGTAAATCTGTTAGCCGCTCTAGCCAAAGCCTGTGAGGAGAGAACTACGAGAGCTACAGTACACCATCCTCTTCCCGTGGAGTCTGGCAGTAGTGCAGCTCCGAAGCACTCCTTTAAATTCATTCGAATAGGATGTTGTGAGGATTTCACAAACTGATGATCTCAGGAGGTTTAGCAGGACGGTGCGAAATACAAAAAACATCCAGGTTCTGTGGAAGGAAATGCTTTAAGGTGACAGGAATCAGAGAAAGAGAATCAGAGAGAGAGAGACAGAGACTGTTAGACAGAGACAGCAGGATTTAGATGGAGAGAGAGAGAGAGGGAGAGAGAGGAATAAACAGAAAGAAAATCAGAGCGATAGTCAGAGACTGTTAGACAGAGAGACAGACAGAGAGGGCAGAAAAGAGATGCAAGCAGTGAGATACAAAGGGATTCATAAAAAGAGAAATAGACAGAGAAAAAGATAGATGGTGACACAGAATGAGAAGAAGAGTGTGAAAGTCAGTGAGACGTACCGAGATTCTGAATCAGAGAGATAAACAGAGACTGATAGACAGCGAGAGCAAGAGACATATAGAGAAAGAGACAGACAGACAAACATTGACGGTAGGAAAGAGACAGAGGGAAAGGTAAGCAGTGAGACACAGAGAGATTCGTAGAAAGAAAGACAGAGAGACAGACAGACAGAGAGGGTAAGAAAGAGACAGAGGAAAACGGTAAGCAGTAAGATACAGAGAGATTTATAGAAAGAGAGATAGACAGAGAGAGAGACAAACGATAGATAGTGACAAAGAATGACAAGGAGAGAGTGATAAAAAGAGAGTCAGACAGAGTACAGAAACAGGGCTACATGAGCTACAACAGCAGAAAACTACAGTAGATCATAAACATCTGCACATACAGTACATATCTTCCTCAGTTCTTTACATCTTCACACTCTATGAACCAGTGTAATGGTTTATAATCATCCCATTTGAGTGTCAGGGATTTATTTTCTCATCCCTGTCTTCTTTTGCTCAGTCATAAGGGATCAAAATCTACATCTGTTTTTTATTGAAGTTTTTATGCTAGTTAGATGCTGCCAACTGAGCCCTAGAGTTAAACCCCTTAACCAGACCCTGCTCCCGTCTGTGCTTGGATCAAATTCCTCTTGACTCACTATCTTTTTTTAAACAAAAAAACATCTCCTGGTAAATAAATACACTGTAGTTGGATTTTCTTCCCCCCAAAGAGCTGCAGTTTGCGGCTGTGATTTAGCTGCTGCAACTCAATCAGTTCTCCAAACGAGCGCACCATCTGTTCAAAACTGTGCTCATCTGTCCTCGGGTTAGTGTATATTTTATTGCACGCCGCTGCTTCTAAAAATACCTAGCTTCTTCCTTGCTTGGTGCCTACTCTTCTGCATTGCAATTAATACAGACCCACACATCCATCAAGGCTTTGACAAGAGTGTACTCGATATTATGGTGAAAGGTAAGCCTATCTAAAGCCAATTTAATTCTGGAGAAAAGAATATTGGAAATATTTTGGAGTGTGAGTGTGTGTGTGTTGTCATAGAGTGAAAATTACCCTTCCAAGGTGAAAAGTGTATAATATCCGCTTGGTAGCACTAAGGAGTCACTCTGATTGCAAAAAAAGGAAACAATTACAGTTTGATTTCTTGATAAAGTATGTGCAGTGAGGAGAATTTGTTGTGTTTTGTCTGTTATGGTTCGAGAACAATGCTTTGAGCTTAGAGCTGCTGGATTAACACCAAGATGCATTGCTACAGTTTGTACGCAGGGTCACGCTCATGAAATTCCATCCATCTGTTTATTTTCTATATGGCGGGGAACCTGGAGTCTATCCCAAGGGACTTGGAGAACAAGGTCCTAGGTTAATTTTACTTTTCAGCTCTTAGTCCTGTGTAGTATGATGTAGCTCTGTGTCATTCTGTAGCACCAGGGTCCTAAAGGAATGTTGTTTCTATTCACTATGGTACTTCATCAGCTACACACTCAATTAAGGACAGTTTAGAGATGTCAATTAACCTCTAACGCATGTATTTAGACTGAAGAAGGAAACCAGAGTAAACCCCTAAAGTACATAGAGAACATGCATACACCATACACACACACACACACACACACACATACACCAACACAACCTGGTAAACTCCCATGACTCCCACGATCAGATAAATATTAATGTTAATTAAGTTCTTCAAAATGGCTTCACAGTTTGGAATGAAAAAACAGAATAAGTTTAATAACCTCCACACAGAGCTTCAAAAAGCATTTATTAAACAGAATACAGAAATAAAACATTATATTTTCTTTATAATGATGTCTTTAGGGGTTGTACTAGAGAGGGAAGAAAAGCTTTTTTTTCCTTCCATTAGCTTTATCTCGAGCTCTTCCACAGAGAAGCTGCCTCACCGTAGGTGTTGTTTACTGAGTATAGTCAACGTAATGAACTCTCTGAAGTAAGAAAATTGCTTTAATTACGCCCTGCAGCACACAAGCAAATAGGATATTAAAAGCAAACCTTCCTGACAGAGAAAGTCAGATGTCCTTTGTGAAAATGAAAAGAGTCGAGCTTTCGCCTTTTTTTTTCTTTTTTTTTTTTTACAATGTCCCGTGCTTAATGTGAGCTAATGACTGTTCCAAGATATTAAGCCTGTAATTACTGCATTAACATTAAATCTGCATTATTTCTATGTTCATGGTGCAACAGCAATTTGATATTGCAATCAGTTGCTGATGGTAAATGATGTGTCTGCGTACTGTTTGTATACTGAAATAGCAGTTCAGGGCACGCTCATAAACACTCATCAGCATAAACACTGACGCACTTCTTAACAAAAGGCATCTTACAAAATGTACAAGTGTCTGAGGGTGGAACATTACAAGACTTGGGGTCATGCTGTTATTGGAAAATGGTGCGCTCAAGCTGTTGCCAACACAAAAAAGTAGATTTTCCTATAACACTACACCTCAAAGTGTTTCATTCATCTTGAACCACATTTCAATTTAATTTATTTGTATAGCGCTTTTAACAATGGACATTGTCTCAAAGCAGTGTTACAGAAGTATAGAAACATAGAAAAAATTATAAAGTTTCAAGTTAAGTTACTATTTATCTCTAACATTTATCCATAATGAGAAGCCTGAGGTGATGGTGGTGAGGAAAATCTCCCTGAGATGATATGAGGAAGAAACCTTTAGAAGGAACCAGGCTCAGGAGGGAACCTCATCTTCATTTGGGTGACACTGGACAGTAAATAATGTAAATGTTGATAATGTCCTTTCTACAACAGCAACCAAGAGCTCTTGAGGAACTAATAGGCCACTGAGTTCATTATAAACAACTGTTTGATAAATGCTCACCATTTTTTGATTTATTAATCATTCTTTGAATGTTGGAAGCTTCTATTATAGCAGTTTCCTTGTTTTCCTCTCACTTGAAGCTAATAGAAACACCACACAGCTTTCATAACCCTTTTATACAACGCTTAGTGGTTAAGGTGTTGGTCTATCGATCGAAAGGTTGTGAGTTCAAATCCCAGATCCACCAAGCTGCCATTGCTGGGACCTTGAGCATGGCCCTTAACCTTCAGCTACTCAGTTATGCAAAGTGAGATATAAATGTAAGCTGCTCTGGACAAGGATGTCTGCCAAATGCTGGAAATGTAAATATACTTTCCTCCAGGATGGAAAATTTACTTGCTGACACTGGAGACTCCTTCCCTATCCAGAAATAGTCAGCATTTCACTGATTCGATTAAGTGGTCCATCCTGCATACAGCTCTGTGAATGAACTGTTACTATAGTAACAGGATTAATATAAACCTGTGATTTGCAACTGCACAACTTTCAGAGCTGCTTCTACAGAAAATGAATCAACAGCTTCTGACCAATCAGGTTCCACCATCCAACAGCACTTTGGTCTATTCTAATTTTATCTATCATTTATATCAGCTAATGAATTGCTTTGCAAGTGTGGTTTGTGTCAGACAAGCATAATTAACTATTATGTACATCATCAAAAATTCAATGCAAAGCCTGTGGCTAATTACGCAGTACGTCAGGTTCGCGTTCAACTGAAAAGATCGCAGTTTGCTGGAGTATGAAAGAAAGACACCTACTGATTGATCTCTGTGTTCATTTTCTGCACTGTATCCCAGCGTAGCTCTCATCAGCAGCTCATCGTCAGCTTCACAAAAAACAAACAGGAATTTATTTGTGCTTAATAAAACCTAAAAAAAAAAAAAAAAAAAAAATCGAATCGATTCTCATTCCAGTGTTTGATGGCCCCAAACTCTTATAAAATAAAATGACTATCAGGTTAGAAAAATATTCACACATGGTTAGATACAGTACTACATACAGTATGGATGCTAACACCAAGCCATATTAAATATTACATCATGAACCTAGCCTGGTGTAAAAAATATTGTCCAAGCTTCTATCCCTATACAAAAGTACCAGGAAAGCTTTTCCACTGTACACAAATACCGTGCATTGTGAGAATATTTCCATTTATTTATGTCCATTAGACAATCCATTAAATTAGACCTGGCTCTATTTACACAAGCTAGTCTTGTCTTCCTTACTACGACCAGGTTGGACTAACATCAGTTCCACTAGCTAATATAAACTAATCGACCATAACATTAAAAGCAATAACAGGTGAAGTGAAAATTAAAATTAAAATTGATTATCTCTTTACAGTCTGAAGGGGTGGGATATATTAGGCAGCAAGTGATCAAACAGTTCTTGAAGTTGATATGGAAGAGAAAGCAGGAAAAATGGGCAAGTGTATGAATCTGAGAGATTTTGACAAATTGTGATGGCTAGACGACTGTGAGCTTCAGAACACCCTCAGTTTCCAGTATGTGGTGGTTAGTACCTAACAAAAGTGGACCATGGAAGGACAATCAATGAAGCAGTGACAGGGTGTTAAGGCTAAACCATCTGGTCTGATCTCACAGAAGAGCTACTGTGGCACAAATTGCTGAAAATGAATGCTGGCTCTGAAAGAAAGGTGTTATAACACCTTTATATCGCAACTCACTGCATATAGCCGGGTAAGGCCAGGTGTTTTACCTGGGGAAGAGATGGTGCCAGGATGCCTTATGGAATAAGGCAAGCCAACGGAGGCAATGTGATGCTCTGGGCCATGTTCTACTGGAAAAACCTTGGGTCCTGGAATTCATCTGGATGTTACTTGCACACATACCACCTAGCTAAATGCTGCTGCAAACCAAGCTACACACCTCTACTGTAGCGGTATTCCCTGTTGTCATTCCCTAGTGTACTCTTTCAGCAAGATTATGATAATGCACCCTGTCACAATGCAAAAACTGTTCAGGAAAGTTTTAAGAAATATCATGAAGAGTTCAGAGTGTTGATTCCAAAGTGTCCAAATTGTCCAGATCTCAATCTGATTGAGTGTCTGTGGGATGTGCTGGACAAACAAGTCAGACTCATGGAGGATCTACCTCACAACTTACAGGAATTAAAGGACCTGCTGCTAACATCTTGTTGCCGGATACCACAGCACAGCTTCAGAGGTCTTGTAGAGTCCATGCCTTGATGGGTCAGAGCTGTTATGTTATGTCTGATCGATGTATTTTTCTAGGCAGCAAGCCAAATTCTAGCTAATGGTAAGATTATATTAGGTTTTCAGGCAAAAGCAGTATAGCAACTTTTCCTTTTCCATTTTTTTGTTGTGTTTGTTCACTTTTAATTAAGCAAGACACCATAAATAATAAATATAACTCTAACTCTGGAGATCACTCGAAATCTAACCGCACACAAACTTTTTTTTTGTAGATGGTGTTTTTCTTTCTTTCTTTTCTGGAGCCGATTACCTTTTACTTCTACTTTGCAATTTAGTTGATGGTCGAAACCATGGCTTGTCCTTTCTCAAACTTATAATAAACAAATGAACCCAACTGAATGAAATGGCATTTTGGATTGCACTCCTCCGTTCGTAATGTTCCTGACAGCAGGCAGACATGTGGAGATGAAATTTGAGTAGAAACCTTCCAGCTGCTGTTCCCACCAACGCTTCAGCCTCCTGTCTTTGCCGTGATAAGAGAAAAGGACGGCGTCAGGTCTTTCGGTCCTCTTACCGCCTGAGTTATGATCCAATTACTGAAGTAATGTCAAATTCCCAATGTGAATTATAAGATGCCATTTGAAAAGTCATTCTAGTCATTTTGCTTTTACTGCTGTTGAGAGAAAAAGGGGACAAGGTCAAAGACACCACAGCTAATTTATCCCGCTTCACTGATAGCTGACATTTGATTAAATGGTAATGAAACAGTAGAAATATTCAGGTGTCTGAAAGTGAGACCTAAACCTGGAGCTGCAGTTCTTTCTGCTGAGGAATACGGTGTCTTTTACATATTCAGAGTCGGCTTTGCTGCAGTGTTTTGCATATTTATGCTTGTTCTTGTCAGATAATTTCAAGGTTAGCCTTGCTGTATTCGTTAATTAATTCAAATAGACGCTTTCCTATTTGTTGCCCTTTTGCACATCCGAGAATTCCTAGTCACCTTCATGCCGCTGTAAAAAGCTGTAAAATGTTGTGTTAACTTAACCTTTTGACTCTCTCATATATATCTGTGCTTTCTAGCCAAACTGATATTAGCTTAACAGCACCAATAAATTGCTGAATTTGACTAAAAAGCAGCGTTATGACAAATATATTGCGTGCAATCATCCTCTTGAAAGCCGGAGAGTAAAATATTGTAAAGCCCCTACAGTGAGGTTTAATATTAGCCTGTAATTAATGTGTCCAAACAGAGCTGATTTAACGTCCTGTGCGTGTGTTATTACGAGGGCTGAGACACACTGTTACACTCAGGAAGACACAGTTTGATGACAGGCGCATAAAAATGACCAACAGCAGCATCATCGCCTTGATTATGAGCCACTAAATGAAGCAGGATGTGATCGTAGCCGAGGTGTGTATCAGTGAGTGAGTGTGTGTGTGTGTGTGTAGGGTTGCGTTGGTCATGGCTCAGCAGTCGAATAAACTACATTAGTCCATTCATCAGTGTTGCATTATAGAGGCTCATTAAAGCACAGTACATATTTGTATTAAAGACATAAATAACACACTTCAGTTTTAGGTTGTGGAGAAACAGAAAGTGTCTTTTTACAGCATGGCTGCATTTTTTTATAGTGTGTGTGAATGCAGCAATGTGATACATGCATGCAATTACACAGTATATCATTATATCATACATCATTAAGATTGAAAATTGGTCAGTTTTTTGTAATCATCATCTTTTCAAATGGAACCTATGGTGCCATTATTTATTCTTTACAGAATTCAATCATGCTAAATTTCATTTGGTAAGGCGCTTCGAATAAAAGCATCATCCATATACACTGCAAGAAAGAAAGAAAACGTAACTCAGTCTAAATATAATTCAAATCGGTTGTAACAGTTATTTTATGTACTGTATGAAAAGAAAGTTAATACAGTTGTCACTAGATGTAGCGTCAGCGGTCTAAGACGACTCTGTTATACGGTTTATTATTACTGATTCATGTTCTGTGAGAGTTTTCAAACTGATGTCTGATGATATCTGTAGAGTTACGATTGAAGTCACACACATGTGCCTGTGCTGCCAAAAACCTCCCCGAATGTCATACCTCCCTGCCTCCATTTTCTGCTCTGCAGATCAGAGACTTGGAAGTAAAGTGGGAGTGAGAGTTTCTGAGAGATTCAGTGTGACAAACAGACTTTGCTTACACTACTGAAACATTTATAAAACATAGATGGATGGATTTTGTTTTTAGACTTCTGTATGTGTTGTTCTTGACTGAAAATCTCTCCTTTTTTCTGTCTGATTGAATGCGGTCTGAATGCGTAGTGTGATGTATGTGTTGTGCTGTTTTCCGAGCACTAGGTGGCACGCATGCTTAATGCTGATGGATCTATACATCATTGGCTGACAATCAAAATGGAAAGGAAAACTCAGTATTTTGCCTCAAGACATATTTTCTTTCAAACATGCTGTTTTTGAAAGATAAAAAAAGTGGTGATAAAAATGTAAAAAGCTACATGGTTCATGTTAGCAACCTAATTAAGTTTTCAAGTAGGCATTATTTGTCACATACTACACAGTGAAATTCTTTCTTCACATATACCATCCTTGGAGGATTGGTGCAGCACCACTGGACCAAGGGGTGGGGTTGGGGACCTTGCTTAAGGGCCCAACAATGGCAGCTCAGAGGTGTTGGGGCTTGAGCCCCAATCTTCCAATCAACAACCCAGAGGCTTAACCACTTGAACTACCACCACATGTACCTGGACAGATACATGACTCTGTATGGAATGGAACCAGAAAAGTCACAAATGACTAAATGAAAGACTTTGGCATGTGTTCTGCTACATATGGACTGTGGTGATAAGCTGTGACTCAACACACTGGCTCTGGGCAGTTCCCCTCTCTGCCAGCATAGGACGTAACACAATCCTTTTCGCACTTCTTGTACTCATAATTTCTCCTGCATTCAGCTAGAGGTTGCCCATTCAACTCGCAATTCCTACTCAGGACATCGGGATGGTCTCCTCTACTCCGAGTTCTTCCAAGTTCAGCAAGTGATAACAGATCAACATGGCTGCTCATAGCATCAGCAGTAAACTCTAAAGCAGTAAAGTAACACTTTTGACCTTTTTAAAGAGTTATGCTGTATATACATGTATTTGATGTAGATCAATCAACATAAACATATTCGCTTGTTCAATCCTTAACACTGACAATACAATTATACTTCATACAGTTGGCTAGCTAGCAAGCTAGGTAGCTTTTCTCCCACTTTGTAGCAAAAAATGTGATCGTTCCAACCTACGACTTCCCACTTCCAAAGGAAACAGAATGCTGCATTATATAAGCATTTAATGTTGTGAAGCCTTGCCATTATTTTCTATTTGTTTATGTTTTCAAACAATATTATTCTGACTCACTGAGTCACTTTTGCAATTTGTTTGCATTCTCACAGATTATCCCTGCCTGCTTAGATGTTTTTGTGTCCAAAACTTTTCTGGATTGTGCCTGGTTTGGTATATTAAACTGTAAGGTGTGTATTTTGCACTGCTTGTACTGTTTGTAGCAGAGATATTTTGGTAGCACTTGCTATGAAGGCCATATCTATAATAAACTAAGAGCATACAGTATATCTAGCATTCAACACATCTTATAAGTATTTATATACAAGTGTCACACTTTATATGAATAATAGAAGTATAGTTTGTTACACAATATATTCCCAAAGCTAAACAATCTCAACCCCACTTTATCTACAACTCACAAATCCAGTTTATAACTTATACTTCGGTCAAAATATGAGTTGTCTGTTAATAATCTACATATAGAAATGAAAAGTATATCCAATCAGTTGCTTAAAAACTTCTGTAACAATCTTCTACACAAGTTGAGACAAAAATGATGTTTCACTGTTTCTTTTGTATTGCTGATATAATGTGTTATTAATTTATAACATTATAACCATTGCTATAAAGTGTAATACATATGCATAAATAATTACAAGAATGTGTAACCTGTCTTATAAATACATCATAACATGCTATGAATATAGCGTATATTTTCATAGATGAATGTGTATATGACTATCATGTTTCATTTGTTAGATTTTGTTGTCATGAACACAAGAAGATGGGGAATCGGTGGTACTGTGCAAAGCATTTCCAAACATTATGAATTCAGGGAACATTTCCAAGACACACTGTACAGTCTAACAATGGAAGCAATACAAAATAATGTTGCTGATAGAGGCTATATTCATTTTCTAAAAGGCTGTGGAAATCACAGTGTCCATGGAGACTGTCGCTAATGAGTCTTTCTGATTCAGTGGAAGTTCTAGCAATCAGTGCTGTGTGTATGCTTGTTTCCAAAAAAAAAAAAGAATTTTAACAATAGTGCTGCTACAAAGACAGTAAGACAGGCTAGTATCATGAATATTACAAGTTTGTAGAGAGAAAGTGAAGCCTGAAGTAGGAATGTTAAGAAGTAAAACAGGAAAAGCAAGTACATGAATGCATGTGATGGTCTGATTGGTAACAGAAGCTGTGCTGCATCTGGAGTCCCAGGAGGCGGTGCTGTCACATATCACTGTCAAAATAAGTTCTTGGAACGGTCCTTGATGATCTTTGAGTTGGTGTTCTTTGATTTCCAGAGACATATACAGTCCAGGTGGGGCATGGTTTCATTGCTGCCTCATAGCTCCAGGGTCTTGAATCCTTCAATCCTGGGTTGCTTTTTTTGTGTGAATTTTCTCCCCATCTCTTCTGGGTTCTCTGGTTTCCACCCAACTCTCAAAACACATCAGAAGGTGGACTGGAAATGAATACATGAACGAGTTGAATGTGTGTGTGTGTGTGTGTGTGTGTGTGTGTATGGTGCCCTAATGGACATCCCAACCAGGACAAATTTCTGCCTCATAGATCTTCCTTATGCCCAGTGTTCCTGGATCCACACTGACCAGGATAAAGCATGTGCCGAAGTGAATGAATGAGTATTCAATTCCAGGCCAACTTACATATACATCTATACTACATACACAGTGGGTTGTTGTCCCAGTGATTGTAAAACTGGACAAGGAAACTGATTTATCACATTTTTTATTGTTTAGAACATTACTGCTATCTTTATGAAGAGAAGTCAGGAGGAAATACTCAATATTAGATAGATAGATGGAAGCCTTTATTTGTCATTTGAAGGTTGGGGTCAGACCACAGGGTGGGCCATAATGCAGCACCCCTGGAGCAGTGGGGGTTGAGGGCCTTGCTCGGGGGCCCAATGGCGGCAGTGCTGGATCTCGAACCCTGATCCTCCAATCAACAACCCAGAGCCTTAACCACTTGAGCTACCACTGCCCCATTAGTTCAATGCTCAAAGGTAGCCATGAGACACAGACTCGCCTTGCACAAGGGCCAACATTGGCAGCGTGGCAGTATTGGGGCTTGAACCCCTGACCTTCTGATCAGTAACCTAGAGCCTTAACCATTGAGTTCTAGTCCACCGCTGCCACTATATACCACACAGGCTCATGCACTATGTGTGAAAAAGGGCTATTTATTTAAAACCACCTTCTCTTGGGATTGGTTTGAGCTCGACTAGGTAGAAAAGGACCAGGATGAAGAACTTAAACATCATTATTTGGAAGACATACAGTACATGTGACTAGCCTCTCTCTGTCAAGGTGCAAGTGTATTCCTGCTGCCTGATCCTGACACAATTTTACTTCTGTGGCTCCACTTACTCCCTGGTCCTGCCCATTCATCCTGACACTCTACTTCTACACTTATGACTCACATTTTCTGTGGATGGTCCTACATGAATATCCCAAAGACCCTAGGTCCTTACACTCACTGACCTCAATTAAATACAATCTATTCATGACAGGAGCATGTATACATGCTTGGGCTTGGTCAGTTTGAATAGTGTAAGGTAATGCAATGCAATGCAGGTAAGCTGTAATATATATCTACTGCCAGAGTCTGGGACTGGTCAATGTGGAACACGTGGAAGCCGGGGAGAAGTAAGTTTGGCAGGCACTTGATGAAAAACAAGTCCAATACTATCACAGGTGGTGCAGCTGATGAGCACATAATCTTTCCCAACAGTCCATGATGTAAATATTCTTGATTCTTTCCCCAGTCAAGATGCGTAATCAACCTGCCAAAATGTGCCTCATGTGCAGAATCTGAGTGATTGCTCCTCCAGCATTGAAACCAAATTGACTGGCATTAATTCCATACAGATGTGCCTGGGCATTCCCAGACTTGCACATGATTTACCTATAAATCGCCACCCAGATCAAATATATGCAGATATTCTGGCACTTGCTCAAATGTTTCAAGGGAATAACTCCTTTCACAAAAAACCTCCAATGCTAAAACTCAGCTCTGCTCTTCATGTATTACAGATTTTACTCGAATCTTGACATGTTAAGGCCACATCAAATGATCTACCTATAAATTGCCATAAATCGTCAAGGGAATAACTCCTTTCACAAAAAACCTCCAAGGCTAAAACTAAGAGCTAATGCCAAACTAAGAACTCAGCTCTGCTCTTCATGTATCACAGATTTTACTTGAATCTTGACATGTTAAAGCCAAATCAGTGTTGAAGCAAGCACAAGAGGCCCAGAGCTCTAACTGACAGATAGAGTATGCATGAAAAAAGATGAATGTCAGGGGAGAATGAGGAATGGAGGCACCATGCTGACCAAATGTCTGCACAGTAGAAATCAGAAAAGAAAGAAATAAAATAGTTAGGGACATGTAGATTCAGGGAAACAATCAGTGACGCTGTGCTATGATAAAATTAGTGAAAATGACAACATCCAGCATCCCAAAGGTATGATCAGCTTAACTTTCAGCTTTTTAGGTCTTGTTCTCTTCTAAGTGTTATTATAAACCTTCCCAATTACCGTGTTTCTCTTCCTGAAATGAAACTGTTAGTACTGACACTCTTAAAACCTCTCACTATTATTTTGTGATATTGCTTCAGAATAAAAGACATCAAGCATAATCACCTCTTTGTTCCGTTCCTGCATCTTGACAACTGCAATTAAACTTCCCTTTGGCTGTCAACTAGCACCACTGAGTGCATTCACTTTCCATCAGTGTGCGTCTATAATATGCCATTATTGTCTCCCTCCTTCCTCTCTCTGTCTGTCTCATATTCCAGGGCTGATAACTGATGTTGTCTTGTCATTCTGGCCTCAGGCTTGATGCCCTTTCTTTCCTCCAGTGTGATATGTCAAAGAGTCAGAAATTCACAGATGTTTCATCACAAAGCTATGATTTATTTATTTGCTAATGAACTGATTCGTTCATTCATCTTCAGTAACCACTTGTCAGAATCCTATCTCAGATCCTGGAACTGGAGCCTATCCCAGGGATACCAGTCTATTGCAAGACACATACATGTTCACATGATCATCTATGCCTAAGGGCAATTTACTGTATCCAGTCCACTAACTGGCAGGTTTTAGAGGGTAGTGGAAAACCACATAAACATGTGAAGAACATACAAAACTCCACACAGGTAACTTGAGATCAGGATTGAGACCTGGGGAGCTTGGGTCTGTGATGCAGCAAGTGATGGACTGGCATTCCATTAATAGATTATTCCTGGCTCTTGAATAGTTCAAGGTATATATCTCAGATCCTCCATGACCCAGACGAGGATAAAGTGCTTACAGAAAGGGAATACGAGTTTATCTATTATTTACGTTACATTTTGCAGTTACATTTACATCAGTTGGTCAACATATGTGGTAGCAGCAGTCTTTTTATTAATGCCTCAAGGGTCATGTCTGGCTTGGGATCATATGGCTCTGGTGTAATATTTGTCTTGGTTTCCAACCTGAAAGCCACATTCTTCTAACTTACATTCCAGGATTCCTGTGATGGTTAACAGTTTGCTTTTTCTGTCTTCTGTTGGCTCTCTGAGGATTCACACAACTGCACTAGTAAGCTACCACCAGCTTCTTCTGCATCTATGATCCATGGAAACCCAGAGTCACGGGTAACCAAGGATGCGCTGGAAGGATGTTCATCTGCTGAAGAAGACCCAGGGAAGAAACTTACAACAGATCATTTCTTGAATAGGTATGGGAAATACCCATCTAGCTCTTGATTCAGTCTATCCACCTGGAGTCTCTCCAACTCAGGAGGGCTGCTGAGGCGAGACCTGTATTTGCATACAGATGGTCCATAAATGCCCTCTGCACCTGTGACATGAACTGCCTACCTCAGTTAGACACAATATTCTTAGGTAGAATCTATTAACTGAAGATATTCCAACCAGGTACAGTAGGTGGATCAGTTGTGTCTAGGCTGAGATGTATGGGAACAAGTTTATAGATATAAGAAGTTCTTTTAAATCTAAAATGATGGGTACTGATGAATGGTGAAGAATGAAATGCTGGGTTTTCCAGGTTCTGGTGATCTGCAGTCTTTCCAATCCAGCTTGATGCCAACTTAACAATTTCGCTGAGAAAGAAATAACATAACAAGTTATTACACCTATGACATTAAAGTAACTTGTAACAAGCAGAATCACATAAGGTTGAGATCCCTAGAATGAACAGTGCTAATATAACTAAGAGAAATTCAAGCCAGACAGATATAAAAAAACAAGACCTTGAAAGAAATCAGACTAGCAGAGCTCAAGGTTATTGCTAAGTCTAGGAGGCAAGAAACATGAAGCTACATTTTAGTACATGAAAGGACAAGACCATGCATAATAAGGTCAAGAAATATGGGCTAGTGGTGTAAACATAAGTGCATGGAACATGCAAGGCTTCACAATGAATACCTGTTTGCTTCTAAAGCCATTGTGTGATTGTTTTCTGAGATATGTTTAATTTATTACAGCAGGCTATTTATATCTTCATACTGTAGATGAGTAACAACAAATGATGTAAGCCGTGAGCAGCAATGAGATGATTTGTATGTCCTTTTTTGCCAATTAACCATACGATGGCCATAAAAATAAATGTTCTTATAATGCTGGTGATGGATTGTTCAATTCTGTGCACATTTAAACAATAATAAACAAGCTGCATGAGATTAGTAATATAAAATAAAAAAAGCTTTTTACTTAGTCAGAAGAAACTGCTCACAAGAATGTAAAAATATTCTACTAGGCATTAAGAGTATAAGGAAGATAAATGCATTTATTCCTTGATTCATGATTCAGTCAGCACTTCATCCGGTCACAGCCACAATGGATTCTGGGTCTATACTGGAAACACTTGTTGTGATGAGTTTCCATCCTTGCAAACCCCATAAATATCCTGATTTTGGACCACGTTTTCATCATAAAAATTTAGCTTTATGGATTATGTGAACTTTTAAACTATGCTTTGTTATGCAGCAAAAATGTTAACAGGTTAAGCCTCTCGAGTGGGTTTTTAATTTACTCTGGGAAAGAAAGGGAGAGAAAGATGAAGTGAGGGTAATAAGTGTAGCCACTGGAGGGCAGGGAAGGCTTAAGGTCAGTGTATGTGTTGCTCCCATGCACCAAACTTCCCCAGGCATGTCCACTGGTGCGGAACTGAGAGAGTGTTCTCTTTTTGCCTTTAAATTTTTCAGCAAGGATCTGTATCTTCTGTGGATAAACTGAGAACTGTTTGCTTTGCATATCATTGGCAAATAAAAATGGAAAAATATTAAAGTTGAGGAAAACGAAATACTGCATTGTAGGCACGTTGGCAGCGATATGACCCCTAAAGTTTGATCTTTCTTTTCTGTTCCATAAACCATACCAAGAAAGATCAGACACTCTCTGCCTGCCAATCTCCATTCTCTGCCTGATTGGTCATAAATGCCATATGAAGCCCATGTGAGGTTTCTTGAAGGCACTGGGAAACCAACAACAAGGTCATATTTGTTGTCATATGCATTATAAAACCTTGGTTAGAACATCCGTGTAACTACTATGAATGCACAACACAGCAGGTTTATGACCATGCAAAAAGTTTCCCGAAGTGCAGTCCTTGGAGGTGCGTGAACTCCGAGTTCCACTCCAGGACCAAACCAAACTCTGCCCCCATAATCATGACACTTCATAAGAAACTCACAAACATCTATAAGTCGTGCATTACATTTCTATCTAAATCAATTATTTATAAGCTTTCTATTTAGAGAACACTATAATCTAGAGGGATTTGTTGTTGTGAGAAACCCACAAAGTTGCTTTTTTCTATTATTAAGTTGCTTATGCAAGAATCAGAATTCACAATGAAGCTATAGACTGTTTGTTCTGTATTTTTTCCCCCAACAAAGCTGGAAGTCCTGTTTATTCTGTGTAAAGTGTGTATATTTGGCTTAGAGTAATGCTGCACTAAGAGCATCAGTGTCTACTGGGACTTCATTAGGCCTCTCTCTCTCTCTCTCTCTCTCTCTCTCTCTCTGATTCATTCTATTGTGTCCATTTGTTTCCTCTGTTGCCTTTTACACCAGATTATTAGATTTCCTTGAATTTCTCCTATGCTTACAATACATTTATACTCTTTATGCTGATTCTTACAATTTGTGATTGTATTCTGTTCCAGAATGTTCTGACCTAAGATGTCATGCCATAAGATAAGTGGATAGAATGTCCATAAGGAGATAGATAAGCGGTACACGTTGTCAAGGATTCATACAATGAGCTAAGCCTGTCTGAAAATGAGAAATGCATACATGAGCTAAAAACCTGCTGAATATTCGATAGGCTTTTGCACATTTACTTGGACAGAAAGGGAGACGAGTTGGATGAGAAGGCCAAAAGAGACCTCTGAAGAACTTCAAATACAATTCCTGTGCTGTAAAGATCCTGTCTCCAGACTTATCCCTTCCACCTTTTGCTTCTGACTCTCAAATCTGTTGTCTTTATTAAGCAGTGTGTTTTAGGTAGTCAATCAATTTTTTTTTTTTCTGTTGAATTCATTCATAAACAGAGAGATTAATTTGTGAAAACTTTCCTGTGAGAAGCTGTTTTGCCTCGTTTGAGAAATAATGCATTAAAAAAACTATGCTGAGACAAAAAATCCAGTCAAAGGCAGCTTAATTTAAGCTTCAGTAAAATACACTGCAAATTTGAAGCATTTAAAATACCAACTAAGAGAGGCTTTGAACTTTAAGCCCCTGCTACAACTTAAGGAAAATGTTCACAAAGTAACGCAGCGAGCCTGGATTATTTAAAGGAAGGAGAGTAATCAGTCATTAGTAATCAGGAGACTGCGAACAGGGATAGGGATTTGTCTGGAGGTCATGTGATGAGGTTGTATGCTGAGGATCATGGGAGTTGTAGTCTAGAACTTGGAAGTTAAAGACATGGACATGACAACTGTTCAGAAATCCCAGGATCGAATCTACTTCGAACATGGATTGATTTCTTCTTCTTCTTCTTTTATTGCTTATTTGTTCACTATGATGTCTTTATTTAATTTCCCTCACAATACCTCACAATACCACTTTTCATTTTGAATGTACTCACATTTAGTTGTTCTCCTCATGTAGTGCATTCTATCTAGTTCTGTAGAAACTGAACTGAACTACAGTGTTCTACAGTAGCTTCTATCATGCAGGGCTGAGAAAAGCCTGGAGAAACAAAGAGCTCAGACTCTCTAACACACACACACACACACACACAGACGCTGAGCAGTCAAAGTGTGGAGAGGATTGGAGGAAATTCTGGAAACATCCAGTGCCAATGTAACAGGTATCGCAGGAAACACAAACCTACAGGAGAGAAATTCTGATGCGGCGTGATGAAGCTCTGGTGCTATTTACAGTTATTTATTAAACATTTTCCTCTATTTTGAATCACTGTATGCCTTTTCATGGAAAATATCTCTTCTTGTTCCCTTCTAATACCAGGGTTGATGAGTAATTACTGTAATTAGTATTTACAATGTTCTTATTGTAGTGTTTGCTTACAGTAATATGGTACAATGTACTGTTATTGCAGGGGGCGCAAAATTATTTTCGAATAAATACGTATCAGAGCAGATTCAGTGCATAGTGAGGATTTAGTACCATATTTGTTGACGGTATGCGAGCATCTTAACCAACTTAAGTGCTGTAAGCATAGTAGATAAGTGCTTGCTTTAAGAGAGCACATGGAATTAAGAAGAACATTGATATTTGCAATACTATTAATTCAACAAATCAAAACAGCAAAGAAAAATACATTGCACTCACATAATATGGTTTCATGGCCTCCATTATCTGCAGTATCTCATGCTTGTGTTAGCCCAAGTTTTGCACACCATGAATTGTTAATACACAAAAAATAATAGTCATAAAAATATGAAGTGCTATTTTACAAGCTGCTGAATAATGCAGGAAAAGTAGGAAGCCGTGTTCTTATATTTTGTGATTAATTTAATAATTATAACTAGGACTATTCATGCACCAATATAATGGAAACACACAAAGATTATTCTAGATGCTTATTTAAATGATATAATTCAATAATTATAATTAAATCTGCTCATATAGATATCATAGTGTTAGTGGGGTTTTTTGTCTTGCTTTTATACCATGTTATATTTGAGAATTAAAAAAAAATTGTCTAAAAAATAAAATAAAATAAAAATGAAAAAATGCCACAACTATTTCCTTTATCAGTTTTTGATGGGAAAAAAGGAGGTTCCTTCATCAGATTTTTATCATCTTTATTTTTTTTTTTTAAGGGAACCTAAAGGCACATGCTTGTGTTTGCAGGAAGTGGTCCAGATGCCACCAACAGAACCTTATCTCAGATACACCTTTTCATTTATCCTTTATCTAGCCAGAAAAGTATCAGTGAGATACTCCTTCTACTCTTACTACTTCCAGGAAGTAAAATACTTCTGGTATTTTATTCTTCTAGCAGGTGTGTAACATGTTGAGTAAATATTCACAAAACTATTGGACCCAACTGTGAAAGAATATAACCCATAGATTTATACTCTCTCTCTCTCTCTCTCTCTCTCTCTCTCTCTCTCTATATATATATATATATATATATATATACATAGTGTGTTGAGAAGCAGTCCAACCTTACAACACACTCCCTCTTTTCATGATTAATCGTTAACAAGGTGGTTTTGACTGAGCTAATTCCAGAAGGTTGATTAACGGATTGATAATTAATTGCTGTGATTTAATTAGTAACAGGTTACGGTGTTCCATTGAAACAAGAGGAAATGAGCGAGTGCTGAATTAAATAAATAAATAAAAAAAAACCCAATAAAGCCCTGCCCTTGAGCTGTGAACATCATGGCTTTCTTTAGCACAAGAATTTGCCAGCACAATTCATCAGGTAGCCAATTACTCCCTACAGGATCTTTATTTTTACTCTCAGACTTCTGTACAAACCTTTTACTGAACCAGTCCAACATACTTTTACTTTCAATACCAGTGTAGGAAGAGATGGATAGGTAGTTATATGATTATAAGGCTCGCATTTTCGTTATTAAACAGATTATACCTGAAATCTTTTTTATTTAAGGACAGGACAGCTTATATAAAGACTCTTGATCATTCATTCTCAATGCATTCTCAATCGTCTTCAACCAGCCCTTTGCTAGAAGAATTTTCCGGTGTTCTGTGATGCCAAAATTCTTAATCCACATCAGATAAAGGCCTGCTATAGAGAATGTGGATTTATATGAAAGTTATCCACATAAGCATGTGAGGCTTAAGAAGAATAAGTAGAATTAGAAGTAGAATATTAAACCAGATGGTTATGTCTTTAATATCTAAGGACAGTCCAAGAAAGCATGAATACTTAATGGTTTAGGTTTTCATTTAAAAAATAAAAATAGAAAAAATCCAGAGCACCCCAGGTCAATTAAATTATCTTCAGCATTGCTATATGCAGTCCATTCGATTTTAATCGGCCCTCTTTGCCATTTTGTTCGCACGGTGACATTAATTTATTTATTCACGTCACCCGGTATTTTGGTTGCTCTTGTTCCTTTCGATTCATTATTCAAGGAAAAGGTTACATTGATATTTTGGAGTGCTATTTCCCTGTGTGGATGGATAATCTTGATAAATCAAATTATTCTTTGACAGCACTGAGGCGTGTATTGGATTTTCGTTGTGAGATTGCGTTTGCATTGCACAGCAGATGCCGGGATTAAGAGTAATGACCAGGTCAATCGGATAATATCAGCGTTCTGTTTTTCTGTGTCATGTCACATGGCTGAAGGCTGATGCAAATGCAGAGTGTTTTATTTTAAATTACAATGATGAACAGACTACTATCAGGACTGAAAAAAATATAAATAAAATAGAGAAATACTCTAAATCTAGATCGGGGATGGGTCAAAAAAAAAAAAAAAAAAAACACACGTTACAACCAGAAGCTAGACAAAGACAAACTAAAAAACAAAACCTAAATATGGTGACTAATCACTAAACGCAAAACAGTTGAACACAACAAACAAAGGAAATTAAACATAGAACTAAAGAAAACCAACTCCAACACACATGGTTGACCTCTGGTGGCCTGGCAGGGAAGTGTCCTAAATATCCTTGACATTCTGCTGCTTGTGAAAAATACTGCATTTCTTTATAATGCCAGAAAGCCTAAGCTTCCAGTTTTCTTGGCCTGTTGCCTAATGTTTTGGTTCTGTGTCTGGTAATGTTTCCCTGCTTTTTTCCTCCATCACAATTTTCATTTCATTCTAATTTTTATCCTAATTCTCACCCCATTACTCTGGCTGACACAAAAATAAATCTTACTTAAATATCTGACATTACACAGATAGAGGAGTCCCTTCAAGTCTCTCAACTTTTATACCACAGGAAGCAAAGAAAATCTGAAATAAGAAAAAGTTGAAGCGGAAGTGGAAGCACAGGAGTTTCAACAACTTGTAGAAAATGAATGTGTGGCCTGGCAGGTCAGTCTACAGCAGAGTATTGGAACTACAAACCTGATCTACTAATACTGGTAAGTGTAGTTAAATAAGAGATAAGAGCTCAAAATAGTCAAATGACAAAATATAGAAGAAGAATATTTTTAGCATTGCCACACATACATTACACCATAGTGGAATTCCTTTCTTTACATATCCCAGCTTAGGAAGCTGCAGTCAGAGCAAAGGGGCAGCAGTGATACAGCACCCCTAGAGCAGAGAGGGTTAAGGGCCTGCCTCAGTTGCCCAACAGCTGTAGCTTGGTGGTGCTGGGATTTGAACCCCAATCTTCTGATCAATAACCCAGTCCCTTAACCACATAAGCCACAAATAAACAAACACTCACCAATAACTGCACCACTCTGCCAGGGTATCATGCATGAGTTAATACATTGCAATGTTGCTATATTGTCATTAAAGTATTCCTAAACACAGTTAGCTAAGAGTTAGCTAGGAGCAGTTTACCATATCATTGCTACTCCAATTTTAATTTTTTGGCCATATCACCCATTAACAATGCTCTTAAGACAAACTGAGCCACTTCTTTGTTTAAGCTGACAAATAATACCAGTAACTAAGCTTACCAAAAATGAATTTGAATAATTTTGTAGAATTGTAATTATACCTTGACAGGATCTTTAGTGTCTTCTACTCCACCCCCTTATCTATTCAACCCACGATCAGGCACCTATAAGGTGATCTGTCCACCTTGATTTAGGCCCACAGCCACTACAGGGAATCTTTACTCAGTTAGCTGCCTTCAGTGACAGCCAGTTACATTTATTCATTACATTCAATCAGCCTTTACAGCACAGGGAGCAAGCAGCAGCTCCTAATAACATCAGAACTGGAACTGTACAAAGGTGGCTAAAGCACACCAGGTCTTGATGCTATGTGACAGCAAGGACGTTTGCATCTGGCAGGCAGATATTAACTGGACAGGTTGCAAGTGGTCAGCCAGCATCGCACTGAGGGAGGGCAGAGGAGCAGTTCATCACAGTTGGGACTGTGACCCATGGTAGGCTTGTACTGGTGCTTTACTAGGTCAAGCCGGAAGTATCATGACATGGTGCAGAGAAAGATCTGGATGGTGAAGTAGGAAAGGCATGCCAGATTTGTAGGTATAAAGTAACAGAGAAGCTGGACATGATGAGACAAGGTTTAGAAAAGGTCTCTGAACTGGTCACTGGCAAGAGATGTGGATCATGGAACAGAATTGGCTTGAATTTCTACTTTGCTCGGTGAATGATGTTTCACTGACAAAAAAAACCCCCTCTGCCCTGGCTGCAGAGTGAGAGATCAGCCAGCCTGAAGCATATTCTGTCTTTCTGCCAAACAAGCCTGATGGATGGAAAATATCAGTGGTGGCATGACAAGGTGCTGGCTGATGGCTTGGAGCATGCAAGAAACAAAGCAAACAAAAAAAATCAAGTAAATTGACAATTTCCTCAAACAGGTAGACAACAGAAAGCCAATCAAATTTCCAGAGGAAGCTGTGGTCACAAGCTTCCAAACCAACTGATTGAAAGCACAAAGTAAGTGATTTATTCAAGTTGACAGTGTGTTAAGGAGAGAGGATAAAAGTGGCCAAGCACAGGAAATACCAGCCTCTATTACTTTAAAGCCAGCAGAGGGGTTGGAAGGCCTGGGCTCTCGCAGTTATGTTTGGCTGCAGGGATTTTCCAAGGTAATCATTCTTGTGAGGATTGACAGTACTAGGTGTTAAAAGACCAGCTAAAAAAATGCAGAAACTAGTGGATTCTGGTGGCTGTGATTAAAGAGAGGACAGCAGTGGCAAAACTAAACTGACAGCATAGAGGCAGGGCAGAGCTAAGCAGTGAAGTGTACTGGATCAGTGGAGGGGGACAGTTCTAAGGTGCTGGTTCTGCTGCCGAGGCCTTCTGATGTGTCTCTGTGGAATGCCTAGAGAGAAAAAGAGGAGAGACTGTTGTCCAGATTACAAGCATCATGGCTGGTAAAACCCAATGAAGTTAGCTAAAAGTTTTACCCAAAGGAACCTACAATTAGTTAACGACCTTGGTAAAAATAAGTGACAAAACAATGGTGCCAACTTAAGAGTGCTGGGATTCACAACCTTCTGACATGTGCCGCAAAGCCTGAAGCCAGAGGTGTCCAATCTCTCCTCAAAGGGCTGGTGTGAGTCTAGGTTTTCATTCCAACTGAGCAGAAGCCACACCTGAGTCTACTGAAAGCCAAGATCAGTTGAGTAAACAGGAATCAGGTGTGACTCCTGCTTGATTGGAATGAAAACCTGCACCCTCACTGGCCCTTGTGGATAAGATTGGACACCTCTTCCTTACCCACTAAGCCACCACTGTTTTCAAGATTTTATCCAGTTATGTGACAAACAATAAACAAATACTACTCACTAGACAATATTACCTGAGAAGAGGTATCTAAAATGTAAAGAAGTTTAATCTGCATCTGCGTACTCAACCATTGCCCAAGTGCATGAGGCTATAAGATCAGGGTTGTGGATGTCTCCCTTTACGTGGACCTTTTGTCCATCTCCTTGTTTTTCAGTATTTGGGTATAATTATTGTTGTAGACAATGACTCTCAGTATGACCAGGCTTTCCATAAGCTCTAAAAATGGACATGTCTTGTGGGTCCACTTGACTAGTAACCCTCTTTGGACTTGTTTGATACCACTTAGAAACCATGTAAATGATTTTGGACTGCAGTTTCTATGAACAATTTAGATATGATGTCTTAAATGACATAATCCTCACCCAGATGAGAATGGGTTCTTTTTGGTTCATCTCAAGGTTTCTTCCTGATATCATCACTGATAGTTTTTCCTTTCCACTGTCGTCTCCAGTGTGGTCATTAGAGATGTCATTAAAATGTATAAATTAAGAGTAATCTCTCCATCTCCCATCATCTTGTGCTTGAGTCTCAGCACCATCCTGACCCTAACCTAAGTCTCATCCTGTGCTAAAACTTTTGCCTCATTTTTCTTCCATCTACAGCTGTTGCTTCACTTAAACTAATACGTTTAAATCCCACTGACAGTTTCCAAATGGAACACCCTTTGAGTTCAATTTGCCTGTAGATACCAGTAATCCCACTAGCATTTTCTTGCTCTTCAGACAAAAATCCCCAAGTGATGACACCTCAAATGGTAGGGATGTGTAATGGAGTCAGAGAGCAGCGAACTCCATTAAACACAGAAAGTGTCAATTTTCACTTTTCCACTGAACAGAATGTCGGTAATCTTCTGTCTAAAACCTGTATTACACAGTGATCAAGTAAAAGCAAAAGTTAGAAGCACTCTGAGCAGAGGAGGAGAAGATAGGATTACACACACACAAACAGACCTGAATCCAGGCCAACACTGAAGAGATTTCAAAGCAGTGACGGATAGCCTCATAAATAGAAAAAGAAGTGTCTGGATCCAGGAAAGTTATTTTTAATACCATACCTAGGGACCTTAAACAAAAAAAAAATCTGTACAATATTGTACAATACAGTGAAAAATATTTAGGCAGCGTCAGTTTGTCAAGGTTTGTACCCTTCTTTGAGAAATCAGTTTAATTTTCATGATTAATTTGTTAGTGTTTCTTAGTTTTTAGATACATAGTCTACGATGAGCTGATTCAAATGTATTCAGAAGGTATTCACTAACGCCGTTGGTTCTCGGCCACTGGGTCATGACTTCACATGGGGTCATGGGTGTAGTCCTATGATACTTTCTAACTAACTGCAATGCTTTTTGAATAAAATGTGTATTATGCTTACAGAAATATTACATGAATTGGAATATCTGAACCTACCTAAACCAACAATTTGTCATCTTCAGTAAGAGCTTTATCCTGTTCACTGAGGACAAGGAGGTAAAATTCACCCCAGACAAGCAACCTGTCCATCACAGTGCACCACACACACATTCACACCTGCAGCCAGTTCACCTACATATATGTTTATAGACAGTGGGAGGAACCTAGAGAACCCAGAGGAAATCTACATTGATAACTCAATAACCTGAGCTCAGGATTGAACCAAGCACCCTGGACCTATACCCAACATATTACTAGCACTTATTAATGGGGCAGAAGGGTCACTACCCTTGTGTGAATCTAATCAAAGTAGCAATATAGGTTGATGGAACAACTGGGACAAGATGCATATTTTGAGGTACGTCTGCTGAATTTTGTATGCTGCAGCATGAGAAGCCAAGTCCTGTCAATAAGAGAAGAATGCCTGCATTTCTTGGCTCTGTTACACAGTTTTGTTAAATGTGTAAATAACAAACCCATGTGCTATTGTTGTCTCTTTAATGTATTACATTTAAAAGGGTTTCTCGTGTTTTTTCTCTGTTTTCATATTGATTTATTAAATATCATGGGCTTATTTTAAGTAATGTGCTATGTATGTTAAAGAGGCATGCTCATCCTTTCTACCTAATTGCCACTGTAGTATTTTTTCTAGTGGTGGTGCTGGTGGGACCTTAAAATGGGGTCACTTGCCAAAAATGGCTGATGCTTTAAACAGTACAGTGTTAGAATTTATGTTGTCTAAAATGAACGGATTTAGGATTGGCAGCTACAGGGTCCTGCATGCTGTGACTTGCAGTGTTAGTTTGGCCTCAGCTGCTTTTCTCTCTGTGGGTCTAATAGCTCTGCTAGACTAAAGTTTGCATCTGGACTCAGATCCTTCCTACAAATATTGGTGTGTGTAATTAACTCCCTGTTGTATGATCAGATAGCGGATGACATGATAGATTTGGCAGAAATGATTTGGTACAGCCAGAGTGGACAGCAGGGCCAAGAATTCAAATGAGAAAACATGAACTGATGATTATACACAGCAGACTGAACATGTAGCATAATTAACTAGTGGCAATTAAGTTATTTGAGGGCACCAGTCTTAAAAAAAATATGACAGTTTGTACATTTTTCTATAAAAAATGTACAAAATAGTTCTACTTTAGAGCACTGATTGGATTTCACTGTCATAAATAAGAATTATTACCACAGTTAGGTGCTTCTGCCTTTCCATTAGACTGATCAAAGATGCAAAGTGGATGTCATGCGTGCCAAAAATAACTTTAGGAAAAGCATTCTTCATTTATCTCAAGGTGGTCAGTCGTCCTTGTTTACAGTTCGGCTGTAATTAATGATTTTGTAGGAGGCTGTTTATTTTCCACATGTGCAGCTTGGGTTCCTCAGTTCCATCTCACTCCTGTGCCTCCTAATTAGCAGTCAGATGCATGCCAGTGGTGTTTAATTGCTTAAATATGTTGGTGTGTAATTATTGCAATCATCTCGATTAAAGCCTTCTGCTTCTCAGAGAGAAAGAGAGAGAGAGAAAGAGGTGATGACACACTGATGATTTTACAGCTGTCAAAACATGTTTCATTTGCCAAATTTCCAATTTCACACTCTCTCATTCACAAGTGATAAATTAGACAGGGTCAGAAGGTTAACCAGATTGGCCAATGTGCAACAAAATGCCAATTTTGTTTTTTAACTGTATATAAACTATTTTGCATTGGCACTTGCATATAAGTACAGCTACCAGAAATTCATTTTAGTAAAAACTAGCCTGGCATATAGAAGTATAAGTCAGTTGAAAATAAAAATGATACTTACAGTCTTTGAGAAAACAGATTATCTTCTAATTATTAGTCTAGGTTACTACATACCATCTGAAGTTTGATGTGAAGGGGAAAATGGTGGTATGCTGTTCATGCATTTGAAATTTTTAGCTCACAGTCGAAAAACTAGCCAGTAAGCTAGTGGCTGCTTCACTGCTAGAAACTTCAAAGCAAAGTGCTGGAATTACAGCAGCATTTCTTCTAAATCATTCTTTCATTTTATAAAATCAGATATAGCCAGATAATCCCCCTCGGATAACACCACTCTCTCCTCAAACCAAACAGGAAGTGAATCGGAAAACAGCCAGAGCTGCTACACCGCTTCACTGCATGTCCTTCTAAAGCCTCTTCAGCCCTCCATCTCCGATCAGAAAACACCAACAGAGCAAGAGTTTGCTGTGAGAAAAGAGAAAAGGAGGAAGTAACACGGCACAGAATGATCTAGAGATATATAGATAATGACAGACAGGTGAAGATTCTACAGTAGGAGAGGAAGGGTAGATGTGGAGTGATGTGTGTTTTTTTTTTACAAAAATAAAAAAGGCAGAACAGAACTTCTGTCTCTCTCAGTATGAGAAACTCCACCTGGTTTTTGACCCTGATGACCTGGCCTGCATGAGAATCTGCACTCAGCCAGAGATAACGAGCTCTACATCTGCACCATCCTCTGTGTGTGTTGGTGTGAGAACAGATCAGTTTCCTGCAGCAGTCCTTAGAAAGTTCACACCGAGTTGCCTGCAGACTAGTTAGGGCTCGGCCTCGCACTTCAGGATCTGGTCCTGCACGGTTTGTATCGTAAGCGGATAACGACGTCAGTGGAATTTTTTATCTCAGTCTGTTCTTCAGTGACCCGAATCAGACCAGGAGGCTTTTTGCTTGTTGCAACACCATATAATAATTGCGTCACAGAATATGTGAGTTTGAACCAACAGAACTCCCAGTAAAATGGTTCTGATCTTTAATCATAATTAGACACAACAACATTACAGTGACTTTTTAATAAAATCTCCTTAAGCAACCTTTCTTTTTTCTCCCTGTTTTTTTTTTTTTTAACTTAATAAGACAAAAAAAGTTTTCCATATCAGGAAATTTAAAGTTACAGCTTTACAAATTGCTGACACCAGAGATAATGTCACAAAACGAGCCGGACACAGACAGAATATCAGAAAGCCAGCATGCAACGTTGAAACCAGAATAACAAAAGGCTCAGATGTAAGTTCAGATGTGTTACTTCACAATGTGCAATGTGTATAAGAATCCTTTTTATATTTTGTGTGTGTGTGTGTGTGTGTGTGTGTGTGTGTGATGGAAAAATTGTAAGAAATCAGAAAGGAATCAGAATGTGATGGATTTTGGGAAATTTTGAGTACAAGGAATGAGCTGAGCTGACACATAAATATTAAATAAACATCTCCTTCCAAAAAAAACTAGAGCATGTCAATCATTAAATGTTTTTCTTTCTTAAATAGCAAGGTTTTTTTTTTTTTTTTATTCATTCTCATTATTACGCTTAGCCCATATATATCTCTGTGAATAAGCTGTTACTATAGAGGCAATATTATAAGCAATACATAAGCAATGTATTAAATTATAATGTATTATGTGTTAGAATAACGCATTATAAAATATTGTACAGTATATGAACCTACTGACCGAACAGACCCAAGAATTCAGCAGTACCTTAGTATTAAACATTTTTTATTTTATAGCTTACAGTGAAAATGGATTCACAACATTAATCCGAGGACATATCGCTCAATAATTTATCAAAACCAATTTGGTTTTAAAAGCTGAAGAAAAAAAGAAAAAAAAACTCCGAAAGCATTTTCTTTTCTTAATACAACTAAGTAAAAATCACTTTTTCTCAAGGCCATCTTAAAGCATGCTGGTCTCCTGATTCATTTCAGACATCTGTCTAAATCAACTGAAGATCTCTTGCACAAGAATCATTTCATTAGCCCACATGCATGAATTAGTTCTGTTTGGAAGGAGACGTTCTCAAATTAGACCAATTTCATGTCTTATGTGTAGTCATTCGAGCTAGATGGCTGTCTCTGGTGTAGAAGAGTCTGCATTCGTTTTGGAAACAGCTTGAGGTCAGTTACATTTTGTGAGAATTTTTCGTCTGAAAAGTAGCAGAACAGGAACATGAACCCTGAGCACTGCAGTTGTCTTTTAAAGGAATATTTTAATAGAAATAAAATCTAACCATTAATAGTAAGGTCTGTTGTTTGTTAGGAAATATTCCAGCTAGTCCATGTCTCACTCCACAGTGGAGGTTAATATGAAGCTCATACCTGTATGAAAGTAGACACTCAGGACTTTGAATTTGTCAAGAATTTGTAGTGTTTCAGAAGTATTTGTTTTTCCCGAGTCTACTAGGGGCAATATATTCATAGAAAAAATGAATCCGGTTAACTTTTTTTCACAAAAATGTTTCTATCTTCAGAGTAAATGGTGATATCAAACCCATTTATGCTCTGTGGGATGCCTCAAGTGCTTGTTCATGAGCAGTTAAAATCTGAAGACTAAAATTCTGTGTAAGGTTGTCCAACAGAGGGAAAAATACACATCTGAAACACTGAAAGCCAACAGAGTCCTGGCATATTTTGTATCAGACTCACAGCCAGAACATCATTAATTTGTTTATACTGATTGAAAATGTCTGATAAGTGTACTGGTTAAAAAAGGAGGGGTGAATTCATTTTGAACCCTTTCTTTCTTACCTGACCGTAACATGACTACACTTCCTGTATGTGGTGAGGTAAATCACTTGACCTGATCTACAATAATAAGGGTTTATTACAGCCATGACAGCAGAATGGCAGGTTTTCCAGCAGTGAGTTAGAGGGTGGTGATGTTTAATTAGCAGGTCCTTCCCTGATACACTGACTGGTCATGAATTTAAAAATTTCATCCAGCTGACACGGTTCAATTATCTGTAATTACACGTGTTCTGACCTTTTCACGGGGACACCAGTCCGAGTGATTTTCACAGCAGCTCTTCACTTTTGTTCTAGAGCTAACTGTGCTGTAATGACTCTATAACACTTGGTCAAAGTCTTTTTAATTGGTGCTCATTTTGACTTTCAGTATACTGATATCTTTTAAAAATAAATGGTGGACATCATGGTACACAATATTAAAAAAATATTTCCTAAAATAGATTATAAATCAGGAAATGAATCAATTCCTTAATAAAGCACAATCTTATTACAATTATCTTTTTATTTTTTATTTTGCAATAACAGCATGTCCTTGTGTTTTAATCCTCTTAAGTAATCCCCTTAATTGCCAATCATTTTAAAACAATGGTGAAAAACTTAAAATTACAGCTTTCCTCAACTGTTACAAAGCACAGGAGACACCGCCAATGTCAAATGACAAAAAGAAAATTTCTCTGTATTAATAATTACTGGATTTCCTTTTCTGTCCTTTTCTGATGCAAACCTTTATGAGAGCTGCTGGTATAGAAAATGATCTGAGAATTTTCGATTCAATTCATTTGTATTGCACTTTTAACAATGGGCATTGTCTCACAGCAGCTTTACAGAAGTATAGAAACAGAAAAAAATGATAAAGTTTAGAGTTAAGTTACTATTTATCACTAAAATTTATCCCTAATGAGCAAGCCTGAGGTGGTGAGGAAAAACTCCCTGAGATGATTTGAGGAAGAAACCTTGAGAGGAACCAGGCTCAGAAGGGAACCTCATCCTCATTTGGGTGAGACTAGACAGTAAATAATGTAATTTCTTCAACAGTTTATAGCCACTGAGAATTATGCAACCAAGAGCTCTTGAGGAACTAATAGGACAGTGTACTTTCTGAGTTCATTATAGATTTAGACTAATTCCTTCCTGCCGAAAGCTGACTGATGCAACGACAGTTCAAAGACGGTACAATACAGTGATTCTATCCACAGCAGTCCCCTGGGTCACAGGCTGTCCACGCAGATCTATCCCCAGCAGCAGTGAGCACCGCCAAGCGACGGGGTAAAGCGTCTGGATGGATCAGACAGGTCCAGAAAAAAGAAATGGTCACAGAATACAACAACACCATGGTCTAAAATGTGTTTAAATCACAGCACACAGTATGTTCCTCTGCCTCAAAATGAAAAGTTAGGATCTAAATTCCTGCTCAGAAGGTAAATAAACAGTATAGAGGGAAATAAAGCGAGTGAGGGAGTTTATATTAAGGAATATGAGCTGGATGCTGACAGTGTTTAGGCTCTGATTTGTTCAGTTCTGCCGCCTGCATTACCATGGGGGTTTGAGCTCGTCGTGCCTCCCTGTAATGAGGTCATTAGCAAGCAGAATGTGAACAGCAGCATTTCCTCCATTTTTCATCTCAGAACAGAAGTTAATAGGGGCTCTTACTGTACACACACTAGGGTAATGACACACACTCACCTTGGCAGATTCTCACACACTGCAGGGCAGAGACTCCACCTGTTAGGGCAAGATAGGGCAAGAAGAAATATTAGGATAGGATTATCTCTGCTATATATGTTTTTTGCCTAAATATAGATATCCAGACTTGCTCACTGACACATAATTTAAATACAATTTGCATTATTTTTAATCTAGGGGTGTTGCTCTGTCATATCTAACAGTTTTCCTATGAATCTTTTTGAAAGCTCCAAAGTAGCATGAAAAGAGTTCACCTTATTATCCAGAGATCATGAGTTTGAAGCCCAGGGATGCCACAGCTATCTGAGGCAGGGAATCTAAAATTGCTCCCTGGGTGGGAAGAATGGTGTAATTTCTCTCTGCTGTCAATCACACCAACACTAGCTCATTGTAAGCCTCGATGAACCTCATGCATTTGGAAGAGGGCAGATAGGAGATAGTGATTTCCTCTGTGTGTGGAACAGCAGGGCATTTGGAGGAAGCATGTGCTAGCCTTCACTCTCAGTGGCTAGTGTGATAGAAGAAAGCTGATTGGTGGTAGGGGATTAGGAAGACTAAATTAGAGAGAAAATAAGGGGAAAATTTCTAGAGGTGTTTGGGAGTATCTCCTGTCCTGGTATGATCTTTTTGAGCCAGCTCTGGCTGTAACACCTTTGTATCTCCAGGTAAACGTCACGTCTTTCTTAGGGCCGGCCCTGAATATAAATATTATGTCATCCACCTTTCTTGCTGTGTACAATTCTGCTGTAAGTATATCTATTGGGATTTTGGCAGTTCTGCCAAGAACTTGGTTTCCACTGCTGCTTTCGCCCTGGCAGCTTCCCAAATCTGTGTTGAAATGTCCCAAATTGGCAAAGAGCTGTCCCTAACTGGCAGGCAGATTTTGTACTCCCAGTCAAGGTTACCTGTTTCTGAAAAACAACTGAGAACTGTGATCTAGCATTTAAGGAAATAGTCCTGAATGCAAGAATACATCACGTGTCTTGTGATAATAATAATAGTAATAATAATAATAATAATAATAATCAGAGAGATTATTATGAGAACTGCAAATGAAGGGTTTGTCTCATCTCTACACCTCCATCTGTGCGCTAATGTAATGAAGTTGTTATAGTTTATAGAATGATCTCAAATCCAGAGTTGAGAAGCTTTTATTGTCATTTTAATCATATACCACTGCTGCAGTACACAGTAAAATAAAACAGGAACATGGTGCTACACAAAAAAAGAACTGTAAGACACAAAACAGAACTGATTACGCTACACTTTACTACATAAAGAGCAAACAGTACAGTACAATAATTCACAAGAGACAGTGTAGCGCTGACCAGTGCACGGTTTTGTAAAGACTGAATGTGTGATAGTAAAACGCTGTGGATGTAAATATAAAAGAGAGATTGCAGCAACGAAGATTCAAGTTGTCGATGCAGCATTTTGTTTTTGTTGTGGCAGCAATCTAAAAAGAACTCAAAAAGGGTGGTGGTAGTTTAAGTGGTTACGGCTCTGGGTTGTTGATCAGATGATATGTAGAAAGATACGCAGAAATACCACCAAGCTGCCCCCCCAGCCCCAGGGGTGCTCCATAATGGGATGGGATATGCCATGAAAGAATTTCACTGTGCACTAATGTATATGCAACAAAGGCTACTTAACGTAACTAGGACAGAAGAATCTCCCCATTAAAAAGTGGGACAAAAATGAATATTTAGTGTCGTTATGATGTTCATCTTAAGTGTTTCTTTATTTCTTAACCTGGGGAATTTATGATTGGTGTTTTGCTCCAGAGTGCAGTTGTAATGTTCCCATCAGTCAGCAAAACACACACACACAGTTTATAAGGTTTATAAACTAATTCAAACTTTGCTGTATTAATCTCCTAGTTTATCCATCTTATCACCTCTCTGTCTGCCATTCCATGTGCTTGCTAAATAGCTGACCTCTATTTTTTTAAACCTGATTATTATTATTATTATTATTATTATTATTATTATTATTATAATTATTATTATTATTATTATTATTATTATTATTATTACTACACCTTTGAGTTTTTTGTGACAGCAGTGGCATCAAATGGAAGCAATTGAAGCAACATGGTTCATGCTAACATCAAGAACTAATTATTTTTTAAACTGAAAAAATCAACACTAAAATAAAACATATATGGTATAAGGAAGAGTTAATTAACAGAGTCTTCACTGTCATATTTCCATATGCCTTTATATCTCTCTTATAAGTCTCTCCATGCATCATCTCTAGCTGTTAAGAAGGAAAAGAAAAAGAAAAAAATCCTCACATTTATGACTCAGATATTGATTCCTCACTACCTCTTAAAGGACATTCTCTAATAAAACAGGATTTCTTTCACCCAGATCAGTGTGCGCTATGAAATGATCTTCCTCTATATGAATTTTTTAATTAATGCTGGGCATTACATATCTCTTCTGCTTCAAAAACCAGATTTAATGAACAAAGTTTGAACTTTTACCCCCCTGAGAATTAAAGCCTAAAGCTTCCTCAGACAGTTAAATTCTCTTAATCTTCATTTTTGTTACAACTTTCCAAACTTTCTGTGCCAGTAGTTCTACTTTATATTTAATATCAACAGGTTAATTTCATAATTTTTGTGACATCGAGAGATTTTTATGTGTGTTTAATGTTCAAACTGAGTAAAGAGCAGTTTTAAGATATGAAACATCAACATTTAAATCTACACTTACACACATTTCAATGGTAAATGAAATCTATATTATTGAAATTAATATTGAGATTTTTTTTTCGATTCGATTTGTTTACTGATTTTTTTGTGAATTTTTTGTGTTTCTTTTTAAACAGTCCTTTGATCAATTAATTATTGCATATATATATATATATATATTTATATGTATAATTTTTAAACTTTCCAACAAAATCTAAACCGAGTGTACTGTGTGTGTGTGTGTGTGTGTGTGGGTGTTTTTGCTTAGTAAAATATATTTAGCAATTCTTGTTAAATGATTCAGCCACCAATCTGTCCATCATCCCACCACATGAATGTTCACTTGTTCTCCCTCCTACTCATGTTCACACAATATTTAACTCTTTTTTTTTACTGCTCAATTCACTAACTGTCTTTGTTGTTTCTACTGCACCATCTTATATCTTCACACACCACTGCACATCATCAACAAACACTCATCACCACATCAGCTTACAAAGCACTGAATTGGGATGTCAGAACATCTCAACAGCACAACCTGAAGTATTTCATAAACCTCTTACTTCACATTACATTGATTGCTGTGAAATCCGTCAAGTTACTTTCAGACAAAAAATAAAACAGATTGTCACGTCACCAAAAAACTACAAAGCCTTCCTTCCGGTGTCAGGAAACGTCTCAAAATCCATCAAGTTACACACATTTTTATCTGTTTATGTGGAGCATCTGCTGTCTGCTACTGTAGAAACAACAAATAGTGAAACCCGTGATTTGCTCAAGCAGTACTGTCGGCTACTACTGAGCGGCTGCAATATAACATCTTAAAAGACATTTTCCCCATTTGAATCAAAGCAGATGCAACATGAATGCTGATTGTAAAGGATTGTGTATTGTGCTGTCCGAGGTGCTGAAATTTACTACTTCACAAGACATGTGAGGTTACAGAGAAACATCAGCATACAAATTTAATTTGTTCTGGAGGTGAGTTTTAAGGTGAAAATGTGTATTGTGAAAGGAAATTTCCCATAAGAAAAAATGTAAATGCAGATAATTCATTTCAGCCACCCAAAATATGACCAATATTCCCAATATGAAGCGTATGTAAACTGTATGGCTGGTTACAAAGAACTGACCCAAGCTAAGCATTCCATGTCAAGGTTATTCACAGGAAGTCGTGCCACCAAGCTTGGGCTAAAAATAGAACAGATCACCCACGCCACCAATTTGTCAACAAAAAAACGCCTGAAAAATCACCTAGCTTTTGAATGCATGCTGAAGGCAACATTGGTATCATGGGTTGACTCTTACGAAACATCGTTAGCTCCCAGACGTACTTGCAACACCAGTGTTCGGTTTGTTCGTATGCCGAAAATACTTCATTTTTTGATGCAGTTTACTCACAAACTTTTCATTCTTAAGGTGAAAATTTGTAAGAGAGGATTTGTATGCTGAGGTTCGACCATATTTTATAATAATAATTTCTGTTCTGCGCTCTGTAAAACAAGCAGTCTAACATTCTTTCTATCAAGCTTTCTCAACAAAACTGATGTATAAATGCAAGAATGGCAAGAGAAGTTTTTTTTTTTGTAACTTGAGATTTGAGCTGCAGTGATAGATTGCTGACACTCTGAGAGAAACTACGGGTTGCTCTTTTTTCATGTGGGTTTATGTGCTTTTGCCTGAGGCAGGCTGAACTGTGCAAAGTCAGTCAATATAGAAGCTGGATGTTGACAGGGACAGAAATATCACAGGCTCTTGTACAGGGATTTGTCCTTTCTGCGTCTGCTCGTGTTCTGCACCTTAGCTAAGATGAATCAGATGGATCTGACACACTCGCCTGGGCAGAAATCTAATGCAATTAGAGGCAGTTTGACAGGTAGGCCTTCCTGCTATTAGCCCTTTACCCTGCTTTTATTCTCTGGCTGGAACATTCAAAAGGGCTTCATAGCTCAGAGCCACTTCATTAATGGCGTTCTCTGAATGTGAAAAGTCCTGTAGTGTAATGAAGCCAGAGAGCAAACTATTGATTCTCCAGCATATTTTTAATTTATGAGAAGGCTGTCTGAACGAAAGTATACATTAAAGTTGAAGGAAAGAAAGAAAGGATCGTCTGAGATCAGACCCGTTCCTTCTATTGTATCACACGTTTCCTGCCTCAACAAGAACTAGAGTTTGCAACCAGGAGGAAAAATCCCTTCCTTTTATTGTGCCTCTGTAAAGAAAATTGACAGCTTAGCTATCGCTGCTGTTCCAATAAGCCCTGGAGAACACCAGTGACTAACTCCCTCTGTGTTTACCCTCCTTTGTTGGCCAGGAGCAATTACTTGTGATTGGATCTGTACAATCCTCTTTCATTGATACTGGGTGAAGCTACCTAACAGTCCTGAGGAAATTCTGGATGAGGAGAGATTTGAAACAAACATCGTATTGCTTTGTCCTCTGTCATTTTATTTTTCTGTCCAGAGCATAGAATTTGATGTGACAGTTCACTCCTGTATCACTCACAAAAAAAAAAGTGTGTGGTCTCCGTGGAAGGTTTACTATTATGAGATGGACAGTGTTGATAACCGTGCGCCAACACCAATAAACATTTCTCAGTGTTTAAATGAGGACTGGAATCAGTGGCAGAAAAGACGATAGAGTTTTACACAGAGCTGGACTACACACTCATCCCATCTGAGTAAGTCAACAGCCAGGCCTGCCCTTTACTACCAGATAGCGTGATGATATTGAAAGTGTAACAGAAAAGGAGGATGGAAACCAACCTCTAGCTCTTTTAGCTGACTTCCCTCAAATCCTGTGCTAATCCACCGGTGATTATGTCATACCAGAGAAATGAGGAATGTTATCTTCGCCCTCCATTTGCCGGCAAAGTGACAAGAGGAATAGAGATGGAGTAATTGCAATTCCCTGCGGTGTCAAAGCAGAGAGACGTGTTATGGTAATGCAGGAGTCAAACTGACAGAGGGAACGCGTGAAGAGCACAGCAGATAATTTAATCTCTCTCGCACATGCACACACACAAAACACAGTGAGGGTGAAGAACATTTTGTGTCGCAGGACTATGGAGGAAATTATATACAGTACGTAGACAATAAATAAGTGGTTTGTCATTGTTATTCCTTTAAATGGGAAGAATTCAGAGCCTCAATTTAATACAGCAGTCAGTCATTGAGTAGCGAACATCACCGCTGGTCACACTTGCCACTTTCCACAGAAATATTTTACATTGTTATTGAGTTGAATTGATGCTAACAGCTGTAAATTTGTATTCGTACAACAGTCTGGTATTTGGGTTAGAGGTTGGCTGTGACGTCCTGCTCTAACTCCAAGGACTTTCCAAGGACAAAAATGAGTATTTATTGCAAGATATTTTTTTTCGCAGGCCACATCCAGTTATTAAACTGAATATTTAAATATCTGAGTTCTCTAGGGACGGACTCACATGCTGGAACCTAATGAAGCAGATACATTTTTCCATCTGTTCACTTAATTCATCATAAGGCTGTTTTCCAGTCATTGTGTTCATGTGGATTTGCTCACACCCCATCGTCAGCACATACCACACACTTGGCTGGACCGCAGTAACAGTAACAGCAGTCGACTGAGTCTCTCCAGGGAGAAACGCTTTAAACGTGATTACTCCGATGCGCCTCGTGAGGTGATGAGAAACAGTATCTTCCAGATTAAACAGCATTACATATGGCGTATGTGTTATGCAGCAGTGAGATATAAAAGCACTTCAAGCACCTCATAATACAATGCAAGATGGACCTATTGAGGCTTATGAGCCTGGCACCTTCATTAAGCTCATAACGCTCTTACAGGAAATCTCTAAAAGACCATTACTCCTACATTTTACCCAGATAATTTTTTTAAACCTTTATTAAAAACAGTATGAACTCTTCATAACCTTCATAAATTATAAACACCTCAAAAGAAACGCTCTGAACTGCACTCAATGCAGAGTTTCTCATATTATTAAACACTTTTCCTGTCTGACCCTCATTATTTATTTGTAAGTCGTAAATTTAATACCACTTGGACTGACTCCTCCACCCAGGTGATTGTTATTCATGGAGCGTGGACCCTCTTTTGTTTTATGGCTCCTTTCCTCATTATGTGCAGATTTATGGCATTAACATCCACAAACATGATATTTGTCATCGGTGTAACATAACAGCAGTAAAATGAGACAGCAGGTTTAACTCTGACTGACAATTATGACTTATTTATAGGTGGTATGTGTGTAATGAGCTACTGCTGAATGAATTCTTCGGCGTATTTGTCCCTTTAGCGTTCATTTGCATGTTTTACATTTGAGCTCTGCCTTTGTGTGCGCACACACACAAAATTGAATATAAAGCGACGTCAATATTTAATACATCAGTAATCTCTGAAATTATTTTTCCTCCAGATTTGAAGGAAATTGGCTGGCAAGTTTTACTGAGTATCTTGGAGAACATGCTACATTTTATCAAGAGACTTTTTTGTCCATTATGTAATGTGTTGCTTTCTTTACTGATGTAAGTAAATGAATAAACAGATTTAATATTAAACTAAATAATAATATAATTATTATTATAATAATATTAATATTAGTTCAGTAACTGTTATTTGTTTTGGTCACGCCACTTCCCAGAGTTTCGGGGAGCTGTTCTGCTGGTTGTGACATTTGGAAGAAAAAAAAGAACATGTATGTTGAGAGCGTATGGTTTGGTGTCGGATTGCTAGTTCGCTAGTTTACTGTATATGCCTCATACGCATTTTTTTTCACTCTACTGAATACAGCAAAATTAGAGTCCTTACAGTGCAATTCACATACAATGTGGTGCAAACTATACATCCATTTTAACAAATAAAATAACTGTGTGTAAAAAACAAACAAACAAACAAACACAAAACTGCAGTCAAGGCAATAGTAGTAAATAAGTCAATTATTGTAAGTGATGTATAAGGTATAAATACTAGTATTGCCAATCATATCAGGATTAGCGATCTCTGTCAATACAGTTTTTGAGTTAAATACAGTAAATAGCACGAATTCCATTTCCCACAGTGCACCACAGCCTACAAACATCAGTCTCCAACACCCACAACACACATGCTACATTCACAGTGACCTTCATTTTGATCACTCAAACAGGTTTACAATCATCATGCACTTGCAGACACTATTTAAAAGCTTTGCGAAGTACAGTATATGCTCGGTTAAGTTCTTGTCATTACCAGGCCTTCTGATCTCAGTATGTTTTTTTTTGCCTTACTCTTGTACCACTGTTTGTACATTAAAAATGACTGCTGCCTGCTTTTTGCCTCATATTATTTTTTATGGATTTGTTTGTATATAAAAGCTGACTTCCCTGAATTGTTATCCTCAGTCTTTATCTAGCATATATATATATATATATATATATATATATATATATATATATATATATATATATATATATATATATATATACACTATACAATATTACATAGAATATTGTACATAACATAATGCAGTGATAAAAACAAAACAAAACTGTCATTTAAAGACAATTAGAAGAAGCCTACAGAGATAGAAACTGCAGGTAGATTGAAAGCTCCTGTAGGTTTCTATATTTTACATAATGATCATTTATCATGGTGAATTTTTCAGCAGCTCTGACAGTAGAGCAGCTGCAAATGACATTTTTAATATTAACGCAAAGTCTTATGATGTCAGCGTTTCTATTGTAACTTACACAGGGACTTGTACAGCAGATGCTCCAGATAATGACTAATTTTAAAGCTAATAAACAACTGAGAAGAAATAGTATTCATCAAGCATATAATTGTTGATATGGTGAAGATCTGAGTGAAGAAACATTTATTTAACATTTATGGAACGAGACTGGGGTGTCAGGTCACAGGTAAAGTTTTATTTTTATGCTCCAGAAAGAGCTTGGCAAGCTCCGTTTCTATCCAGAGTGGTGAGGAGATGACTCTTTCTAGTGGTGAGAACAAGGAACTAATGTGTTTTACAAATGTTTTACAAATTTAATCAACAATAAAATATAACTATAAATGGATAAAAAAAAATCACTAATAGTAATCTTTAAATAATTGCTGTGGAATAAACATCCATATCTGAGATTTGTCGTTATACAAAAATAAATCACTTTGATGTATAACTAACTACATCACACCACTGCAGGAAAGAGAGGGATTCAGGAACAGGGTTGGGAAATAAAACATTTGGGAATGTGCTGTATCAGTAAAACAATCCTGAATCCCTCTCTTTCCTACACATGGACAGGATGTAGGACACAAACTGACCTAAACATGGACACAAACTACTGAAAAACACTAAAATGTTTTCTCCAGGACCAGGGTTGGGAATCTGACACTTACTGTATATCCTCCTAAGACCTGAGCTTGCATTTTAGATTTCTTCTACCTATTTGGGGTTAGGAGGAACCAATAAATATAATAACCAGATATTATCTTTGAACATGAAGCCACTTATTTTGTGTACAACAGGTTCCAGTTACAAAGAATTAAGTATTATGGTGCACACAACCAAAAATGTGATGTCCATGTATGTGGACGCCAGGTTGTAGGAGGATAGAAATCATATTAAAAAACACTGCAATCACTGGATATCAGAATATCCCTTGTGTTTATCAGGTGTGTCATGCAGGTCACCTTAAATGCAGCACAAATCTTGTTTTCAGAAGCAAAATCATTTAAGGAGGAGTTAATATTCCTATACAGACCTCTGTATGACCTTATCCTCTTATCTGCACGGGTCTTTAACAACTACAGGAGACATTCCTGTCCAATGTTACACTTTTTTTTTTAAAGAAGTAATGATTCACCAGGAAGCTGGTCCTACTGCATTTAATAGATTGCTAGCGCCTGTTGGTTTTCTTTCTCTGGAGGAATCACATCACACCTTGCCTGTCCTCTACCTCATCACTGAATTGACATCGATTGGGAGCATGTTAGGGCAGCGCTGTGGAGTGTTTCTGTGCATGTTCTCCTAATTCCATGTTTCCAAGCTTCTAGAGTTTCCTCCCATCATCTAAAAACTGATGGATTGGTTAGATAACTGGCGCAAAGACTTTTACCCTGTGACTGGATTGGTGTCTCATCCAAGGCTTATTTCCTTCTCACCCCTTCCCTTTAAGTATTAAAATTTTTCAAGAAACTTGCATGTGCATACAAAGCATTTTGGCATACAAAAAAACTAAGTTACCTTAAGCTAAGTTGTGCGTATGTCCGGGAGCCATTTAAAACTTTTTTGGAGTGGAATGCCAAGTGAAGCCAACTGAAGCAATTTTACCATTTTTTTTTCAGTCAGTGAAAGTTGTTTGGAAAGAGTCAACCCACAATACCAGCGTTGTCTTCAGCAAGTGTTCAAAAGCCAGGTGATTTTTCGGGTGTTTTTTTTGTTGACAGATTGGTGGCGTGGGTGGTCTGTTCTATTTTTAGCCCAAGCTTGGTGGTACGACTTCCTGTGAGGAGCCTTGACATGGAATGCTTAGCTTGGGTCAGTTCTTTGTAAGCAGCCATACAGTTTACATACGCTTCATATTGGGAATATTTTTACATTATTTCTTATGGGAAAATTTGTTTCACAATACAAGTTTTCTCCCTTAAGAACTTGCCTCCAGAACCAATTAAATTCATATGCTGAGGTTCCACTTTATATTGTATAAAAAGTTCTTTGTACTTATTATTCTTTGTCTTTAAATCTCATAGTTCCTCCTTGAACATGTTCCCCATGTCAGACTGAGAGCTCTATTACAGCACTGAAGTTTTTAGTAATTACAAAGAGCTTTATAATTTTCTCCACTCTACTCCTTAATTAGAAACCTATTTGCGGATGGAGGAACGCATGCCTTGAACATCATGGGAACTGTAGAACAAAGTGAACCATATATGTATTCTATTTGGTCAACTATAAAATGGCAAAAGTTTGGTGTGTAAGGTATGTGAACTGACTTACTTTTCTGTGTGTAAGGTGTGAGGAAGATATACATGATATACATGAGACTGATTTGTGACAGTGGGGGAGGAATGAGGAGAGAGAGAGAGAGAGAGAGTGTATGAGTGTGTACCTATCTCTGATAGCCCATGTCTCAGTCTCAGTATGAGTTGCTGCTTGGCTGCTTGCCTCCTCTCATTCCTAACAGCTTTGGCCCACGGACTGCACTCTGTCACACTTCATGCACTTTGCCTATTTGATGTTAGCCATCACACACACCCTGCTTCTGAGATCTCCTGGCAGAATCACTTGTCTTTCAGGACCTGTGTCCATTCTCCCAGAAAACTGGGCTTGTCTGAAAACTAGCTTGGTATTAAAGGATGCTGAGTAGTTAATTGTTTAACATAGCTGCATCATTATTGAAGAAAAGTGACAAAGATTTTTCAATTATGGACCATGGTTTTCCTCTGCTGTGGGTTTTTCATGATGATCAAAACCCTCCAGTTTCGACAGAAGTAACATGAAGAAGGAATCAGGAGACTAAGAGCCAAGGTTTAAATTATAGAGATATAATTACAGCTAAAAAGATAAAAAGATATAAAACAGCTGACTTTTATACTGAGGTGTATGTGCACACGTTTAGATAATGATCGAGGCTGGGGGAAAAGAAACAAAGAAAGCATGAACAATGGCAAAAATATCACAATTAAGCAAACAAAAGACAGTAAGCAAAGTCACACCTGAGCTTAAATAAATATATCTCATACCTATTGTGATATAATCACAAAAAAAAGAAAAATAAATCAATTTCCACACCTCATTTTCCTAGTATCTTGGTCTTCTATATTGATTTGCTGATTTGAACCTGGTCTGTTAATTATAGATTTCCATATTTCCAACCCTGCCCTCTTTTCTGACCCCTGATTCTTGGATTGTAAGATGAGATATATTACTTGGAGAAAAAAAGTTCTGGAGTCTTCACTAAAATCCTTCACAGTGTGTTCGTATAGTTGTACTGCATATTATTATGTATTATATTCATATTATGAGTAGATGTTTACTGTCGTGAGTCATCTTTCCTACAATCCAGATGTACATCTTTAATCCTGTGCTTTTTCTTCATGTAGCTGATAATGAACTTACACTTACAATGTATTTACACAGTTTCAACAGATGCTATTGAACATCGCTTGTGTGTTTTAGTAACGCTGTGCATCTGCTCCCTGCTCGTCTTGTGAATAGCTGCGTTGCCATGTGAATAAATAATAAACATAAAACAAAAACCCAGTGGAAAAGAACATTATGTTGGCAATATCAACATGTACTTTTTTGTGAAGAATGGCCTCATTTGGCAGCACTTTTGTCAGCATAGCGATTTCAATCATCGCCGTTCAGAGATGAGGCTGGTACAGCTGGCACTGTGCTGTGACACGACCCCCCCGTGTGACGGCTGTGTGATTGACAGCTCGCTTTCTCTGGCTCGGATCTGTTCAGACGCTCCAACTGCTTGTGACTTTTGAGTGTGTTCAGTTTTCACTGTCGTCTGCGTGTAGATGCACATTAAGCAGGGAAGCAGTGAAGCAGAGTCAAGCCTCAGGCAGCTTCTCCTCCATACATCTGTTACTGATCCAAACCGCAGTTAATCTGTGTGTATACACAGCTCTCTTATAGATGACTTTCCACATCAGCATGAGTCTTTTAGACCTAGTGTCAGTGTTTAGTTTTGACCCAAGGACGAAAGTAGAAACTTCAAAACTTTGTAGTAAACATTTCCTATCTCCTGTAGAAGACAGGAATTTATATCTGAGCACCATAATGAGTAGGACTTTTAGGATTTTAACGTTGACACAACTATAATAGGTTTAAATCAAGGGTCTCAAACATGTCGCTCACAAGCGACCAGTAGCTTGCCACCCACTTCTGAGTAGCTCACTGAAATGTTCATAGAATATGTACAAAATAGATAAAATCACTTAATAAACCCCTGCTCCATTCCTAAATATGACTACTCAGAAAAATCATACTACTCACATTACTCAGTAAAATACACAACTAGCACCAAAAGTGTACATGGAAGCGTGATATAACTATAAGCACAAATTGAAGTAGTTTGGATAAAGGTTAAAGAAAACACAAGGTGGCTTCCGTCAACCTGGAAGCTGATGGGGATTCGACAGCGTTAGAAATCAAAGAAAGCAAAGCCGGTGAATTAATCTATCCTGCTGCATGAAGACACGGGACAGGTGAGCTGTAAACATTACTTATTAGTGCAGCTGGTGTTTCAGTGCTGTTTAATATTTCCCATTGCACATGCATATGAATGCCATAAAAATACTATTATTTAATCACATAAAGTCCAATACAATGTCAGGTCTCTGTTTTCAAATACCTTCAATATCAAAGCTGTTCCCTTTTTATGAAAAGAGTCATTTTCAGTCTTGCTGAGGTCATCAGGGTATGTGCCAGTGGACTTTTGAGTAACAATTTGCTGCTAAATAACAGAATCAATGTGAATGAATGAAATCTGACAATAATAACAATTTCTTTTTTTAAATAATTTTCACAAAAGTAGCTTATCCAGCTGGTTTGGTTATTAGAATTAAGCTTTGTAAATACAGGTTTCTAATAATATAACATGAATAACTTATTTTGTCAAAGTAGCTCTCAGAGGGGAAAAAGGTTGGAGACCCCTGGTTTTTTTTAGTGTTAATACACTTTATTTAACCCTTTATTTCTAAGGTTGTATGTTCAAGCATTTCATACATACATTTGAATGAGATCCAGTATTCATACCCAAAAAAGAAATCCTTTTGAAACCTGGCCTTGTGCTTGATTTTCTGTCGAATTGATCACAATTATTTCTTGTTTAATATTCATTTGACTTTCCACATATATAACAGTATATTTTAGTGTACATGATTCACTGACATTATTAAGACCTCATGAACTTATGCTCTGACAGCATATTTTCTGCTCCATCTGTTAGTTTCACAACCGTCTTCTGTATGAGGTGATAACTGTGAGACGTGACTGAAACTGTTAGCTCATCCTGATGTATGTGACAAATGACACTAACAGCCAGAGATCTTTACTATAGAAACAGCAGTTTGAACTGCTATTTTTGTCAGACCTCTGAACCAAAGTTTGATGTATGAGTTCTGTCCATTCATCTGGATATGTCTGCTCTGTAATGTTCTCTTTGAATAAAGCAACTTAAATCTTCATTGCACTTCTCACCAATTATATTACAGTTTAATTTCCACAACAGTGTTGACAGAACAAAAATGTCCATTTGTCATGGATTAGAGGAAGGTGGATGTAAGCGACTTCCCTCCATCTATAAAATTTCTATATCGCTTTTCCATCACAAAGTTGGAGCAGGGAAGCACTAAGCGGGGAAGCACCATGGACGTGTTACAGGGCACAATTACTTGCTCATGACACACGATTTAGAAATGCCAGTCAGCTTACAATGCATGTCTTTGGACTAGGGGAGGAAATCTGGTGGAAACCCCTGAAACAGAGAGACACACAAAGTGGGGGATGTGGTAGCTTAGTGGTTAAGGTGTTGGACCACGGCTCAGAAGGTTGTGAGTTAAAATCCCAGGTCCACCAAGCTGAGCCCTTAAGCCTCAATTACTCGGTTGTATGAAACATGAGGTACATGTCGCTCTGGAAATGGTCAAGAAATCAAGAGGCAACTCTCAGAAGTGCACATGAACAGATTAACAAAGTGAGACTGGTTAAATAAGCTGAATGTGGCTAAACAGGTGAACTAGTGCTCAGGTGAGGATCCTAGAATTAGCCTTGACACTTGTGTTGACTGAGAATCCATTTTTGAGAAAATTATTACATATCTGTTTTTAGTTTTCCCCCAAGACATGAATTCATTGAATTCAACACTAAGCTTCAAAAAATTGGTGTCATCTGTTCATAAATCCTAACATTTGTTTTGTAACTGACATTATTACATCTAAATCCACTGGATGATCGCTTGTTATCTGTGCTACAGTGCACATATGGCTGGGTGTTGCACAGAATCTGGTTTCTGTAACATGGAGAAACTTGATTAAGTTTGAGTTTCATTGTGTTGATCTGGTTCTGTGGCTCTGAAATCGGATTAAACAGCCGTCTGTATTGAAAAAGAGAGAGAGAGAAAAAAAAACAGGTCAGAAATACCTGAGAGATGGAGAGCCATAGAGAACCGGCACAACTTCCTGTGTTCCTTCATGAGAAAGAGAGTGTTGCGTAATCAGTGCTGAATGAAATAAAGTGTGAAAGCCACAGATTCAGGTCAGTATGGGATTGTATGAGAGCTGCTTTAACACCACACACCAGAACTTCACTGACACTCAGACCAGAGTTAATAAGAGTTAAAAAGATTTCCTTTAGTGCAATTTTTGTCCCAGTGTCACTTAAATAAACTTCTAACACCCTCCTCCCTCCCTGCTGAACATCATTCCTAGAAGTGTGTGACCCAGATTCATCTTCCTCATTTCCATTTCGCAGATATTTTTCTCTCCTATCATACCGAGCCTCTCTGCTCATTCGCGTGTAGCCAGTTGTTATTTCTAATGTTTGGAGGCAGCGAGAAGGTCTCCTGAGCCTGGAGTCATTTACTTTAAAAATGCTTCCACTAAACAGAGGAACTCAAAGGCGTGGGTAATAAATCCAGCGTGTCTCGCTCGCCTCGTGCTAATACTTAATCAGCTATCAACGGGCTGCCGAGTGCTCTCCACTCCAGCAAGTGCCCTCGGAAATGAATTTGTTTCTTAAATTGGACGAGTTTGTATCTGCGCTTTAACATCGTATCTAATTGGCCCTGGAGCTTTGTTTTTAGCTTTTCAGCTCTTTAAACAGATACGTAAATTAAACTGACTCTGTTCTTGTCACTACAGTCCTATTAAAAAAGGCCTTTTAAATGTTCTGTAGTGAAAAATATTAGTTCCTGGTCAACTTTCATGATTATTTGCATAGAACTCGTGCTTAGCCTGATTATTTAACCCAAGACTGATTAGATTTATTTTCTTACAAAGGCACATCCTCCATCTGTTTAAATACACGGAGGCAAAGGAAGAGAATCCGACAGCGTGATGCCTGAGGAGAAATATTCATAGATTCTCAGAAAACAAATAGCCGACACTGTGATGCTTCAGTATGATTATTATTCATCACTGTGTGAAAATCTGACCTCTTGTGTTTCCATCATGAGTTTCAGAATCATCAAATGAAAAGCAATCTCACACACGTCTGGAACAGAACAGAATGGATCACCAGGAAAATCCATGATATTGAATAGTGCTTTGTAATGTAGTTATTCAGAACGAGAACAATAACCTTGGACGTGACTGTAAGGCAGACGAGAGGTATTGATATGCACCAGAAGCTCTCATTAATCAAAACAGCAGGAGGCATGCGTTCATTTTCTACACTGTGTTATTATAGAGGAGGACATGGCTGAGGTTCGGGCTTTTGTGCCGTTTCCATATTGTGGCTCCTTTATAATGACACACCTGAGTTACAGGAACTGAGTGTTTCATAATGGATGGGAGATTCAATTTCAAATTTCATTTGTTATAGGATAGTTATATTGATGTTAGAAATCTCTCTCACTCTCTCTCTCTCCTTTATGTAAGTCAATGCAATTGTTCACTGGTCAACAAGATTGAAAAATGAATCTTTCTGGCATATAATAAGCTATGCATTAGGTCTACTTCATTGCATATGTATGTGTGTGTGTATGTGTGTGTGTGTGTGTGTGTGTTTGTGTGTGTGTGCAATTTGGGACTCTTTAGGTGAAAGATTTCCATCTCAGTGCTAATCTGACAAATGGATATTGACAAACACACATTCAAACACAAACTGCTATCCAGATGTTCACCCTGACTCTACATGTTTATCTATCGCTCACCGTAGGCCAGATGTCTGTACATCAGGAGACAGAACATCTTGACAATGCACTCACTGCATATCTGACATTGCTGTTAGATTTATTAAAAAAAAAACTGTGCATGGGGATGCCTACTAGGTACTTAAAATGAAGCTATTATTAAATAAAGACTTTGAACGGAGAGCGTTAATATGTTGGTTTTAAAGAAAAGACAACAGCTGTGTAGTATAAAAGTGTGCAATTAAACTGCAATTTCTGTTTCTTTTTGTATGCACTGCCTTCTGTAATGTTGAGATTTTTTGCAGGTGCTATGGCCAAGGATGCCAAACAAGCACATTTGATACAGCATTTGAAGCACATTTGAAAAGCTATTGTTCTGTGATTAGTTCTTTTAAGGTTCAAAAAACCTTTTGTGTTAAAGACCAGGCTGCAACTTAGACAAAAGCATACAATATGCAGACTAGCCATGAAGAGAACCACTGATTAGGTACAAAAGGTGTAAAGGAGGAAATAAGACAATTAGACAATTTCCTGGGATTCACAATCACAATCACTATGTCAAGAGTTTACACAGAATTGTGCAGAAAAAAATAAGTAGATTCTGTGAAGAGAAGTTAGGTGGGTTATTTAGAAAGTTCAGAGAAGAATTGACTGATTGATTCGAGCTGACAGGAGGCCATGATAATTCAAATAACTACTCGTTACAACTGCAATGAGCTGAAAAGCATCCGTAATCCGATCAAGCAGATTGCGGTATCAGCCAATTGGGACATGGCGTGTTTACACTTGTCAACATCACATAGCTTCTGTATTTGTATATCTCATCGGATATCTCTTTCCTGTGGAATTTTTAAATACGTAAAAAATGGCTCTCGAAAGTCGACTTGAAGTGGTGGGTTTTCTTTTAAAAACCATTTTCAGTCACGGGGGATTTACCAATCTTGTAAAATTAAAAGGATGAGTATATTACTAAGGTGGATACTTTTGGGTACGGGATCGTTTTGGTGGAAATAAAATGTGCGTACTTTACAGAGAATGAAAGTTTCTACAACCTTCGGGTGCGAAAACAAAAGTTTCATTATATTTGAGATCTACTCAAGCCTCAAATTATATCACAAAACTGATTCAGGAGAGAAGAGAGGGAATAATGATAGTGGGCGGGGCTTTTGTGTTTTCTGTTAATGCAGACACAGTGGCTGGATTGCATTTATATTATACAGTAGTTAAGATCTGATCACAATGCATCCTCCGACTTAGGTTGGATAACATTCAGAACACAAATGCGTTTACACTCGTCTTTTCAATGCACATCTGGACAACATCCTGATACAGGTTGCATTTTTATTGAACCACACGATTCCTTAGTACCAGTCAAGCAGGCTTTGAATGCCACAGCCATATCTATTGGTTTGTCCTGACCGTGTATCTGTAAATCCCTTCACGGTTCCCTTAAAAAAATAAAAATAAGTTTAGGATAATCCACCATTTCACAAAGCCATCTCAAAGTGAGTTTAAGAACATAATGAGGTCAATGGTGTACTTCAAAGTGCTCCCAAGTCACCAGATCCAATAGAGGTCCATTGGGAAGTGGTAGAAGGGAAGATTTACAGCATAAAGAAGAAGGATTAAGGCTGAAGAGGCAGAGGAGAGTTCTACTCATTATTATTACAGTATGTATATTTTACACTGAATTAGAAACAGTACATTTTTATCACTCCAGCTTAAGGAGGTCCAATCAGTCTATGAGCAGCTCTTTTAATTAATTATACTACATGAATAAGTTTTCCTTTTTTTCTGTTTTCAGTAACAGACACGCTAATGGACAAAGTTTCTTTTTAGCATCACAATAAGCCTTATAACAGAGCCTTCAATTTAAAATCTGTCAGACGAATAAGCTATGAGCTTTAGACAGAGCCTCTTGATGACATAATTAGAGATCGGTGATGGAAAGTGAATGGCTGCTCGTCTACGTGGGCAGAAGAGTGGAAGATGGAATAACGAGGCCGTGAAAGACGTTATGAAAAAAAAATGCTGTGGTTATACATATGAATGGATAATTACTTGAAAATGTGGTCCTTGCAGCAAAGTGTCACACTGATTGCTTCGTTTTAAAGCAAAGTAACACATGAGGACACTCGCTCTGGTTTAATGTGAGCGTTCAAGGCAACTGTGACTCACTGGGTTTTATAATGCGACCCATTTAATCAAGATGCTAGAGACATGTTGCATAATCCTCAGATATTTTTTTTCGTCAAACTTTTCCAGCTGTCTTAAAGGAACGCTTGACCTTGAGACATGTTGATTCTGGAATGTTAGCGATATTTTTATTTACACCAATGTGCTGGTTTGTGCTGTATGTATGTTCATTATTCCTGTAGCAGGTTAGCAGTTGTTTGTTGTGCTAATGTCAGAAGGGGACACCGTTATTGCTACCACAGTCACAATAGACTTGAGAAACTCTGGTCTCAGTTTGATCTCAGCATCAAGGTTATGGCATAAATCTGTTAGCACCTGAATATAACAGAGTAAAAACTTATTTTCTCATTCACTATTTTCCAGTGATGTTCAAATCCATATTCATGAGAAATCCAAGATAGAATTAGCAGTGCAAGCATCGGATTGCAAGAAAGGCTCGACTCAACTGGTTGGGTAACCATGAGACAAATAGGAGCAATGAGTAAGAGAGTCTACAGATTAGAAAGTGAGAGAGCTGTACAGTGTAAAGGACCAAAAAGAAGCTGCATCACTCTCATTAAGTAAAGATTAATTAAGGGCTAAATCTCACTGCACCATTTTCAGCATGGCATTCTGGGTAATGTCCGAATGCATTAAACATAGTGAAAATAGACCAACATGATGAGTAAGGAGTTTAAAAGGAATTTCTCAGAATTACTCTGTGATAATAAGTGAAACAGAGGTCAATACCTGATTTGAACATTTAGAGCCATTAGAGAACCTGTAAAGCTGCACAGTGGAGGAACTGCAAAGTCTTTTATTGCCGTGTTCTGCTTTATTGCTTTGGAGAAAGAAGAGGACAGTGAGAATGAACAGTCTAGACTTCACAGTTTAGTTACCCACAATGCCCTGGTGGGTGAGTGATGAAATATTTCCAGCTGCTCTGACTCCATGACCTTGGCTTTATGAGTTAGACATGGACACGGTGTCTCCTCCGAGAGGCGAACTCCTGAGCTGTGTCAAAACTGCAGGATAGAAATTACCAGCCTTCATAAATAACAAAGTGAAATAAAATTGTGCTTCTGTAAGAGGGAAATTACCTTTCGGCCAAAGCAATTATTTTATGTCAAGCTGCTGAGCTGAGTAAATTTCCGAAAGCATGTTTTCTCAGTAATGATCTCACAGATCCTGCTGCTGATGACAGGAATCATATACTTGCCTTTTTACAAGTAGAAAGTTCTTGAATGTTTTATTGAATTATAAAAACACCTGAACACACACACACTTCTTTTTTATCCCTTTGATACAATAGCTGTTTTCCAATGCTAATTTGTCAATGTTTTATACATTTACATGTAATTCATGAAGCACAAATATTCCTGTTAGCACTTGTGCTATAGCAGCTATAAACAGATGTTCACTCTCCGGTCTTTCTCTCTTTCGCTTTTGAAGTCAAGACAAAAAGTACCTCATCTTAAATAAAGAAGAAGCCTTTATTATCGCCACACATGCATTTCGTTACAGCGGAATTCTTTTCTTCATGTATTCCAGCTGAGGAAGTTGGGGTTTTTGATTATCAGGAATACCTTTCTACCTTATATTATGCAGTTACAGTATGTGATGTTTCAGTGTAGGACACTGTATGTGTTATATTCCTCTCACGAATCAGCTATGCAATGCTTAATGCTCTGTTTTTGTTATGACCTGCAGCACAAATGATAAGATTAAAAGAAGAAATCACCGAATCCATGTATACAGACTCCTCTCTCTCTTCTGCTCTCTGTGATTATTAAAGAGATTACACACTCTTAGAAAACACGAACACATCCTTTGCTTAAAGCTATAAGATTTATGATAAACCTCTTAAAAGATTTAACAGAAAGAGAATTCTAGGTAAACCTGCTTCAAAAGCATTGTGCAGTGAATTGTGTATCATGAGAAATATTTCTTCTAATCCCTTTATTATTCAAATTAAGTATGCGATCACAACTTGTCGAGTTCATCTGACACATATCGAACTTATCTCCCTGCCTCGGGAAATGTGTATCAGTTTCTGCAATGAAAATAATTCCTTCTTTCTTTCATTCACAAATTTTGTTGTTCATTTGGTTGTTTGTTTTCGCTATCTATCCATTTATCCATCCAGCCATCCATCCACCTATCCAAATCATACAGTATATATCCTACATATCACATTAAAAGCTACAAAATGACTTTAAATCTGCAGCAAAGATTCTGATTGTAGTTGATACCACATGATTTACATTCCCACCTAAGTGAGAGCTGCAACTTCTTGTTACATGAGCGATAACAACCGTTGATTACTAGATTACTAGAGCTGAGACTTGAACCACTGATGCTGGTATTTTGTATCAGCCTCTGTTACTAGGTAGGGCCTCTTGGTGGTCCAGAGGCAGGATCCCTGGGCTCGATTTCCCAACAGGAAGCTAACCCAGCCGCTGAAGAGTTAACTCTCAATGCCGGTCACAAGCCCTGATGAAATGGGAGGGTTGCATCAGGAAGGGCATCTGGCGTAAAACCTGCGCCAAATCAAAACATGCGGCCCAAATGACCCACTCTGGCGACCCTGAACAGGAAGCAGCCACAAGAACAAAAAGTTATAGTAGCTAGGTAGGGAATGTTAACATCGAAGTAGCTTAGAGGGTTAATAAGTGAGCTAGATTGAAAGTTTTGTTTTGTTCCTTTCTTTTCTTTAGTACCATTCACATCCCTTTTCCTTTGTTTTGTTTTTTTTGCATTAGGTTACTTGTAAATATTTATCTCTTGTATATTTCCTTATTCACCATTGTTTTCAACTTCTTCCCCTTTTCTTTGCATGATATAAATTCATCTACTTCACACTAGCAGCTTTGGTTATGTCATTACCAGCCACACACTCACAAACTACTAGTTCCTACATGTTATAATCTCCTCTTCCATAGATAACATCTGGAGATGTAACAGATAAATTTCTACTGTACTATGCATCACAACATACAGTAAAACTAATACAGTTAATATTACATGAATTGTAGTATTAAATAATTAGCCATAATTTCATCTATTTATTAGAAACTTGCTTATATGTAGGTTAGTAGTCATGTTTTGTTGAGAAACGATATTTTTCACTAAAATTTATGTAATATGTTTTCTTAAAAATGACTGACCACATATTCCTTTTTTTCAGTATAGCTTAAATAGGACTTTCACTGCTGATTACTAAAACTGCTGATCTAGCTGGACATGTCACATTTGCTCAGTTTTCCCAATCTTTCAATTTCAACTCATTTATTTCCTGTTATACTGATCCTTCTACGAGCAGGATAAAAGCTTGCATTCTCACAACTCGAAGACATTGATTTTGAAATGAAAATGACCACACAGGCCTTCATGGCTGGACAGGCAGGATGCTCTTCTGGATTCTCTGCCAGGCTGTAAGAGTAGATTTTGCAGGTAGCCTCAGGCTAACGGTGCTTTATTGATCCATTTGAGTTTTATTATATGTTTGATGATGTTACGGGTCTCTTTTGCAGCGGTAAATTATAGATACTCTGCCTACAGTTAAGGAGATAAATGGGTACGGAAAAGCTTGTTGAATTGACGTTCTCCCCTTTTGTACTTTTAAAGATGCTTAAGTGACTAAATGTGTTATTAAATTGGGCTTTCATGCCAAGCACATCATTATTTTGCCAACATTTATTTCATTGTCATTTATAGTTTGCAGTTTTCACTCCTGACTGAGAGACAGGTCAGAGAATTACTGTTTTGAGCCAGGACTAATGTTTCCTGCCAACTCTCGCTGTATTTATACCACACTGATAACTGAGAAAAAATGATTTCTTGAAGTCAGAGAGTCAGAAACAAAACCAACAAACAAGACAGATTAATCATAATCAGGTTGGTTTATGGCTTTACAGTGTTTTTTTTTCCTGGAGTATAACAGACTCATTCTAGCCCTTGACTTATTAGACAGTGTGATGTAATAGTTTTCCCTCTGGAGTGTTCTCAAGGTCTTGAGTCTCTTTGCACACAGACACTTCAGCTCAACTATTCTGGGATCCACCGTCACATCACATCATCACACAAAGTCCATTATGTCAGAGATTTAACAATTTAACAACACACACCATCTTCCGATGACAAATCTTATGATAACAGGCACAGCATTTATTTTTCATGAGTTCATACTAATTTTAGGCATCACAATATGAAATCCAGGGGATTTAAATAATGGATTTGCACCAATCTGTTCGCATTTGATCAACAATTTGCTTTCTGAGTGTCTGTAATTGATGGCATTTTAAACAGCCAGGATGAAATTCTAACCAAAGGCTGTTTCATGCCATTAAACATAACAAATTTATTTTAGTTCTAGTTCAATGGAGCAAAAAATATGTCCTTAGACACATTTAACAGTATGACCTACAGTTCATTTTTTAGAATTAGATAGATCTGATGAAAAGAAAAGTCTGGTAGTCTCAAAGACTGGTAGTTCCATTCACATGTGTAGTCTAGGTTTAACATGTTTTTATAGTGGTTAAAACGTCTGTACTATTTTGCTTTCAAATAAAGGCCAAAAAACTGAAATGTGGGAATGCTTGTATGAATAAATTTAGAAACATGACTGTTAGGTGCCTGGGTATTGCTGTAAAAAGGGGAGATTATTAGTTTGTTTCTTACCAGTGGTCAGTTGAGCTATCAATCTGTGCGATTGACAGATGCAACCAATCCCATCTGTGGAGCAGGATATAAAGACTCCATGGAGACCCAGAAGCAGAAATGAATTGAGCGTGGAGCATTGAGATGAAGAGCGTGGTTGGGCTTTTTAGATACGGCCATTCGTCTAACTGATTTCACTGTGCACGGCTACTTGTTTACTACTTTGTGCAATGCTGTTCTGCCAGTTTTTTGCACGACATGTTTGTTTTGGGTTTTTTTTTTCAGTTTCTCTTTTCTTTCCAAGGACTACTACCTGCAGCTGATGCTACACTGGACCGGAGAGTCTACAGACAGGTAAGTACGTCACGTGACATACGTAATACACAAACGTAGAGGTTTGGTTCTGTTTAGCTCATTAGGTAAATAATGAGTGCCACCCTGTGTACTTTTGTTCTGGTAGTTAGCATAATGCAAGATACGGTACTTTTAAATAAATCTAAATAATTCACTACGTTTTGGCCAATTCTGTCTTGGTTATCACTTCAATCAGAACGCCAACAATGATTGCCAGGGTCAATCTAATGGAATCCTAAAATTAGGGGTTTTTTTTGCATACGTTCCTGTCACACCTCTAGGCCAACCTTTAGGGACATAACAATGACTTTAAATATGTTCCAATTTATCCACAAAAACACAGAATTTTCTCTAATGGATTGATTTCTGTAGATGAACAACACAATTTGAGTGACTGAACAGGATGAGAAGGATAATAGTAGAATTATTAATTGTTATAAGAATCTGTAATAAAGAAATTGTGTAAGTGGAAATATTTATGAGCAGAACTTCCAATGATAATTATTATTCATGTGGGATCTTTCATGTTTGGGGTTTGCATTCAGTTGCAGAAAAGATTTCATCAGCTTTGATGAACGTTCTTTGAGGAGGAGCTTGTAGCACTAATATCAGTGTCCACTTGCTCATATGAGTTGTATTAATGGTCTCAGAACGATAAATCCTTCGTTACATTATCTCTTTCAACACTATATAATTGATAATGTGCATCTGTATGAAGCACCGTGTGCAAATTAAACGTAATCTCTCATTACCTGCTAATCATAGACACGGCACTCAGAGAATCAGTGCTATGTGATTGATTGTTCATGGTGTGAAGGGCTTGATGTCTTTTGTAATTAATTCAATGTCATCATTTATCTGGGATATTTCATGCAGTGTGTGCAATATTGATTTCTTTTTCTGTCAGCAATGAAACATCACATTGCAGTGAACTGTTTCCATATTTCAAGTTTATGAGTCCTCACACTAAAAGGATAACTTAGATTCCTTTAGCAATAAACCTGAGCTCATTTAAACAATTAATAAAACAGCACCGGATTATGTGTTTACTATGTGTAAAATGTGATACTAAATATGATTTATTTCCTTATATGTCTTTGGTTTTAAGGTGGATCTTTGGGTTCAAGTTTCACTCCAAAGCAAAAAAGTTAATATCTGACCTGGTGTTGTGGCCCAAAATGAATTAAACACGTACATTTTATTACTGGGAAACACTATTCTAATGCAGTAATATTATTATTATTATTATTATTATTATTATTATTATTAGTAGTAGTAGTAGTAGTAGTAGTAGTAGTAGTAGTAGTAGTAGTAGTGGTAGAAGCATGTGGTAACTTAGTGGTTAAGGCTTGACTCAGCTTGAAGGCGAGATTCAAACAGACTACTGATTGGAAGGTTGTCAGTTCGAATATCAGGTCCACCAAACTGCCACTACTGGGCTCCTGAGCAAGGTCCTTAACCCTCAATTGCTCAGTTTTGTAAAATTAGATGAATTGTAAGTCACCCTGAATACTGTAAATGTAGCTGTAGCAGCAGCAGTAGTGGCAGTAGTAGAAGTGATGGTTGCCAGTTCAAATCCCAGCACTGCCAAGATGCTACTGCTGGGCCCTTGAGCAAAGCCCTCAACCCTAAAGTGCTCAGATATATAAATGAGATAAATGCAAGTCTCTGGTCCCACCATCACTCACAGTACAAGGTAGGTATACATGTAGACTCTTCTCTGTTCTGACACCGAGGTGGTGGAATGAACTTCCCCTAGATGTCCATACAGATGAGACACTGACTGTCTTCAAACAATGGATGAAGACCTATCTCTTCCTGAAGCACTTTAAGCACTTAGCTCTTATTTTCCCTATTTGTTTTATGTATTGTTGTATGTTGTACAAAAAAAAAAAAACTCAGTTTTTAGGCTGATGGTATCATAAGTCTGTGACCTATTGAACCAGTGTTAACATATTCATTGATAGAGACTCTGACATCACTCTGAATAAGAGTGTCTCCCAAATGCCAGAAATGTAAATTTAGTAGTGGTTGTAATCATAATAGAAGGGGCAGTAGTGGTGTAAGTATTAATGCAAGTTTATACATTGTTTCTATCTGCCAGCCAGTCATCAGAGATGAACACAGGATGACCATAACTCACACAGCCATGGCCAATCAATATCAATGTTTTATTTATGTGCTGAAAGAAAAGAACAGACTTGATGCATCAGTGTAGCACGTAGAGTAAGAAACTTGATGAGATGAATAAACTAGATAGAGAGAGAGATCATGCTCTACTGAACCCGCTGATCTTACGATGTGTAAATATTTTGGCAGTCTTCAGAGCAGAAAGCTGATTTTGTAGCTAACATCGATATAAGTATTTAATATGTCCAACGTGATCTGAATACATGCAGTGCGCTTTATAACCTTTGTTACCTTTGTGATGGAAGGTGTGTGTGTAACATGAATGTTCTAGTGCATTTTAATATGACTAGACAGTTTTAAAAGCTTTTAAACTAAACCCTTAAGAAAAAAAACTTTTTCTTTGGGAACAACCTGAGACTTTTAAAGTGAAATTCTTGCAGTTTAGATTCCAGCAAATCCATTTACACATAATCACTAGCACATATGATCCTAATAGTCCTAATAGTCATTTTCTGCTCAGTTTTTTTTTGTTTAATTGTTATTTATTGGTGTAAAATGAGAGACAGACAGAAGCTTACAGAATGATAGGGTTCTCTAAAGCTCAACCCCGGGTTATTATCATTCTAAACCCTGCTTGTAATCCCAGGTAGAGGAACGTTTTACACTATTAATTTAGAAGCAGTGTTAGTACAGCTTTTCCCCCCAGGGTTGTAGCAGCTCTTTTGCGATGTGGTGTTAGAATACTATGAATAGGTGATTAGATCAAGAACTATGTGACAAACTTAAAAAGAGCAAAAAAGATGATAATGCTGTGAAAGATAACAAAACCTGCTTGGGTGCAGAATGACACACCTAAACTTTTTTCTTCACTGATGTGAAAGCTGTTCTTTAAAGAAGTCACATGTTTTATATATCCAAACATGGCTGTTGATGTGACAAATATGCAAATATGTAGGAGGCTAGGGCAAGATTTACGAATGTACAGTATGAAATGTCAGATTATACAGAGCCAGGATTCATTGTTAAGTGTGAGCAGTGTGAAACATCAAACAAAATAACCCAGGATTCCCTTTACTAGGGGTTTACTATGATCCAGGAAAACTAATTCATGTGTTAAACGTTCAAGTATTTAAAAAATAATAAATAAATCTAATTATTTCAATAATACTCCTCTTGAAGTAATGGATGGCTGGAATATCTCAGCTAGAACATTACAATACCCAGGTCCTGAGCAGACCTCTGTGGCCTCCATGGACAATATTTCACTAATGTCACTAAATTAGCTGCAGATTTGCCATCTGGAGGAGTAAAATATTCATGTCATACCTGGCGTAATGTAGCATCACTAATGCAGCCTGAGTGCGGCTGGACATGGGACAGAGCTGCAGAGGGGCCTGTTGTATTAAACAGCTGATGGACCTTGTGACAGTTCACATCAATCATAATGGACACTTTTATATATGTGCCCCTTCATTCAGTTGATCTCTTCATGAAATATTAACATAGTGCAGTGAACATGGCTCTAAGAGGAATATAAGACTGACGCATACTCAAGATTTTAGTGGAATTTGATGCTTTTGATATCACTCTCAAGGTAGTTTCAGCGTTCCCTGGAACATGTAGAGATCTTATGTTTCTACTGGAATTTATTCCTATATTCCTGAACTATTTCTGCTCTCTGGACCTGCCTGAACCTTGCTCTGGTTGGAATCTCATCACTTGGACTCCACTCTGCTGCATATGGTTCAACATGGGCAACCTGGAGAGATACAGGAGATTACTGTGGATGGTACCACAGAGGATAGAAACCATGAAGATAGCTTTGGACTGCAACTGATACAAACAGTTTTGCTCTCAGTTCTCCATCGGTGAGCAGTTTAACAAAATAGACTTTGTTATAAAACTAGAATTAATTTCCTGGTCACACATTTGCACTTTATTGACCAGTTATAGAAGGGAAATGATTTATAATCACAGTCTCTGGTGTCACACATAAGGAACGGGTTTTCTTTAGAGTTTGGTTCCTCTCAATGTTCACACCTTAGATGACACGGTAGATTTTCCTCATCACCACCACCTCTGGCTTACTCATTAGGGCATAAACTAACATTAAAAAATTTAAGATAAGATAAGATAAACCTTCATTCATCCCACAGTGGGGAAATGTATAACCTGATGTTACATATTTCTATAAAGCTGATTTGCTACAATTGTTAAAAATGCCATACAAAATAAATTGTAAATTTCAAAATGGGATTCTTAAAACTTTTGTAATTGCAAATGTAATATAAAATGCAAATAAATACTATGAATTTAGTGCACAAACAATATTTTGTTTATTTATTGGAGCTTTCTGTCCATCATCATATTAGTTGATGTTATTAATTGGCAAGTGGTTTTTAAATTATGGAGGATTCCTGGCCTTACTCTGAGCACCACATTCCTACACGACACTGAATGTACTAAGGCCATGTGTTTGCTGTTCAGAGCTACTTTATATAATCCTAATGGAAAAAAGCTCATCTTCTTCCCCACAATTCCTTGTATCTTTGTATTTATACTGTTTCAGGACAGGAAAGTTAGTGCAAGTTTGTTGAACCACACCATAAATCTGTTGCACGTAGCGAGGGCTGCGGCTGAGGTAAACACCGAGTTGATAGACGACTCTCATTAATATATGAGTCAGAGGCTTTGAGTAATGGCCTTTAATGCCTCCTGTCAGTGTTGGTTTATCTGGAGCAATAAGAAACGTGTCATGTGCTAATAGAAGGTAAACGTTTCAGCATGGAGAAAGTTTCACATGCAACATATTGGACCAGGAAAGATCAAACCTGAGCACACGTTACAGATGAAATTATTTCCGTCCTTTAGCGTGTAAGGGTGAAAGAGGTTAAAGCCGCTTTGTGGCTCAGACACATCGTGCATCAAACGATTCCTGCAGCATATTAAAGACAGCGGGGAGAAGAACCACAGAGCTGCCGCATAATTCAGCTTTATAAATATTCCACGGTCAAACTCAAGCAGGATTTAAGTGATTAAAATTTAAAAAAAAAATCTCACTCCTCAGAGTGTTTCCTCTTTATTAGAGATAAAGCTGGGGCATTTTAATTAAATACAGTCTATTTATATGACATTACTGAGAGGATCTGATTAAGGATCTGGGCAGTGAATACTAGTAAATTGTCTTTCTTTATATATTGTTGGTTCTAATCAAGAATCTAATATGATCTTTACATGTGATTATTGTCCAACACGACTCAGACCCCCAGATCATTAATTTACACTCACTCAATTAACTCTAGACTTAATTCTCATCTGTTCACATGTGCATGTGATCAGCGGAACTCCATAATTTAGTGCACATTATCAGACCGTTCATTCTTTAATTTTTTTCTGCACTTTGATTAAATCAATCTGTGTGTTTCAGAGCCATGTGTTTATCAAATAGAAAGATGCTGGGAGTTTGTTGGCGAGTGTTTAGCAGAGTTCAGAAAAATAGTCTTAAAAAAAAGTAAGTTCTGGCAAGCTTCAGCAACCAGCTCAGCAACAATGTTTATTTGATTATTATCCTTTGCACCATCATGCTCATACCAGTCTAAAAACTGTCCATCAAATCGACCAGGGTATCGATGTTTCCTCCCTGAGGAAGCGGGGGGAGTCAAAGAGAGAGAGAGAGAGAGAGAGAGAGAGAGAAAGAGAGAGAGGAACTTCATGTTCGAGAGATGCTGAGTAGTCTACTAGGTAAAACAGGAAAATCATGTAAGAGTAACTAATCTGAATCTTGGAGAATGTGTGAAATGTTTATTCCTAACATGCTGTATTACTGTATTATTTATTTTGATTCTTGAATTCTTGATTCTTGAATTCTTGTTGAATATTTAAAAAATAAGCCCTAAACTTTTAAGCTGCTTCTCCATCTCCCCAAATACTCCGAGGCTGGAGTTATGAGAATCTGTTGTCTCTCTCAGGTCTGATGGTCTATTGATTTTCCTCTGCACTTTCATTCACGGGAGGATTTTCTCATTGAGATAATACAGTCGTTGATATCATCAAGTGTCAAATGCCCTAATCCTTATCTCAATCTGAAGCTGAAGCGGAAGTTTAACTTTAGTGACCTGCTGAAGGTCTTTTCTTTACCTCTCTCGACTCATTCTGCATGGAGCTGACAAACTTCCCCCCTCACACACACCCAAATTCTTATATATCTTGTCATTAGCACAAAATGAAACAGAAGTACAGTTAAAACACGGCGAATCCAATTATTTTAAAATAATTGTGTTCAGTTTCACTGCAATTCTTGTTTCATTGTGAGTATCTTCAAATACAATGATGCTACAACTGAAAAAATAATGTGAAAAGTCACACTGGGCAAAGCAAAGACTCTATGAATATTTCTATGCAGCAGAGACAGAGAGAACTGACAGTAAGTGAAGTGAAGAGAAAGTATATTTCAGAACTGAACTTTCTCTTTGTGTTATGGATGATGCACAACTTTAAGTTAAGACATCTTTCCTTCTCCAATGAAAACACCACTGTATTCAGCTTCTTGTATATGAAAGAAGCCAAGAGTTATATTCTGAGATAAAGGGATATAGCCAGGATGTAATGTCCCCAGATTCTAACCTTGAACTTCCTCATTTTTGTAGACAGTGTGAATATACTCACCAATTCAGCAGCATGGACACTGAATAAATGATTCAATTGAACTGTACATACAGAGGTTACATTCTTGCCACGCATGAAGATCATCACAAGAGACACTATCATTACTGGAGATGGTACTTTGCTTAAACTTAACTTAACTGGATTATATATGGCACATTGGCTCTTATAATAAAATTAGGAACTCAATCTACTTAAGCTGAGTGGTAACTGTATGCTAGAACTGCTTGGTCAGTTTATGCTTCAAAATACTAGCATGTTTTCTTTTGAAAAAATCATGACACAGACAGCTAGGATATTTTCCCTGGCTGATTGCCAAGTCTTTCTTTGTTCTGCCATGTGCTTTTGTTTATGTCTTCCCACCTGTGCTTGCCCCACCCTAAACATTGTTCTATTTTCCCAGCTTTTTTTTTTTTTCCCAGCGTTCTCACATATTCCCTCGATTACCCCACCTATATATACACACACTTGTATGTCACAGTGACCACCACAAGTCAAGGGAATCGAAACTGGATCTATAACGGAAGGTCTCGGGATTTTACCAATGCAGACCTGGATGCAGGATAAAAATTTTCAAGGTTCTTTATTAGAAAAAAAATCAGGCAAAATAAAAAATATCCAGCAAGTGATCCAAAGAACAGTCCACAAAATAAGTCAAAATCCAGGCAAAAGTTTAAAAGAATCCAGAGTATCAAACTTTAAAAACCAAGCAAAGCAAAGAGGAAACACAAGGGGCAGAGAAAACTCAAAGGGAAAGTACCAAAGAAAAAATCTTAACTTTACAAACACAGAAAAAACCCAAAGGCAAAAACAGAAAAGCACAAAAGGCAAAGTTCTGCAAAGAATGATGCAAAAACAAAAGACAGGTATATTTAGGTGTGGTAATAGAGGGAACATGGGAAACAGGTGAGAACTAAAAAGGCAGGAGAACAAAACAATGGCTAAGGTGGGGCAAGCACATGTGGGAAAACAAAGATAACATGGCAGAACAGAAAGAAGACTTGACAGTCGGCCCTGGCAGATCGTCCTCTGGTGGTATGGCTGGGAAATGTCCAAGCTTTCTGTGAATATCACAAAGCAATGTATTATTTCTGAAACTCAATAGCTTAAAGAAAGCATGCGGAAGAGTACATACTGTAAGAAATGACTGATATAATCATCATAGTAAAATCATTAACATTAGAAGCTCAAAGTTGTGATTCAAACAATATTTAAGGTTGAATGTTTGGGGGTACAGCGTCTCATTTCCTTCTCAGGGAACCAGGTGTACATATGTAACCTGGTATAGTTCCCTTTCAAGGGAACTCAACACTGCACCATGGCTGATGCTATAGGAATGCCAGTACCCACTCTGCCACCCACCAGGCAATGTCTGTCCCAAAAAACACGAGACACAAGTATTATGGGAATAGAACATCAATTAGTCCTGAATAAACCTGGAATGAGGTCCAGGTTATAAAATGGTGTGTGGAGAGGACCAGCCTGCCCAACCAGGGCACTGGATTAGGTGATACCCTTAACAGAGTGAGTGCTAACACCTAGAGGTGAAGCAATACCGTGCGCCAAATAGGCCTGGGTAATGGCCTCTACTACCCACCAAGCGCTGCTTCAAGACAAGATTGCCCTTGTTCTGGCTCCCAAAGAAGACAAACAAGGGGGAGGACTTGTGCCACGCTACAAGCTCGAGCAGTGTACACTACTGGGCAAAGCAAGTGCAGCCTCTCCTGTTTCGACTCATGGGGTGGAGGACAGGAGGGCTGCAAGATGACTGGACATCCTGGGCACCTTGGGGACCTATCCTGCCCTGGGATGCAGGATAGCTTTGTACATACCAGGGGTAAATTCTAAACAGGCAGGAGCGACTGATAGAGCCTGCAGATCTCCTATTCTTTTATGGAAGGCCAAGACTAAGAGTTTAGGGTCATAAATTTCTCAGAGGCTGACTCCATGGGCTCAAAGGGATCTCCCAGCAGCCCCGGCAGGACCACAGTGGCCTCAGCCACCTGGCACCATGCAGAAAATGAGAGCCCAGAGGGTGCCTACCCAAAGAGCCTGGTAGGCCTGCAAGACCACCAGTAAGATTCCTCGACATGGAGGTCTGGGAAAAACGGCAGTTGCCTGCATGGGGGTGGCATGTGGCCTGGAGTCAGGAAGCACTATTCAAGCTTAAAGCGAATGATGCCAACTTCCTCTTTAGGCCAACTTAAATTCAATTTAACAACCATAAGGAGTTCTTCGAACGCCACTGATTGCAGTGGCTGAACGTGTGGAATGCCCCTCTTCACCTACATTGAGCTCCTCAGAGCCTGACACAGACAACATATCCTCATCTGGATCAGGACAAATCGCAGAGCGAGCCTAAATCTGAAACAGGGATATCAGAGTCAGGGGAGAGGACAAGAGAAAGGGAAGAGGGAGCTAATCTCTTGTTCCACCAACTCAACCTCCAAACCCCACGATTGAACCAGTCGTGCCACCTCAATGGACGCGGGAGCTGAGCCACAAGGTGCAGAAGCTTGGCTGAAAAATACAGACTTACAGACCTACACCATTATCACCAGGATGATGTTTCTGGAGATGCAAGCAGCAGTAATGAGAATTCCGACAACAAAAGCAGCAGTGATGAAGATTCCGAAAGCAATCATGATGCACCTGCTAGCACTACTGCTACTGGTGCAAGAAGGCGATCAGCTGCTACTGCAAGGAAAAGATGGCAAAAAGTAGTGTGGAAGACAGTTACAATTACATTTACCATGGTCAAGGATGTACTGGTCCAGTGAATGTCGGGTAGTGCTGGTGACTGATGTGATGTCCTCAAGAAGCCATACAAATGGGGATACAAAATCTTTGAGCTACAAAAAGTCTTGTCCATTTATTCGACATATTTGCAGGGAAAATTGATGTACCTGGAGAACCTGACATTGTTGCAAGTGGAAACATTGTGCTAAAGCTTGCACAAGTTATTTATGGTGCTGTCAAGCATTTACTCTATTTTGACAACTGGTTTTCTTCCTTGGATGTTTGTTGCTCTGGCGAACAAGGGGATACCAGTCCTTGGGACTATGCAGCAAAGTAACCTGCCAGGATGCAGTTTCTGTGCAGACACCAATATAAAGTAGAGAAGGGGCATTTAAAAAGGAAAAAGGAAATTGTCGTCAATGTAAAAATAAGAGACAATAGAGGGGTGATCGTTTTATCTTTTTTGCCAGTGCCCAGCCTGTTCCTAACATAAAAAGATGAAACAGACAGTTGAAAAAAAAACTGTCTGTAGAATGCTCAAGCATCATCAGCCTGTACAAGTTCATGGGCGGCACTGATGTTCTCGATGCACTAATTGCATATTATCGCATCCACATATGGTCAAGGTCAAATGTACCATGATAGGTTCTTTCATTTTGTTGATATGGTCATTGTAAACAGCTGGTTGTTATATCGACATGATTGTGATTTACTGGATGTTCCAAGAAAAAAGCAGAAGGTGCCATTAACGCTATTCCAACAATGAAAGTCTATTCAGATGTTGTGGGTCACTGCCCAGTGGTTAAAAGTGGATTGCAATGCTGCAAATGCCCAAAATTTAAATTAAGTTAAATTAAAGAAGAATTAGACTGTAAAATACAAGACTGCACACTGATTAAGAAAATGTATTGCATATAGTGCAAAATCATTAGAAACACACTGCACAATGTGTAAAGTGAGCTAGTGAACTGTAGTTTGTATATAGTGTACTGTAGTGAATATAGTAGTGCTGCAGAGAGTAAGCTTAGTGTAAAGTCTCTTGCTCTTAGCAACAGAGCAGAGAGCAAACAGGGAAAAAACTCCTTTCTTAACTCTTTTGCCAGCCAGTATTCTTTTTTTTTTTCCTGGAATAAATTAATGTGCTAGTCTGTATCTAAAGAGCTCTACACATGACCTTTTTAGCAATCAGATCTATATATCTATAAATAATTCTGCTTCTGTCCCTTTCACCGACCTCTTCATTTCCTCTCCTTTTATTGACTCTATTGTATAAATGTCTGCTACTTTAATGAATCTTCTGATGTCTGAACAGAGCTACGATTTACTACAGTAAGTAGCACTGCACACATGTACCATCAGTAAACAGGGATCCATTTCCAGGGTTGTTTGACTGAATGGTTGAATAGAAATTGAATAAATCTGTGACTTAAGATTACGTGAACATGAAATCTGTCATGATAAACCAGGACTGCATGATCCAATATTTTCCAGTTGAGTATTGATCAAAAAGAGAAAAAAAACCCACAATATACACAATATACAATAAACATTTCCAATATATGTGTGAAACATTACTGACAAACTAGACAGCTTGAACCTCTTATAGTTTTTCTCTCACGGTGTCTTGGACAATATGTTAGCTACTTCCTGTTCTCTTACTCAGAATACACCAGATTTATAAATAAATATTGATAATAGATGTAGGTTTGGTCATGTTTTCTGCAGTAAAATTGCAACTTTCCTGTACAAGCGACAAAGTCGTATTAATTGTGTGAAATCTGTGCAAGAAAAGTCCTTGTTGGCTTTATATCCAAAGTATTTTCGGTGTTGGTCTTTATAACAGGATTATATACAGCTTGTAAATTGATTTTTCTTCTTTTTTTAGCTACCACAGCCTCAAGGTTTGACTGCACCACTGTCAAAAATCTCCCTGTAATGGAATCAAGATGGGATTGAATTAAATCCTGTGCTGCTGACGGCTGTTTATCCAATTACTTCTTGACCCTTTATACTCATTTTAGTCACAAGGTATAAACAAATGCATTAAATGTATGGTATGGTATGGAAAAAATTATCAACCATTGAAAACAGTATAGTCTATCCTGTTATAACATCAGAGTCAAGTGAGGAAATAATCATCTATCAGTCTAATGACGTTTGGTCAGAATGTAAGAAAGCAAACACTGGACTTTAAAATGTACTCTAAAATGACCAAGTAATTCATTAATAATTAATAGATAGAAAAGCTATCAGGCTAAGAGTGATACTAACAAGATAAATAAAGTTACACGAGTTTAACTTAACACATAGGCTCCATTATAAAACAGTTAGTTCCAGTCCACTAATCTGATTGGTCGAGCGGTGTTGAGTTCGAAACTGTTACTACAGTAAAGTTAGTGTGATGTCATCAGCAAACATGGGAAAAGTTACTAATCAGGATTATAAGTTCTGGCTTGTCAAATGAAATTATTGTCTGAAATTTAGAAAGTGCTACATGGTCCTCACTCAACTTCGGTGGGAAACAATTAAACTCGATTAAACACTTATCCAGAGTGAAATTACGGAAAAACAAGGTTAGCAACTAAAGAGTTTCTTTATTTTCAAACTAGGCACCTCGTTTCTCACGCGGCGAACAGCAACGAACTGAAAAATTTTCCCATGCCACTTTGCATCTAATTGGACAAAAACTCCACCCACTCTTTCTCTCTAACCAATTAGCAATGAAGCTTTCCTCCATAAGGGCGAAAATATACACTAATTCAACCAATTATAAATTACTGAACAAACTTGTTGGTTAAAAGCACGTTTCACAAGTTCGAAACCGATTCAGATTCTTCTGGAACATAAACAAACAAAACTTTATTAGTTAACTTTATTAACTTTATTCATCTCTAAATGGGTTACATTTAAATTCAAATTATATTCGTCACATACATAATAACATAAATAACATAATAATATAAATAATAATCATATAAAAAAGAAAATGTAGGAAATAAATAGATCTATATGGAATATATAGAAATAGTCAATTAAATACAACAATCACTATGCAGCATTAACCACATGATGCTGACAATGATGATGAAACTTTATGCAAGATCAACTGTAAGATCAACAAAGTTAGAAAGGTTCGACTCTGTTCGTCTCTCTTTTTTTGTTTTGCTGTTTCTCTTGTATTTCTTGTGTGGTTTGTTTTCTTCTGAGGATTTTCATCTGAACTCCTGCTTTGAGGTCTGAAGCTTGAGGATTTTTTCTTTCATGTTATTGACTACTGTCTGGTGAGGAATTGGCCTTCGGTTGAGTCTCAGACTTGCATGATCTTGCAGTATGATAATAAGCTTCTGGTTTTTATACAGTGTTTGTAACTCTAGAAAGTGGAATTTCTTTGTAATTGAAGTGATCAGGAATATAATACATTTGTTTGTAATACTTTATAATAACAGAATGTCAATAAACATGGACAAACTACTGTACTTGAATTAATACCTAATTGTACAGTACACTAATAATGTTAGTCTTATGAATTCATGCGTAAAGAACGATGACTAAGTACAAATTAGTACTTAGTTCATTTATTAATTAACACATAGGGATTAAACTAAATCAAACATGTTCTGTATAAGCGTACACTAGAAAAGAATCAAATTCAAATTCAAATTTTATTTTATTTATTTAATACATACACAGTACGACATGCAGTGAAATGTTTTGTACGACTGTCCGGCATGTAAACATTTATAAAAAGTATGTGAAAAAAAGAGATCCATAAAAATAAAGATAAAAATAAAACTAGAGTATCTTAAAAGTATAAAAATAGAAAATAGAAAATAAAGTAAAAAATAAAATATACTATAAATAAATAAAAAATAAAATAAAAATATGAAAATATAGGTGTAAAGAAACGAAAATATAGGTGTACAAATATGAAAATATAGGTGTAAGTAGATATATATATATATATATATACTAAACAAAGTGGTATATACACATAAATGCAGACATGAACATGATGGGATGTATGTGTATATGGCATATATTGAGGTGATCCAGTGTTTATCATTAAAGTGTCCATGTGCTGGAATAAGTGTCAGTTTGTGCAAATGTGCGAGGTTGTGCAAGTGATGAAAAGCAGAGAGAGTCCTGGTATCTGTTTCAGGTTCTAGGTGTTTCCTGGTTCAGACTCCGAATGGCCTGCGGGAAGAAGCTCCCTTAATGCAACAGAGAAAAGAGTCCATTGTTGGGATGGCTGAGGTCCTTCACAATCTTCCTGGCCCTGATCTGGCACCGCTTGCTGTAGATGTCCTGTAGGTCAGGGAGCTCGGTGTAGATGGTACGTTCAGCTGAACGCACCACTCTCTGGAGGGCTTGCCTGTCCTGCATGGTGCTGTTCCCGAACCAGGAAGTGATGCTACCCGTCAGGACGCTCTCAATGGTGCAGATGTAAAAAAGTCTTTAGCACCTGAGAGGGAAGTTTAAAGTTCCTAAAGCGTCTCAGGTGGTATAGACGCTGCCGGGCCTTCTTCACCAGGGTGTTGGTATGACAGGACCAAGTCAAGTCCTGCTTGATGTGAACACCTAGGTACCGGAAGCTGTCCACTCTCTCCACTGGGGTTCCACTGATCGTGATCGGTTGGTATGACCACTCCTGCTTCGTACTGAAGTCCAATATTAACTCCTTAGTCTTGCTGATGTTCAGGAGTAGGTTGTTCACCTGGCACCAGCTCTCCAGGTTTTTAATCTCCTGTAGGTAGGCCATCTCGTCGTTGTTGGAGATCAGGCCCAATACAACAGTGTCATCAGCAAACTATAGAACACTGTTTTTCTGGTATTATATCCAGATCCTTATTCTCATAACTCAGTATTTCTGTTGTATTTAAATTCATTCAAGTCAATCTATAGAGAAATAAAGTCACAAGCAAGATTTAACAAAGAAGAAATTGTTATTCATTTGAGTTTTGTAGAAAAGAAAGCAGATTTAAGCTCATGGAAAATCATATAAATCCAAACCATTTATAGAACAAAATGTCCTATCCAAACATCCAATGAAGCCCTGTCTAACAGATCTGCCAAAGATGAACTTGATCATTAAAGAAAATTAGCAGAATTTGCATGCACTCCATTTACAATTTCAATTTGACCATATGCAATGTCGATGAACAAGAGCTATTGCAATTAACGCTAATTATGCAGCAGCTGAATGTACGGCTGTAGATTTGGTCTGGCAAAACAGACATTAACTGGATTCCATTTAGCAGAACACAATTTATGCATTGTTTATGGATATGAATGATTTCTGTGGTGCTCATGCTGCTGCTCGTAATTCTACAGAGACCGTTTAATCGGATTCAATTAGCCCCTGATCGCTGGATGCAGCGTGTGTTGGACTTTCTGAGTCACTGCAACACTTCACTTCCTGTTGGAAAATTGATGTCCTCACTTTAGTGCTGTTTTCTACTCAGCATGTCGTTCATCACAGAAATGAGCACTGAGGTCTATTACCTTCTCTGAGTTTTTTTTTTTATAACCTGCTGTTTAGTGGGTGATTCAGCATATACTCACAGATTTGGGGCTTGTGTGTGTGATTCTGATATTGTGATAAAGCTTTAATTGACTCATAACATGTTAATGCAAATCCTTCTTCGTAATACGTCTCATGCTCTTAGAGCTGTTTCATGCTACATTCACACATAAGCAACTTGCAGCAGAGATCATTCATTTTCATGAATAAGAGAAAGCGAACACTGGCGACTAGATATGGGTGTGTCCGGCCACGTGACCGAGCTGAGAAAAGTTAAGAGTGAAGACAGAAGAGGTCATGTGATCCATGGCAACCGTCACACATTGTTTCTCCTTCAACTCTCAATCTCAATCTCAATCTCCCTCCAGAATGTTGTATTTTAGTGGCAAGGGTTACCATAGCAACCACATCTCCTGGCGACTTTATAGTGCAGCACTTTATTAGAAACACTCATACCACTGGTCATTCATGCAGTTATTCAGTCAACCAATCAGGTAGCAGCTGCACAGTGCATAAAATTGTGCAGATACAGGTCACAAGATTTGCTTAATGTTCACATCAAGCATGAGGATGGAAATAAAGTTTGATCATGGCATGCCATGGGATTTTCAAGCACAAAGTTAATACAGAATGGTGCAAAAAACAAAAAACATCCAGTGTGTGTCGTAAAACACCAATTTAAGATGATAGGACGGCTGCTGTAATTCAAATAAGCACACAGAGAGACAATACTGTAATGAAAAATTAATCAATGCCTTCTGTCCAATTGGAACCGGGAATCTGAACCAACTGCGGTACAGTATATAAATGCATAAAACCTGCTATGCTGCAAATGCCTTCATGGGAAATTGGGAAATTTTGTTCTGTTTGTTCCTACATGTTGGTTAAAATAAGGGAGGTGATTTGTTGGTATCCAAACAGAAAAGCTTGGCTTAATTTATCACTGCCAGTGCCAGAAAGCCTGCTTCATAAATAACACTTTACATAATAATGTGTGGAGATAAAAGCAAGGATGAGGAACAATATTCGTGCTCTCTAAAAAAAAAAAAATATGCGGAAAAACATGTCCTTCGTGTAATTCCTCATACATGACATGAAACAGGGCTAATTTTGAGCAGGACATCTTTTCTTGAAGGATTTACTACCCAAGTATCAGTCTTATCGGGATATTCTATTTGGTAAATCTATAATCTTCATTTAATCTATAATCCCTCTCTGTCAAGATAATTTAATGTAATGAATAGATACATCATGCAAACTGATTGCATATATTGTCATGATAGGGAGGTGAAGGATAATGCAAGTACATTGTGAACAAACAACCATGAAGCACAGATACAAGGCAAAAAATCAAAGACTTTGGGCAATACTGTGGCACACAACACAACGTATGAACATTACAACATGAACAAATTTTTCACCTTGAGACCTTCAGATTTAAGTATGGTGGTAATTAGGGGTACCAGAGAACAGGTGTGAGTGATGATGTGATTGCTAGGGCTGATGGGTAATGTAGTCCAGGATTAATGACAGGTATATGTGTGATGTTGGATATGTTGTAGAATAAATATCACAGTCTGTAATTGAACAAAGTGGATTTTCTCTAAGTAGACCTCCTTCTCATTTGTAGATTATTACAGTAATAACACAGTGAGCAGTTCAGCCTCTGGATGACCTTCTGTCCCATTTTCTCTGAATGCAGGGAGTCTAGAACTATAAATGCTAATGATTCTACCAGGTTATTTAATTATTTCGCTCTTTTTTGTTGTGGTTGCACATTTCCACCATGCTGAAAATGTCCATGCTGGAGGAGAGCAGGAAGAAGCTGGAGCTGCAAGAAAAAAAAAAAAAAGTTCTCTGGGTTCTATATAGAAACCTGGGGTTCTGTATGTGGCCAAGAGATCAATTTCCATCTTCCAAAATTGGTTCGATGTAGATCCTTTTATATTAAAATGGTTCTATAATTCAAAGAGTGTGTATGGTGGAATAGGGTGCCATTATTTTTTGGAGCAATATAGTCAGAAATGGAATTAACATGAAGATAAAAATATATTTAAAAAAAAATATTTAAAAAAATATTTAATGAAATAAGTGACAATAAGGAAATTTATGGAAATAAGTAACATCTACAATAAACACAAAATGAGCTTAACTGAGAAAATAAATAATTGAAATATGGAATATAGTCAAAAGCATATGAAATACAGTGATATACTGATATGAACGAATAAGTATGTACATAATATTGTTATATACTGTTATAAAGTACAATGTAGATAACACTACAAGATACACTACAAAAAAAAAAGGATATTTGTGTTAGACTGATTTAAAATATGTGTGTTGGTTGATATTTGCTGTACTGTACACACTCCAAGAATGTTTTATCCTGGTCCGGGTCATCACGAATCTGCAGGGTGTGAAGCAGGATGAGATGCAAGTCCATCAAAGAGAGGTAGTGGGGCAGTTTACCTAGTGGGTGGTCCACCTAGTGGTATGTTTTATGGTGGTTGGAGGAAACCAGAGAAACTGTACGAAGAGAGAACAAGTGAGTGAAACTCCACACAGACAGTAATTCAGCTCCGGTATTAATCCTGGGACCCTGAAGCTGTGAGGCAGAAACGCTACCCTCTGAGCCACTGGAACACATCGGGATTTTACCCCTTAACAAATTTACTTTTCATTCATTTGTTGTTGCTAGAAACCTTTCTCTATGTGATAGCATGGAGTCACCAACACACACACACGCAAACACAATCACAGCAGGTAGAACATCTTGACTGCAGGCTGTAACACACACCACCTGTGGAGAGCCGCAGGAAATCCCATGGCCTGGAAATAAACACCACACACCAGCCATTGAATTTCTATATGTGATTTATTTCCTGATGTTTCCCCACGTTTTCTATCCTGCTGTTCCCACGGCTGCATCTCTCTCTCTCTCTCTCTCTCTCTCTCTGTCTCTCTCTCTCTCTGTCTCTCTCTGTCTCTCTCTCCCTGTCACACACACATACAGAACTGTTGATTCACACTGTGGACCATTTTTATACACACACGCAGAACTGTTGATTCATGCTGTGAGCCATTTTTACACACACACACACACACACACACACACACACACACACACACACACACACACACTGGTGAGTCAGGTGGCTGTTTTTGCATCAACACACAGATGAGAGAAGAGCTGTTCTGAGTAGGTTAAATCATTTGATCCCATCCTGATGTTCTCTGCTATTTTTGTATCGTAAAGAAGAGGAAACGTAGCTATACGTTATACCAGACATGCAGTTACAGGAAAATAATCAGCAAAGAAAAGCATAGTTACTCTTGCCAGCCTGAGGTTGATTATTTTCTGACATCAGCATGTCTTGAAGTGTTTAATTCCTCTTCTACCACAGCAGTATGCATTTGTTTTATTTTTATTTTATTTATTTATGAAATAATTACATACATTTTTGATGTCGTCTCAGGGAGTTTTTCCTTCCTTTGGCTTGCTCATTAGGAATAAAATGTTTATTAATAATTTTGTAATTCATATTCTGAATTTTTATATTGTTAAAAGTGCCATTCAAAAAGTTGAATCGAACTTTTTTATCCATTTATAGTTACATTTTAATATTACACAATAATAATTTAATAATTTAAAAATTCCTTTATACTACAGCAGCTGCAATCAAGTCACTCTCTAGACTCTCTTTCCAGAAAAATTGTTGTGTATAAAAGTCTTTTTTTAACACTCTATTTCAATGGATGCTAAATAAATCTCTGCATAAAAAAAATCTGTGGAGGATCAATCATACAAGTCCCTGTGTAAACGGTTACTATAGAAACAATAAAGCATGAGAATGATGGCATTAACCAGAACATTCTGACCAATCAGAATGCAGAATTCATCAGCACTGTAGAATAATTTATTATGTATTAATGAAAACGCATTAGAATGGGTCACTTAGACTTACATTGAATGTCACTCAGTGTACACTTGAAAAAATAGGGAACCTAGAGAACCTTGGGGTTCTGAATTTGGCCAATGGAACCTATAGTGCTAGAACCCCCGAGGAGCAATGTACCCTTTATTTCAAAATGGTTCTATAACTCAAAGTGTGTGTAAGGCGACTTAAGGTGGCATTACTTTTTAGAGTTGTATCTCTATGTATATAGAGATATGTGTTCTGTGTAGAATCTTTCTTGGTTCTATATAGAACCATTTTGTTTCAGAGTGTACTTTCTACCAGTCTGAGAACCACTCAATACCAACTATTCATAGAAGCTCTTCTCAGTCCTGACACTGTTGGTTTATTGTTTAATGAAAAACATTTGTGGCTTAAAATTGTTCTACTTTTCAAAATAAATTCATAATTTTAGAAAGAAAGCAATGTCACCATCAGTTCATTCATTTAAAGAAAATCATATTTAGTTTTTTGTGACTCCACAGGGTCCAGTGAATTTTGAAGTCACAGATAAAATGAAAAACTTTAATTTTTTTGACGTTTGGGTTAAGATTTTGGCAGTTTGTTTAATAATTAGCAAAATTATCAAGGAATTAATTAAGGAATTATGCTCGGATCCCTACAGAGGCTCACAGCTGGCAAAAGCTCATATCATTACAGCACATCAGAAATCATTGGAGCAAAAGGACAAAGAGTGTAATGATGATGATGATGATGATGATGATGATGATGGCCATCTCTAATGGTGTCACTCATGGCAGGCTGTAATTTAAGCTTCCTGGGAATAAGGGCAGAAAGAAGAGCAGGTAGCTCTAGTATGAAGGGCCGCTGCTGATCCATGTCATTGACTATAACATTCGCTCAATATATTTCTTTATGGTCTCTTTCTGTGTGCCAATTAGTAATTATACTCATTTACACCCAGCTTCTGTAACAGGTCAAGAATGAGATCTTTATTTCTAATTATTATAATTTCATTTTGTATAATGTGCCGTCATCATATTTTATCATTATGTTAATGTTAGAATTTTTATTATGTATCATATCAATTCTTATCTTCTTTTTTTTTCCCACTGAACTTTCCTACTGGGAATAGGAGGACAACTGAAGAAAACCCAATGATTAGAAAGGAAAAAAAAAGCTGAATATTGCTCCTCTTCTTGTATTCAGATGTTCTACTCTTTTTCATATCAGAGATTTTTAAAGCAAGAGTTGTTTCAGTATATTTCTTCACATCAACCAGTTAACTGTTGCAGAAAGAAAACCTGCTTCTCTCCAGATTACTGCGTGTCACATTCAGACCAATCTGTGAATATTTTTCCAGCAATTTGCATCTCTAATCATGTGGCATGATTATCATTTGTAATTTATCCACTCCTCATTACATCTCATGTCATTTTTTTTTTCCTAATTAGCCACGAAAACCCATAATCTAACAAATCTACTGCGGTAAACTGGCTATTAAAATGGCACATCAGATTTTTACTTACACTGAAGTTTCAAATATGAGATGGATATAGATATTACTTTTACTTATTTACACTGTAAATTTTAAATAATTTGTGGAAAATTGCACCTTGCTCTTCCATAATGTTGCCGTCCTTCCATGCCTCCCTCCTCAAGCCCCCTTATGTTCCTCTATCTGCTAATAACCCCCCTCCACCATTAGACATTAATGGAACACCAGTATATATCGTCTGTTCAGTCCTAGACTCAACATGAAGAATGGGGCAGCTCCAATACCTTGTGGCCTGAGAGCGGTATGGTCCAGATGAAAGCTGCTGGGTAGATGTCCCTCAATAAAGAATTTCACAGATCCCGCCCCGACCAGCACCCAGACCCCGGGGGCAGCCCTGTAGAAGGAGAACACCTGGAGGTGTTCCTAGGAAAAGGGACTCTGCAATGGTAATTTACACTGTAAATTTGAAATAATTAGCAGTGAAATTTCATAATAATTACAATGTATGTTAATATAATACCATCTGCAATATCACATCATGCAATATGTTCTTAGTTCCATAGCATCTTTTCTGTTCTTTTGAAAAAATGTTTTTATATAGAGAGAATATTTCATTTATTTTTCATTTGTATTTTTGAATACATTTTATACTTTTGAATACACTTGTATGTATTTATTATTTAATTTATTTTTCATTTTTATTTATTTCTCTTGTTATCTGAAGCAGTCTGTGGCAAACGAATTTCCTTTGGGATAAATAAAGTTTTATCTAATCTTATTTTACATATGTTTACAAACATCGATTAATACTAAAGCCACTTTTTCAAAACTCTTCATACAATCTCCTTTAACAACATGATTCTTGGCCAATCAGTTCATCTCATCTCCAAAAAATGATCAAACTACCAAAACACTTCATACATGTCTCAAAATTCTCTATTTGTAGCACTTGCAACATACTAACCTAAAAAAAAATAAAAAATAAAAATGAGGAGCATTACTCATGATGATTTGAGTCATGATTACTCATGACTCAAATGATGAACATTTGAGTTCTTTGAATTTTGAATCATTTTTCAGTATTTCATTATAGAATAAGAAGAACACCTTTTCACTATTGACTGTGCTAAATTATTTGAAGAAATAAATAATATCCTTCAATTTACTTCAATATCCTTATTTATTTATTTATTTTATTTATTTATTTACAGAAATGTATCTCTCTCTGCCCCTCAGCTTTTCACTTTTCACCCACCAATCAACCTGTTCTCCTTCATCCAGGTTACCAAAAGAAAAAAATTGATGATGATGAATACAAGACTAAAAGCAGTACACATTCAGTAAAAGGAGTATACATTCAGTTGAAATTTCAATTAGCTGTTTTGGAAATGATTATTAATTCATTTAATTGTAAATATTCTGCTAAGATTTTGTAGTTATTTCAATATGGTTATTGCAGAATTACACATAATTTGCTTCTATTTTTTGCCATTGGCGTTTTGCTCATTAGGGATAATTTCAGATTAGATATTCTGAATGTATTTTCCTAAAGCTGCTTTGTGACAATGTCCTATACGCTATATAAATAAAATTTAAATAAAAGCTTCTTCATTCACTAAGCTTTTATTCAAGTAGTGCCACTTCTAACATTACAAGGAACCATTTACAGCTCACTATAAACCTAACACTAAAATACATACATAAATTAAACAAAGACCTGTGAACAGCCACAAATAGCTGTTTCAAGTTGGGTAAGTTTAAGTTAAAACTTCGTTCTCTTTCCATGCTTTATAGCCTAACATGACTGGTCTATTTATCATATACAATTGCCTACAAATTGCTTAGTTAGCATAAAGATAGACTTGTTCACTAACTGCTGAGCTAAAGAGCAACATATAATAACACAGCTTTCCCTTGACTCTTAACCTGACTGAGACATTTCTAATAGAGTATAAAATATACAGTATTTACTCAGTGTTTTACACAATAAACTACAGATTAAAAATGTAAGTAACTCAAAGTCATGCACAGATTGCTGAGTGTGTATCGGTGAGAGCTGGTGGGAAGCGTTAAAGAAGTCACAGGGTATCAGATTGGGCTTTATGATATCTCTTTGGCTTTGCACAGCATGTGTCTGGGGATTTATCATATAAGTGACTGTCCTGTGGCTGATGTTTACGATCTTCTTCAGTTCACCATCAGGGGACAAAGATGCTCTGATCTCAGATGGTACTCTAATGGTGTAATAAGTCATAGTTTCCGATAGATAGATAGATAGATAGATAGAGAGAGAGAGAGAGAGAGAGAGAGAGAGAGAGAGAGAGAGAGAGAGAGAGAGATAGATAGATAGATAGATAGATAGATAGATAGATAGATAGATAGATAGATAGATAGATAATTAACATATTATTATTATTATTATTAAATCAGAAACATCATGATGAGGAATTACATAAAAAGACAGACAGACTAGTTAGTTAGTTAAATACAAGAGTGTCCTGGCCAAGATAGATAGATGATAGCACTAGCTAGATAGATAGATAGATAGATAGACGGACGGGCAGATGGATGGATGGATGGATGGATAGAACAATAATTAACATATTATTATTATTATTATTATTATTATTATTAAATCAGAAACATCATGATGAGGAATTACATAAAAAGACAGACAGACTAGTTAGTTAGTTAAATACAAGAGTGTCCTGGCCAAGATAGATAGATGATAGCACTAGCTAGATAGATAGATAGATAGACGGACGGACGGGCAGATGGATGGACGGACGGGCAGATGGATGGATGGATGGATGGATGAATAGATAGATAGATAGATAGATAGATAGATAGATAGATAGATAGATAGATAGATAGATAGATAGATAGATAGATAGATAGATAGATAGATAGATAGATAGATAGATAGATAGATAGATAGATAGATAGATAGATAGATAGATAGATAGATAGATAGATGTTTTTTATCCTGAAGATAATTGCAAGGGCTGTTTGCTAAGATCATACAGAAACATAGAGGAAAAAATACAAAACAGAGAAAAGAAACTTTTTATTTTATTTTATTATAACTTGCTATTATTGCATGTTAAAGGTGTACTGTACAAATACACTACAGAACTTTTGCTAACAAATCTTCCAGCACATGTAAACATTTCTGTGTTCAGTACTCAGTTTCTCACTACTCCAACTGAACAGCATCTAGGATCCAATGCCTAGTTGGAAGCTTTCTAATAATTAGGATGTACTTTACTGCTTTCTGCTCTTCAGCTCGCACTGCTGAAAGCATTCAGCACAAAGACACCTGCTGTATGTAACACTCAAGCCCAATAACACAGTAAAGTGCTACTAAGATAGTTAGTTATCTTGTTTGAAGAAGCTTTTTAGCAGCAAACTGATTCACTTTCTCTTTCTTATTGAGTCCATTGAGCAGAAAAAGCTCAAATAGATTTTGTACTTTTCAATATAAGTAAATTTGTTGATTGCAGTTGTTTAACATTGCAAATAAACAAGAAAAAAACTTCTTTGTTTCTTCTTCTGGTGTTCTTTAGCAGTGTTCGTCAGTGAATAAATAAAGAAAATATATAATACAATAAATGTGACAAATGAATAAAATAAAATAAAATAAAATAAAATAAAATAAAATAAATACAATTCATTAACTACAATAATTAATTTAAAAACTAACATATAAAGACATAAAAATATCCAAAAAAAAAACTAAAATAAATGTTATTTTTTTCTGATTAAATGTGTCTTACACTTTGACTTATTCTCATTTTCTTTTATCATGTTAAATTAAAAGGTCTGATACTGATGCATAACAGTGAACATGATTTGTACACTTTCTCATCAGTGACCCGCTGGTGTATGTCAATAGAACAATGTCAAATACTCCCCTTAATATCAGGATGTGTGAGATGCTGTGAACACAGGAGAAACCTGGTCCTGGTTAAAGTGAGTGATAACTTCATTCTAACTCCATTCTCATCTTCTGAGCTGTGAGGCAGTTTAGCACCAAGAGAACTTTCTTCAGTTCTCCAGAGACAGAAATGTTCCTCACAGGGGATTTCATTTCCCTCTAGTCTGATGTTCGCACTGAAATCCAGGACAGAGACTACAGTCCTATATTTTTACTTAGACATGAAATGATAAATTAGTTGTGCTCACTGTATAATTCTAAAACTGTATAAAGCCATTTATATTTAAAGATTTATTCATAGAAAATCAAAGTCACCCATGTGCACGTTTGGTTACATTATACACCCGAGAATTGATGTCTCTGGAGCTGATAGACCTGACCTAGACATAGATCAGTTCCCATCCTGACCCTCTCTCACTCTACAGTGGTGGTTAATATTAAGATCATATGAAAATAAACAGATTTAAAAATCTGTAGTTTTTACTTAGCCTATTAGGGGCAATATTTTCAGGTTTTGTTTTTTGTTCCACACAAATCTTCAAAGTAAATGTTTACATCAAACCCATTTCTGCTCTATAAAATGTAGCTTGTGCTTATTCGTGTGCATCTAAAATTTGAAGGTGTTATCTTCAACCACTAAAATTCTGTGTAAGGTTATCCAGAGGGAAAAACACACATCTCACCCTGAAAGCCAACATTGTCCTGATTTATTTTTTTCATCAGACTCACAGCCAGAACATCATTCATTTGTTTACGCTGATTAAAAAATGTTTTAGTCTGCCTGCAGAATAGAACCCCAGTGTACAGGTAAAAAGGGTTAAATCACTTTATTAAATTCAATCACCTCAACATCAGTTCTGGACACTCCACTGCACATGTTCCTACTACCACCAACACACCTGATCTGACTTCATGAGCTGAGAATCTGCTCAAAAAAATGTATAAGTTACTACCTTCTGAGACCTCATCCTAGTACTTAGTAGAAGCAAGCATGGGACTATTTGAGTATGGGTATCTGTCTCCTACTCATTTTTGTATTTTCTTGACTCCAGGTGCAAGTGTAGAAACTTCACACTTTAACATAAGCCCTATTTGAAACGGATTAGTTTTACATGAGAAGACAGGGTAAGAGTAACATCTACATTTTAGTGCCATCCACATCAGAAATCAGTGATGTCAATAATTAAATAGAAATGTAGAAATAAAACAGTACATATATATATCCAGTGCACCAGAATGCACTTTTCTCTTTGCTCTCTGAAAGCAATAATTACTGGCTGATTTTCAATAGGATTTAGGTGCGTTATTGAGCAATTGAGTAAGCTACTGAGTGAGCATGTAATCTGCTAATGATCAAGCGCATCCTAGACTAACTTTGACTTTTACAAAATGTTATAATTACAGTTAAATATATGCATTAAATATATGAGAATTAGTCTTCTGGAAATTATGACCAATTATTAAACTGGCGCATGATGTGAAATCTAGCTCAAACAGTATGAAAAAGGCAACTTCACCCAACTAAATAAGTAAATGGAAATAATTCCAACCATAGCGCAACGACTTTTCAGATGGTGAGAGAAAGAGAGGCTTATTCTTTGTTCATGTCCTCCTGTGAAGTTCGAATTGACAAGTCAGAAAGATGTAATTACGACATCAGGAGCATTCAAGTCACTTTGGTCAAAGGTACTCTTAATTAACTAGCCAGGTTTTTTTTTTTTTTTTTTAAGAAAATAAAGAACAAAGAAGGGTATTACATCAGGTATTTTTTGCCTTTTTAGGCTTTTAATCAATTTATGAAGTTACTGTGACCGATCATTACATATCATAATTGGATAATGCATAATTTAATATAATGTATAATTTCAATCACTTTAAACAAATTTACCATCAACCACAGATGTAGCATTCAAATTTTCAACTCGTAATTTCAACTATGTAGTGGCGTTCAACTCGTAAATACAAGCACATCCTGTAGGTGTCAGGTGTGCCACTTTAATTAGCTTATATTACACTGTTTATCCGCTATGCATCTTGGCACTACACAAAACTTATAATGCTGTCTCTGAACTACTGTATATTGCCTCCATAATCTATTCTGTGTAGATTGTACTATATAAACGTGCATATATCTACATAAATATATCCTGTTCAGCATGTTATATTCTTAACATGTCCTCACTACTCCACATTGCTTGTACATAAATATTGTGAACTTGCTTGCAGGGAGGGGAAAACTGAGAAAAGGCACAGAGTCAGGCATCCAGGGAAAAGTGGAAAAACAAAGTGGAAAGAAAAAGAAATCAGGAAAAAAGAAGAGATGTCACGTAGTGGAAGGTGCCGGTGAGGTAGTGTTGGTGGCTTCAGTGGAGCATGGGTGAAGTAGCCAGGTAGTGAGGCAGCAAGGCAGACTCCAGGAGCGTGGCTTTGGGCGTGTCGTCCTCTTCATGGCACAGACACATGATGTTAGGCACCACCGGTAACTCAACTCTTACCTCCCCTACTGCTGAGCCTGGCTTCCTCCAAGGGTCTTTGCCTGGGAGGGTAAGGAGTTAAGGAGCACTACTGATAGCCCGCTGGTTACTTCCAACCACTCTCAGGTGCGCTGTCCTTGGTGCTGAAATGCTGCTGTTTTTTCAGCACTGTCTTTTCAGAGGGGTGAGGATTGATTTTGTGTGTTTTTCTTGTGGTGGTGTGTGCACCACTGTCATACACCAATCAGCCATAACATGACCACCTGCCTAATATTGTGTTGGTCCCACCTTTTGCTGCCAAAACAGCCCTGACCCATCGAGGCATAGACTCCACTAAAACTCTGAAGGTGTGCTGTGATATCTGGCACCAAGATGTTAGCAGCAGATCCTTTAAGTCTTACTGGATACTTACAGGACTTAAAGGATACATTTGACAGATACTGATGATACTATGAGACATACCACCTACGTAAGCATTGTTGCAGACCATGTATACCCTTTCATGGAAATGGTGTTCACTTCAGCAGGATAATGCACCATGCCACAAAGCAAAAATGGTTCAGGAATGGTTTGATGAGCACAACAACCAGTTTGAGGTGTTGACTTGACCTCCAAATTACCCAGATCTCAATCCAATCCAGGATCTGTGGGATGTGCTGGACAAACAAGTCCGATCCATGGAGGCCCCACCACACAACTTACAGAACTTAAAGGATCTGCTGCTAACATCTTGGTGCCAGATACCAAACGCACACCTTCAGGGATCTAGTGGAGTCCATGCCTCGATGGGTCAGGGCTGTTTTGGAAGCAAAAGGGGAACCAACATGATATTAGGCAGGTCATAATGTTATGACTGATCAGTGTATATATGTATGCTTGGGGTTAGTTTTCAATATACCACTAAACACATTTGTGGTAAACCTTTTATGTGCCTTTCATTTCTGGTTCCATTGTAAAAGTATTCATCTTTTTAATCTTAAGGTATTTACTCTTTGAGGCCTAACCCTAAACTGGGTTGTAACAGTGCACCAGTACTACATTTTGTCACACATTTAGCTGCATCATATTTTATAAACAGTGTGTGTGTGTGTGTGTGTGTGTGTGTGTGTGTGTGTGTGTGTGAGAGAGAGAGAGAGATGAAGTTTTGTTCTTCAGTGCCATAAAATGGTTTGATTGTGCATTTTAGTCAGAACACCATCATTTCTCATCTGTCTCTGGGGTAATGTTTTAATGTTTGATATTAGCATATGATATATTTATAATGTAATATATCCCATGTGTCTCTAGAAATACCTGGTTAAATGATTTAGTTCTAAGAATTAAAATTTCATCCACACATCTCATCCAAACCATGACAAGAGTAGGTTTGATATGGCGGGAACAGCGGGTCCATATAATAGCAATTTAATTTAGTTGAGAACATGTGTGGAAATATCTTGCAAGGTGTGTGTGTGTGTTTGTGTGTGTGTTTGTGTGGGTTGAGGAGTACAGGTGATTTATCATCCTCCCAAGGTGGCCTGATTATATTTGCTTGGTGTTTCTAAGGAGTCGGATTGCAGAACAACGATCTGATGATAAATTAAGTGAGAAGAGTTGAGAAGAGAGAAAAGCGTGTGAGAGAGTGCAGAGCTCCTGTAATTAACACACACATTCACTGATTCACTTTACACAGCAGGATGATCTGAAGAACGTCTGACTTCATGCCAGACTCGCATTAGATAGGTTCATAAATCTTTTCTGTTGATTTTCTTAATGATGATGTTTCTCACAACTCGTTCACTTTATGGTCAGCTCTTCATCTGCAGAGTATTCCACAGAGGAGCTGTAACAGCATAGGTGTTATTTACTCTGTATGGTCAAAGTAATGGGATCTCTGAAGTCGGGAAATTGCTTTAATTACGTCCCACAGCACACATGCAAGTGGAATATTAAAATCTAAACTTCTCGATATAGAAATCAACCCACCTGTGAACTTGTCTCCTTAGAAAGCCATGCAATATAACTGTTGAAACTGCTAAAAGGTCTAGCTGTAAGTTAAGTTAAGTTAAGTTAAGTTAAGTTAAGTGAAAATTGTTCCCTGTGCATTTATCATGAACAAGAGGAACATTATTAGCTGATTTTTATACAAAAGCAATTTGCCAGTGCTAACATTTATTTATTTATTTTTATTTATTTATTTATTTTATTTCACTTCTTTCATTTTATACATTGTTGATAATTTCAACGTCCAAAAAATAAGTGTGTAGCAAACAGCTGTTCCTTCAGTCACAGCTCTATTCTTCTCTCACAAATTTCATGAGACAAAAATAAATATAGCTTTTCACGTTACAGAGAACCTATGAAATTCTCCATCCTAAAGATGTGAATGATTAAAGTAACAGATTTACCTCTAACTGTTACTGAGAGCTGACACTGGAGACTCCTTCAAGCGTGTCAGAATGAACACATTTAATATAAACCTGTAATTTGCAGCTGCACTTCTGTAAGTGTTGCTATTGCAGGAAATTAATCAACACCTTCTGACCAATCAGAATTGAGAATTCAACTGCGCTGATGTATAAATAGTAATACTATCATCGTCATTCCACTATACTGTTTCTCCATTACTTTTAGTATAATTAGTTTTTAATGTTTGGATGTAATATATGGTGTCCTTTCAGTTTCCATAGTAACCCTTGTATTTCATATGCAGGTGTATTGAGCAGAGTTAAGCTTGGGCTTGGCTGGAGAAAAGGTCATCTGTTTCGTTTTGTCTTTTTATTTTCTTCATCTAATGATCATTATCTGCTGTGATTTTATGTGGTCTTCTAATTTCATAGCAGATCAGATGAGCTGCTCATCCTGTGCCTTCCTTGACTCTGGTTTCTAATCTAGTCATGTGATGAGTGAACTGTTTTCATTTGAATTCATGATGACTCAGTGACAGTTTAATATTATAATATTAAAACATCAGTCATCGGGCACAGAGAAAGTCATTAAAATGTCATGACTGATAAGCAAGAATGAATGCTCTTGTCTGGTTTATGGTCCCTAAACATGATCAGTGCTTTTAAGTGAAGTGTTTTATGAGCCATGGTGCAGTGGACATTCCAGACAAGACGATTTGTTCCAAGACAAGTAGGGTATTACTGATGGATTTTACTAATCACGAGAGTGGCATTATTGATAGATTTTACCAATCACTGCTGGGGTATTACAGGTGGGTTTTACTAATCACAAGTGGGGCATTATTAATGGATTTTACTAATCACGAGTGTGGCATTATTGATGGATTTTACTAATCATGAGTGTGGCATTATTGATGGATTTTACTAATCATGAGTGAGGTATTACTGATGGATTTTACTAATCATGAGTGAGGTATTACTGATGGATTTTACTAATCATGAGTGAGGTATTACTGATGGATTTTACTAATCATGAGTGAGGTATTACTGATGGATTTTACTAATCATGAGTGAGGTATTACTGATGGATTTTACTAATCATGAGTGAGGTATTACTGATGGATTTTACTAATCATGAGTGAGGTATTACTGATGGATTTTACTAATCATGAGTGAGGTATTACTGATGGATTTTACTAATCATGGATGTGTGATTACTGATGGATTCTGCTAATCATGAGTGGGGTATTAATGATGGATTTTACTAATCACAGCTAAGGAATTACTGATGGATTTTACTAATTACGAATGATTTTACTAATCACGAATGGGGCATTATTGATGGATTTTACTAATCATGAGTGAGGTATTACTGATGGATTTTACTAATCATGAGTGAGGTATTACTGATGGATTTTACTAATCATGGGTATGTGATTACTGATGGATTTTACTAATCACAGGTGAGGTATTACTAATGGATTTTGCTAATCATGATTGGGGCATTATTAATGGATTTTACTAATCATGAGTGGGGTATTAATGATGGATTTTACTAATCACAGGTAAGGTGTTACTGATGGATTTTACTAATCCATCCACTAATCCATCCACTAATCCATCCACTAATCCATCCACGGGGGGGGCAGTGGTGGCTCAAGTGGTTAAGGCTCTGGGTCGTTGACCGGAAGATCAGGGGTTCAAGCCCCAGCACCGCCAAGTTGCCACTGTTGGGCCCTTGAGCAAGGCCCTTAACCCTCTCTGCTCCAGGGGCACCGTATCATGGCTGACCCTGCGCTCTGACCCCAACCTCCAAGGATGGGATATGCGAAGAAAGAATTTCACTGTGCTGTAATGTATATGTGACAAATAAAGGCTGTTTCATAATCACAGGTAAGGTATTACTGATAGATTTTACTAATCACAGGTAAGGTAATACTGATTTTACTAATCATGGGTGGGCATTACTGTTGGACTTTACTAATCATGGGTGAGGTATTACTGATGGATTTTACTAATCACAGGTGAGGTATTACTAATGGATTTTGCTAATCATGATTGGGGCATTATTAATGGATTTTACTAATCATGAGTGGGGTATTAATGATGGATTTTACTAATCACAGGTAAGGTGTTACTGATGGATTTTACTAATCACAGGTAAGGTGTTACTGATGGATTTTACTAATCACAGGTAAGGTATTACTGATAGATTTTACTAATCACAGGTAAGGTATTACTGATAGATTTTACTAATCATGGGTGGGCATTACTGTTGGACTTTACTAATCATGAGTGAGGTATTACTGATGGAATTATTATTAATCACGAGTGAGGTATTACTGATGGATTTTATGTCGTACATACATTCCTTTCTTTAACTCTGAATGTCATGACAAGTTTTGGATGCTGAACTCAAGTTTATAAATTTTCAAAAGTTAAAACTTCGTCTTGATGACTTGTGAGTTCAAACAAAGCTCATCTTCAAGTTGAGATGACTGACATTTTTAAGGCAGCAGGTGAACTATTTATATAAGTTTACATGAAATGTCTTACAGTGTAGTGATGACTGCATTGGATCCAGAGCTTATATCAGAAACAACTGGATACCAGTCCATCACAGGACACCATACAGAAATGTTTTTAGAGTAGCCAATTGTCAGGAGCTACTGGGACAGTTCCCTGCCAAACTCGCTGGCAGGCGATTCACCATAGCCTGCTTTTTTTATTTATTCCCCATGTGTGTTGTGCCACGCCCTTCCTATTGTTCTGCTTTCCTGCCATGTCACTTGTTCCCCATTTATCTGTCTTTGTCAGTCATTGTTTGTTGTTCATGTGGTTCGTTCAGACGCCGTTGTGTTTCCAGGTTCCCAAGGTAAATTTACGTTTTTGTTTCTCACGTTGTATTTGACCAGTGTTCTGTCGAAGTCTTGTTTTAGTTTTGTAAAAGCTCTGCTTTATTCACTTTATCCTGCATGTGGGTCTTATAAACTGCACATGGATGATGGTGACTACCACAGAGATCAGGTGGTGTTTCCTGAACTTTACAGCAATCCACCTACGAATATGTGTGTTTAGGAAGTAGGAGGAAACCAGAGAAACCCACACAAATAGAGGGAAAACATCCTGACCTCAAGAACATGGACCTGTGAGGTGGCTGTGCCACCATGCCTAGAGCTTCTATTCAATGTTTTATCTATGCAGAATGTTCTGCATTGTCTGTCATTTGAGATGAAATCAAAGGAAAAAAACCTTTCAGCATTGATGCTGCAGCCTCCTGCATGTGCTGTGATAAATGAATGGACTGGTTTGGGTCCTGCAGAGCTGCTAGAGCAAAAAAAACATGCAGGTCAGCCTCTGATTAAAAACATATCTCCTGACTGCTATTCAATACGGTTTAAACTTCAGAAGCAGCATGACATCAGCTGGTGGAGTGAAATCAAATATTGGCAGGAGAGTTTATGAAGGTCAGGGAGATACCAAACTCTCATATGATGCAGTTCCTTTGATGTGTAAGACACCGTTTCGAAAGTCGATTCGTTTTGCTTTTAGTGTTGATAAGAGAAAGGGACAAGGTTAAAGACACCATGACTAATTTATATGGCTTCACTGATAGCTGGTATTTGATTTAATGGTAATGAAAGAGTAAAGATATTCAGGTGAATGAAAGTAAAAGAGCGAAAGCAAGAGCCATAATACAAAGAGATCCTACTGCTGAGGAATATGAAAGCCAATACATATTCATAATCAGCTTTGCTGCAGCATTTTGCATATTTATACCCGTTCTCCCGAAACGATTTTTAAGAATATTCTGGACATAATAATTTCCTTCATAAAGATGCACCAGCTTTCCTTGCTGCCCTTTCATCCTTGCCATGATCTAGACCTCCTACTCACCTTAACCAAAAAAAAAAAAAAACTGTCAAGGTTCACATAAGATTTACTTTTCATGTTCCGGTATATATACAGACTCATTAGCTAGAGCAAATTTAGTTTAAGAGGATGAAAAAAGCGTAAAATTCAACACACCCGGATTTATAAGGGATAAATATACACTATGTCATCATCCTCTCAATAACCCCAGTGCAAGATATCGCTAAGCTCACCCACAGTGAGGTTTAATATTAGCTTGGAGTCAGCGTGTTGAAACAGCAATGATTTAATGTCCTCTGTGTGTTTTGATGAGAGCTGAGACTCTGAGACAGTTTCACACTCTTTCAGGACAAATCCATTAAAATGAATAAAGGATGCAGCATTTTTGTCTTGATTATGAGTTATTATGTGTTTATTTCCTTCGTGGGCATTGAAGGGGGGAGTCAGGAGTCTAACAATAATAATAATAAAAAGAAGAAGAATTCATTACTCCAGTCATCAGTGCTGCAGTACACAGACACACTCCAGGTTTAGGTTAACAGCAGGGAAAGTAATTTCTAAGTAATCTTAGCTTAAAATAGCGTAACAATCATGGCAGAGGTGTGGTCAAGCATTGGTTGTGGGTGGAGTGAGGAGGTGGGCAGGTGATTTGTGATGGCTGAAATATGTGTCTTATTACTGGCAGTTTATTTATGTGTGCTGTAGGGCTCTGTGCCTATGAGAGCTTTACACACAACACACACAAACACAACATACACACACATACAGAATGTGAATTTGAACCTAAATGGGATGACGGCAGTATGTTTTATGTTAGAATTTGCACTATAAAGTACTAACAAAACCCTGAAGCTCTTTTAAAAATCCACCCATCTTCCTACACACACACACACACACACACAAACAAACACACAGTGACTTACAATGATCACAAGGCAAGTACATGTGCTTAAAGGCAATGGTCAAGACACTACTTAAAAAACCTTTTACCTTAGAGGCGTGGGCTACATGCAGGTAATCTGAATTATCTGAATGAGGAGCATAGAAGCAGCTGCTTAACCCAACTCAGAATATGAGAAATTTTCCCTGCCAAAACATTACCATAGCTTTTAAATTTAAATCTCAATTTTTAACATATCTAATTCCTAACTCTGTAGTATAGATCTGAAACAAATGAATGATAAATTGTAACTGAAATGAAAACATTGCCGCTTAATGTGACATTTTTTCCTGCCATAAAATGTTTTGCCTGACCATGTTGAAATGAGAGTGAGATTTATAAATTGAGTTGACAGAAGTCTTGATGTTTATTGCGTATGCTGGTGTGAGATCAGAGCTGAGCTGGAGGCCAGACTTTCTCAGGTGAGTCTGGTGCTGGTGGGAAACTGCTTGGGCTGTGATAATGTGTGGTGCAAATGCACAAATGATTCGTTCAGCATCTCCACCCTCATTTGCATGTAGATCTTTTACATTTACTTGCATGAAATGCCAGCTGAGGATATTGAATGCGATTATTATCAACCAACCGCAGGGTCTGAACCAGCTCGGAAACATTTGCACTTGTTAACGTGGGTGCTGTATGAGGTGCTAATGCAGTTGCTGGCTGTGGTACAGCTCCTGTCACAATGGTGCTCTAGGTGAAGTGGTACTTAAACAAGAGCAACAGCATTAAAAAAAATATGTGTAGGAGTAGCAGCTTGAGCAGCAGTGTACCATGAACCAGGAGCTTTCTTTATACATTCCTGACATTCACTTTAATATCTCTCTCGTTTACCTCCAGGCCCAATTCATCCCTGGGGAAAAAGCAGCCATGAGAATTTATCTTGGTCCAGTAAACATGATGAACCTGTTGCTTCAGTGGTACTGTCTTTCCTTGCATTGATAAAAGAAATCATAACATTTTTCACATTCTTACACAACTACCATGAACAAAATAACACACATTTCTGTGGAGTAATATGCCTGGAGCCTAGGCACAAAACTGGCACATGGAGGGAAAACCAACACACAAAAACACAAATCAAACCTTACAAACCTTAGTAATGCTGTAGTCAAGCCCCAGGTTGTCAAGTCCAAGGCCAGTACTAGTTAAGACCGAGTCAAGAAAGAGTTTTAACAAAGTTAATACCAAGTCAGAATCAAGATCAAACTATACTTTCCATTTGACACACACCCTTATCCAGAGCAGCTGACAATTCATCTCATTTTATACAACTGAACAATTGAGGGTTAAGGACCTTGCTCAGGAGCCCAGCAGTGGTGGATCTGGAATTCAAACTCACAAACTTCCAATCACTAGTCCAGCACCTTAACCACTAAGCTATGACATCCCCTTAACCCCTGTCTCCCACTGATAATTGGTATCACTGTTAACACCTTCCAATAATTTTACTCTAACTGTAAAACATGATTAAGTTATCGTAACGTATTTTTTGTCTTTAACTCCATTTGTCATGACAAGTTTTAGATACTGAACTCAAGTTTTCAAAAATTAAAACGTAATGTCATAAATTTGTTATTTTCAAGCTGAGTTTAATCATCTTGAAATTTTTTACAGTGTACATGAACAATCATGCTCAAATACCTTACTTAATACCTAATTAGGAACTAATGATGTGTTAATACATGTACTAGTTACAAACTATCATAGCTAGTAACTACGATGTGAGTCTTATGAATTCATGCGTGAATAACGACTATTTCATATACACATTAAGACTTTTGTTAGATTATGTATTAATTAACACACACAGTCTCAAACAGTTGGAAACAATCTTATGGACTAATGGTTTAATATATTAAAAGATAATAGCGTCTGCTAAATGAATAAATAGTACTGTGTTAATTGCAACTTTGCCGGTAAAGGAGCACAGCCCCTAGTGCCCAGTTTTCACCCGGAGCCCTTACTAGTACTACAGAGGAAATGGAAGGGAAATGGATGGTGAAATGATTATTCATGGGTCTTTCTAGGTTTGATAAGGAGGATCTATGTAAATTATGAAAGTAATTTCTGCACAATCCAGTGATGTTTGTGTACGCAACTGCCTATGGCAGATTATATAAAGAATTTGAAATTATGTAAGTTTAATTCATATTCCTGCTTATAGAGCATGTCTGCTTTTGTTTAGTCTATCTGTTAATTAATACATTAACTAAAAACATGTACTGACATACCTGTCATTATTCATGCATGAACCCACAAGACTCGTTTTTAGTTAAGGTTAACTCATTACTCTGTGATTAGTACATGCCTTACCTCATCATTAGTTCAGAATTAGGTAAGTATTCATTCAGGTATTAGTGCATGATTATTCATATTCTGTTACAGCTTCATTTACGCTTTCTAGAAGAAAATAGATATTTCTTGTCAAACTTTGTGCATGTGGAAAGAAAAAACAACATGGCCATTATTTTTACAAACTCTCAGTCTAGACCAAATCCATATTTAGTTACTAAAATAAATCCAAGTCCAAGTACTTATGCCAATTTTCAGAGACAAGTCCAAATCAATACAGACAAATGGCTTGAGTACAAGAATGGAAACAAATCTTACAGCTCAACTATTTTGCAACCTACCTACCTTTAATCTACCACATCAGAGTGCAAAATGAAGCTAATGCTCTTCACACAGACACTACTCTTTCTCTCAGACTTTTACATTTGCAGGAACAAAACAGTAAATCATGTATATTCTAGGCAGAAAGAATGCCAGTAAACGAAGCACTACATTAATCAGCAGTGTTACTTTGTACTCTATTGCTGCCAACTTATTTTATTGTGTCTATTTAAAAAAAATCACGATACCAGCAAAACAAAGGCATGAGTTTAGAAAAATAATATAAATTTTTATCGTGAGTCACAACATTTTTTAAACTCATACGTATCATATATAAATGAGAAATTACATGCATTTGTTTGAAAATTTCTAGATTTATAACCAACAATATTTTAAGTATGGGCTAAGGTTTTTTGTTTTTGGTTTTTTTTTGTCTTGCACATCTGATGCCTGAAAATGATGGGCTCTCTTTTCCACCCTTCTATTTACCGGTATTTATTCCGCCCATGTCACCTCTTCTGCACTCATTTCTCTCTGCACTCTGTAAATACTATCTGCATTCATATGATTACCCATAATTTCAAAATTGTCATATTCATAATTATTATGCTCGCTTGCTTACATTTCTGTCTTGAACTGCAGTCATTTCCAGCCATTTCCCGGCTCTAATGACTGTGTTTACATTCTGCTTTGATCTGCTCGGTTAGGATGGAGCTGCCATTTTGTATTTCCTCCTATCTGTTCCACCATGACAACAAGCCATAACTGACTGCTAATGAAATGCATAATAGCATCACATTTGCTCAACAGACTGAGTCAAAGACATCAAAACCATACATTCAGTTAGCAGTTACAGTCCACCATTAGCACCAATTACCAAAACCACACAGCTAGACAATGAGCATGTATCTAATGTTTGTTGTTAGAACATCTCTCAGTCCATCTGAAAGGCTTTTGACAAAACTCCAAATAATTCAATAAACTCCTCCCGTAACTAAATCTTTAATATTTTTTTTGGCTCATGTATATCTATTCCTGGTACAAATCAAAACCTCATAGTGACCACCCTCTTTTCCACTTCAAACATGAGCTCCAGACTAGTAAGTATCTCCACATCTGCCTCAGGTCTACTTCAGAGGAAGTAGAAAGAAGATCACACTCACAAGAGTGTTTACAACACAGACTCATAACAAACTACATCTTTAAATTCCTCTAAAATAATGGAATTATGATTGTAAACCAAACAATCCAGACAAAATACATTTATATGTAATCTAATTAACATTTAATAAGCAAAATCATATGTGTATTTTATACAGTTTGGATAAAACTGGCAAATTTGAAAGTGCTGGAAAATTTGATCTGCTTTCATTGGCATGAAGCGAACAGACCGCTTTCTGTACTATTGACTGAATGATTAATAACTTCTCGTAGTGCATTAATTAGTAGCAGCTGGTAATGTTCAGGTGAAACGAGAGGAAATGAGCGAGTGGTGAGGCGAACACAAAACCAATAAAGCCCTGCCCTTGAGCTGTGCACATTATAGCACAAAGCCTTCCTAAGCACAAGCTCTGCCAATACAATACAATTCATCAAGCAGCCAATTACTCCCTGCAGGATCCTTATTTTTACACTAAGTCTCTCAGACTGCTGTGCGAGTCCAACTTTTTTGCTGAAAAGTATTACTGCATATGCTTCCATTTCAGCAAAATCACAATGGACAAATCAATACAGGCTCAGGAGGGAGATGGTCATGTAGAAAAGCGAGTGATTTCAAGCAGCTACATTTTTATTATTAAACAACAAATTGGATTCTTGACCTTCTGCACGTCTATTAGTCCTTTAGCCTTATGCTTGAAACTGGGTCCTGCACTGTCTTGAACAACTCCAGGTAGCTACTATGGAATAGTGTAAGAATATAGTAAGTAGATGGGATTAAATATGGACGTTTATGATAAATAGGAGTATGTAAGAGGTGAGGGCTGATTGATATTACCTTAGGTAAAGACTATGAGATTTCTGTACAAGTATTTGGTGCCACTGCTAGGGCATTATGTACATAAAAATATACAGGTAACAATGTAGTTGTTGCATGTTATATAGTAACTAATGGAGGAAAAAAAATACCAGCTATATGGCAGTACATTAAACCTTTATTCCCAGAAAGCCAAAAAATGGAATTTCCTCCTGTTTTATTGTGTCCATGTTCAGCACTGAATGTTTTTGTCATGTCCCACAGTCCCCAGTTTTGGTTGATATGAAGCTTATATGGAAGTAGACACTCAGAGCATTTGCAGTTTTTCTGTTTTTTTCCCTAGCCCACTAGGGGCAATATATTCATAGGAAAGTTTTCCACACAAATTTCCAAATGTTTTTTCCACACAAATGTTTTTATCTTCAAAGTAATTGGTGATATTTTGCTCTCTGTGATGGCCCAAATGCTTCTAAAATTTAAGCATCTAAAATGTGTTATCTTCACCTATGAATATTCTTTGTAAGGTTACCCAACAGAGGAAAAAACACGAGTCCTGACTCATTTTTTATCAGACTCTCAGCCAGAAAATCGTTCATTTGTTTATACTAATTAAAAAAAACTCATTGGACTGCAATAAAGTTGTTGAGTTTTTTTTTTAACATAGTAATTAACCTGTAACTTTCCTTTCCTCTATGTGGTTGTTACGAATGTTCCCCTCGCACTGCAAGCCGAGCTACACAGCACATCACAGTCTGCAGTGATACAGCACTCAATTACACTTCCACTTTTGTTCCAAATTTTAATTGTTTTGTTTAGCTTTTCTTTTGATTCATGTCTTCTCTCTGCTCTTGTTTTGTCATTGGGTGTTTCCCTCATGTATCATGATTAAGCTCACGTTTTCAGTTTCATCCTTGATGTACGCATTTATTTAAACCCTCAGTCATCACAAACTATATGGTTTGTGTGTTTGAGTCCACAACATTATAAACATCTTGAATGTAGCCCTGTTTTGCTTGTTTTTGAACCGGTTTTAGCCTAGCTTGTGTGGCCGTTTTCTTGCCATGTTTTTTTTAACACAGCCTGTTTTGACATGATTTTGCTTTTTTCCTGTTTTGGATTTGTCTTCTGGGATTTAAATTAAGAAAAGCCCACCTGCATCTGTGTCCATGCAGCCTGCTTGCCTCTCTGTTTTCCCATGGCATACTTCCAGTTATTCATACCATAATCAGACACAAACAATATTACTAAATATATGTTCAAGTAGCTCCTTTATAATACTATGAAAAATGTAAAGTAATCAGTAGCCATTCTTTCATCATTCTCTTATTCACAACATAATCAAACAATGCTTCCAAGTACATATGCTACTTTGCAATATCCCAACAACAAGAGTAACTGTATAGAAACTAAACAAAATATCATAACACTATATGCAGTAAATTATCAGTTACTAATTAACTTGGCATTTCTAGCAATATACAAGTTCTTCCATTTTATCTGTAGTTATACCCTGAGTAAAGCCCAAGACAGTGCCTAAAGTCACATATTGTCATCAATGGTTTGATTTGAGTCACATAACATTTTAACTTGTCAGCTCGATGTCATTTATCTCTCTGCGGTATTAATCATTTCATTACCAGACATGGGCCATGTTGTAACTTCTTCAGCTGCTGTCTTTTTTTTTTTACCTTCATTATCCAACTTTGAAAAGGTTACATAGATTTTTTGGTGCCATTTTCCAACCTTGCAGGATAATCTTAATAAATCAAATTAGGTTTTGACAGAGGTGGTGAGGCATGTTGGCAGTGGCGGGTATTGGATTTCTGGTATCGTGAGATTGTGTTTGCATTGCGGAGCAGATGGTGGGATTAAGAGTAATGACCAGGTGACATGGATAATGCCAGCACGTTGCTGTTCTACTGCATGTAAAAAAAATAAAAGCATTTATTTATGACACTGCAATACTTCAGCTTTTAATTTGTTTGTCCTGCTGGTTAATGACCCTTTTCATAATGCTATTTCCATTCAGTGCTAAAGTGTGTTTCCTCCAATAGACCCTCCTACAATACATATCTGAAACAGCAATCTTCATTTGAGGGATTTCATAATTATATTTCATAACCTAAGTATGTATCTAAGGGGGAAATGTTTCAGATTAATCATTTAATACATGAATAAATCCTCTACAGCACTTATGAATGAAGACAAGTGATTTAATGTATTTTGGATAACATTTCAGTGAAATCTCAGGTTAAAATGCACAGCTCTTGCAAAAAGAAAAAAAAACCCTTACAGGTTGATAGACCTGATACAGTCTTTTAAATATTTATTTTTGGTATTTCCCATATTCCCCACCAACACCAAACCCCCGACCTTTAACTTCCCTTTTTTTAAAAGATAAAAAATAAAATATTAATGCATGAATGGGGAAAAACTGTCCATCAGCAAACTAGAGTAAAAACTGCTTGGTCCAAGTTCTAAAATGTTATGATTTTATACAGACAGTTAGTGATAGAACATAAGAACATAAAAAAAAAACAACTTACAAATATTCTTGCCTCTTACTTAATTAAATTGTGTAGGATCTATAGAATGTTTAACCCTTATTACCATTAGACCAGCTTTCTATTCCTCCAGCGGTATAACAATCAATTTATCAGACATTTTAATATTTTATATATATACATTAGTATATACAAATGAATGATTTTCTGGTCGCAAGTCTGATATAAAATGAAACATGGAACAACAGTGGAAGTAATAATAACTAAGCAGTGTAGTGCTGCAGACAGCTGCATGTGCTGCATAGCTTGGCTTGCAGTGCGAGGGGAAGATTCGTGCCAACCACAAAGAGGAGAGAAAAGTTACTGGTTAATTACTATGTAAACAAAATAAACTTTATTTTTAAGTCTATGACCACATAATTACTGAGGACTTTTCAATCAGTATAAACAAATGAATGATTTTCTGGCTGCAAGTCTGATATAAAATGAGCCTGTTGGCTTTCAAAGTGAGGATAACCTTACTCAGAATTGTACTGGTTGAAATTTTAGTGCTTATGAACAAGCACTTGGGGCGTCTCGGAGAGCAGAAATTGGTTTGATATCACAGTTTACTTTAAAGATAGAACTTTTCATTTTTGGAACTTTTCTATGAATATATTGCCACTAGTAAGTACAAACAGAAATACAAATTCTTAAAGCCCTGAGTGTTTACCTTATATGAGCTTCATATTAACTAGCACTGCGGAGTGTGATGTGAAAAAGACATTCAATGCTGAACATGAACACAACAAAACTGCTGCAAAATCTATTTTTTGAACTCTGGGAAAAAGAACAATTTCCATGTAAAAGTTGAAGGGGTCATGGCATCCTTTCAACACACTGTACAGTTTGTCTTTACTGGCCATTTTAATTATGATTTATGGCCTATCTGGCATCAAGTTTTTTCTCTCCATTTAGCTCTGGCTTGTTCATAAGCCATAAACCTACATTCATATTTCTGCAAATTTCTGCTTTGTGTCTGTTGTTAACATGAAATTATAAATGAAAGTGAAAAATGCCCTCCAAAAAAGCAAAGGACTTCAACAACATAGAATCTTAGACGTTTCTGTCTGCTGAGCAAATGGCATTAATAGGACAACAGCAGGACTAACAAGAATCATGTACAAAGAATGAACTAGACATTGAGAAGCAAAGTTGCAAGTAGAAATCCATGAAGAAAACATAACTATACACAAATCCAATAGAGCTGTACTATTATTACAGTGATCTTCCATGTGAGTTTGATCTTAAGGATTTGATGTTAGTTTAACATGTAGCTCACCTTCCTTTGAAGCTGCTTTGTGACAATGACAGCTCTTAGAAGTGAACATGAACTGAAGGGGGAAATCAAGCCTAGTGTGAAACCTTGCCTTTCAGTAAAGAATTCCCTGTTGCTGAATTTCCCACTGCTGGAGATATTTTCCCTGGTGTGAAGACCTGGAGTAATGCAGTGCTAATTAGACTCCAATATTTACTCCTACTGAGCTTTTTCATTCATGGAAACCCATGGGAGAGGGAACACCTGCAGTAATACAGGCACACACACATGCACACACAACCATGATCACATGAAATCTCTCTCTCTCTCTTTCTCTATCAAGCTCACTAAACACAGCTTAATAGGAAATCAATCAAATCAGTAACACAACACAGGAACAATACATTATCTGCCTCAATGCCTGTCTCTATGACTGTATGGTTTTCTGTATTTATATTTATATTCTGTATGTATATGATACTGGTGTTCTGTTCCACCAGCAGAATGGAAATCGACTCATGGGACATTTTCAATCAGTATAAACACATGAATGATTTTCCGGCTGTGAGTCTGATATAAAATGAGTCAGGACTCACTGTTGGCTTTCAGTGTGAGACGTGTGTTTTTCCCTCTGTTGGATAACCTTACAAAGAATTTTAGTGGTTGAAGATAAACACTCAAATTTTTGATGCTTAGGAACAAGCACTCGGGGCGTCTCAGAGAGCAGAAATGGTTCTGATATCACTAATTTTTTGTTTAAAAATATACTGTTTTTTTCTATGAATATATTGTCCCTAATAGGCCAGGTACAAACAGAAATACTTATAAAAAACTACAATTCTTAAAGCCCTAAGTGTCTACTTTCATATAAGCTTAATATTAACCACCACTGTGGAGTGGGACAAAGACATTTAATGCTCAACATGGACAGAACAAAATAGGAGAAAGAGTTGTTTTCAATTTTAAGAATGATATTTGTGTATGTTGTGCTGTTATTACCTGGATTTTTCTGTGCTATCTGGGTTCATTTTATAACATTTGAATTCAGCCATTAATCACAATTAGATTCGACCAAACGCTTTGTTGCTTTCTGCTGCTAGCTAGTTAGTTAGTTCATCAGGTTTTACTTTAATGTACCAAAACTGTTTATTAAGTCTCTACACACTCCCATAGTAAGTCTACTGCTTTCATGTAGTGTGTCTGGGGTTAACCCTTAACCCTCAATAGCTCAGTTGTATAAATGAGATACATGTAAGTCGCCCTGGATAAGGGGGTCTGCGGCCAAATATCTGATAAATCAAAAATTTATATGAAAAAAAATTACAATAAAAATTACAACTGAAAAATCTCAAAAAAGTAAAATTAAATCCAAGGAGTCAGTGTGTATCATGCATGGGTTCATTGCTGAAGAGGCCCTAGATGGATCTGTGTGTCTCAGAATACAAGAACGAGTCCAACATTTCCTGTAAAACAATTGTCCTCCGACGCTCTCTCTTTTTTTGCTTTATCACAAGCTCTATCATTAGGACATATATTATTGTGTAGGAGCGTTGTTACACAGGTGTGTTGCATGTTCAGCAGCTTTATATTGTATTTAATGGATGGTTTTAGCATCTAAACTCCAAGTGGGATGCCACATTAATGATAAATGGTGGCCCTTATTAAACCTGAAAGTGAACTGAACAGAGCATTCTCTAATTACAGCTGGTGCAGGTTCCACTGGGACACTTTTTGTTATTGTAAGGTTAATGATAATGGTGCTTTCTTCTCTACACGTGCTGTACAAAAAGCAGGTGTAGACTGTTGTGTAATTGGGATGATTTTCTATGATGGTTCTCTGCATATACACACAAAAGAGTGTGTTTGTATCTATAATATGAAATGCATTTATTATATTGCATCGATTTTTTTTCCAACAATCTATTCATATTCTGATAAATGAAGAATTTGCATGGCAAAGTTCACTCAAATCGCTCATACACATTCATTAGACACACTGGAAATTCACAAAATGTTTCTGGAGAGCACTTTCTATTTCAGTGTATTTATTATTTTCAGGTTATTATGGAGGATAATCAGAAGATCAGCGCTAAGCATGAACTGAATATAAAATATTATGACCTCACTTGATAGCAGATGGGAGGTTGCAATTAGAACATCTTCACTTAATAGGGAAAAAAAAAAACAGATTATATAAAACTGTCACGAACACAAACACTTGGAAGTAGAATGCAAATGCAGGCTGTTTATTCAGAGCGTCAAATTAGGAAACTGCTCAAAAAGTACAGAACAGAAAGTGAAATGGGAATCGGCAAACAATCCAATAAATATTATGGATTAAAAAAAGGCACAGGTCAGTCAGGATATAAACAGGTTCCAAACAGGTTATAGAGGCGACACAGAACAGAGAAGATACTTTGTCCAATAACTGGGTACACTGGAGCAAAAGACTAAGATCCAGGCTAGGAACCTGGAGCCTGGCTAGGTAAACGTCATGGATGTGAGAGAACTGAACGCAAAGAAACAAATAAAATAAAGGTGATTTTAAACAGTATTAATAGATCATACTAATTAAACACAGGTCAACATAATCAGAGGGATGGTGTATGTGAGCGTTGGAGTGAAGGTGGTTGCTGGGAGCGAGAGTCCATGGCGGCCATGTTTGGGTCTGCAACTTGAGCTGATGCGACAAACACTCTAAACAGGTTTTTCTGGAGTTGGCAAATTGTTAGATAATTATAAATCATTAAATATTTAAGTAAGGAATAAAACACAGTATGGCCATTCTATTACAAGAAGGAGAAGTCGTCTTTATTTTTTTGGCACATGTACATTACAGCACAGTGCAATTCTTTTCTTTGGATATCTTGGTTTGGAAGAGTACAGGGTCAGTCAGCCATGACACAATGATATGTTAAAGCTTTGTTCAAGGACCCAACAGTGGCAGCTCGGCTTTGCTGGGGCTCAAACCCCAGACATTCCCATCAACAATCCAGGGCCATAACCATTTGACCCACCACTGCCTCTAAAGTATCTACCTCCAGGTTCCACCATGGAAAATGGTGGTCATGGTGCTCTGACATGATGAATAATTTGTATACAGTACAACATGTAGTACGACAACATACTTTCGATAGTTTGTCATCAAAACAGAATTTATAAGAATCAAAGACTAAAATGAAGAATAAAAGTGTACAAAAAATACTGCAAATAGAAATCTAGATAGAATTCTATTAAAAATAGAATTAACTAAACAAGAGGGAAATGAACAAAATTTGCGAAGTTGCTTCAAATCAAATTCAAATTTTATTTGTCACATACACAGTCCTACAAAGCGACATGTAGAGAATGCTTTTTACTCCTGTTCTTGATACAAAAAATGGAAGCAACCTACATTAATGTAAAAGAATAAAAATGAGATACAAATAGTATACGATAAAATGAAAAAAAAGTACATGTAAGTCATATAGGGAAAATATAGTTAAAAATTGTAATAGCAAAATAAATAGATAAAATATAGAAAAGATTACAGTGTTTAGATCTGTATAGAGTACAGTGATGTGGAATGAATGGAATGATGAATATAGATTATTATACTTCTTGTTATAACAGCATTACACAGATCTTCTTTCTCTTAAAGTTTAGTCTGAATTTACACTAGAGACTCCTTCCGTCAATAACTGTTATAAATATAAACGTCTCCTTACAGAAGACTTCAACAGCTGTCTGATTTCATCCATCATTTCCAGACGCAGCAAGGTGGAACCGAGAAAAACTGAGAGATGGAAACCACTGCATATGAAGAGTAGGAATTAGAAAAGAAAAGTCTGGTTCATTAAGTCTGCGCTTACTTTGTTCTTTAGATCAAAGTGGCTTGTAATACCGACTCACTGCTGTGAACCGTATGTGTACAAGGAAAGTTACAATTACTGTGAAACATGAAGAAACAGCAGGACTCTATACACACCCTAAACGCCGCAAGCAGTTTGAAAGTGAGCTTCATTTTTTTTTTCTATATTTCCGTAAAATTTCATGTAGCCTTCAGCCACTAAAATGGAAGATTTTTTTTTGTTCTTTTAAAATAGCATCTCCCATGGTGTGCTCCATATCCGGTTATCCATTTACTGCAACTCTTAAAGTCTTTATATATCAGATCTCGTGGTTTTCTAGATTTAAAACAAATAATATTTAAAATTTTCTTTGGTCATCTGTCTGTTCAGGTGTTATATACTGTAATATAATTTAATGCTATCTTTCCTCACATTTCCCTTCCTTATTCTTCTTTTCACCTTTTCCTCAAAGTAAAGATTTTATTAGAACATGAGCAGCCAGTAGTGATAAAATTCAACCCTCATTACAGTGCACTGAAAAACAGGATGTTAGTAGCCAAAGATGTATGCAATCAATCAATCAATAATATATACTGTATATTTTTTTCACTTCTTCATTTATTATACACTTCTGCAAGTCATAACATTTCTTACGTAACCCAAAAGCTTTCTGTTGACATTATGTTCATATGTAACATATGTATTATGTTAGGTAACTTTCTTTATTATTTAATAACACTATGCCCTTTATTGTGCTGAATATATACGTTTTGCTGTTATGGCAAGTGTTAACACTGAGACAGACATACTTAATCTTGCACTGAAATGACTCTAAATACTGAGTCTCACTAAAGACGACATTACTTTCCTCACTTGAAGAATTTCTGTGAAATAATTCCGGGAAAAATTTCAGGGTAAAACCAAGATCACATTATACGGTAAGCTTCCTTTTATACTTTACACGTTATTTTGTTTACATGTGAAGTCTTTTATAAGATACAGGACTCCAAGGTAGAGGATGTACAGCGGGGGCAGACAATTCTCTTACCAAGTCTCTCAGTTATTGAACGGGCTTCCCATTAGTGTTCTAGAATCAGATAGAGTATCAGTGTTCAAGTGAATACAGATTTGTTTAGTTCTTTAAACCTTTTGTGAATTTTTTTTCTCATGTAAAGGATCAGATCTGGAGAGTTCACAGGCATGACTGGTTTATTGACAGTGGAATGGATGGTCATAGGATGCTGACATGTCTGTGTTAACTTCTAGCTCTTTTTTAGTTATGCTGTCATAGCTAGTCTTGCTCTTTCTGTCTCTCTTTCTCTCTCTCTCCAAGCTACACAGGCTACTCCTGAGATCCCAGTGTTCCTGACTCCTTCTGCTCTCTGGACCTACCTGATCCATCCTGATGTCCTACTTCTGGTTGGTGTTTCATCACCTCTCACAGCTCCTGAGGATGTTCCTCATAAACAGCCTGGAGATACATGACACATTACTGTGGATGATACCACTTAGAAGCCATTGGATTGTATTTGATACAGACAGTTTTGCACTCAAGTCTCCATCAATGAACACAATGATGACACACGAATGACTTCATGTTAAAACTAGAATAAATTTCTTGGTGCACTTTTTTAACCATATAGTACACAGTTAAGGAAAATGATTTATAATCACACTCTCTGGTGTTCTATAGATGAGGATGTCTTCCCTTTAGAGTCTGGTTCTTTTCAAGGTTTCTTTCTCATATCATCTCAGGGATGTTTTCCTCACAACCATAACCTCTGACTTATTAGGGAAAATTTATAAAGGAAAAGTGTATATTCTGAAAATGTCCATTGTTAAAAGTGCTATACAGTTGAATTGAACAGGTCAGCCTTTAATCTTTTTTCTTTACAAAGTGTTAGTAGCAATTGTCTTCCCTTTGAATTCTGTGTTCGAGTCCGAGCTTTCAGTATCTCAAGCTTCCTCTCAGCCCAGTGTATTAGTAGGAGCTCATCACAGCAACACACCACAGCACAAACCCTTTCCTTCCTCTCTAGCAAATTTATACAGCACAGACTTGTTGAGTGCCTACTCAAAATTTCATGTACACCCCAGAAACCTTTGAAGAGCCACTTCAGGCAGTACATCTTCGTTCCTCTCTAAGTTTATAGTAGTTTGGAGCCTTCGAGCAGCCACTGTAACTCTGTCAAAGGGGCCGTAGAGATGATTCTGCTATTGTAGCCTTTAATCTGGTGCGTCGTGTTGGCCATTAGAATCTCTGTGGGATCTGAAAAATGTCTTAAATCATTTTTTTTTTTTTAGAAAAATAAAACTCAATGCAGCTTCATTTTGGTGAAAAATGGGAGATTCTTGTAGTGTGACATAAATGGCCCATGCTGAGACAGGTAATAACACACAGTGTGTTCTCTAAGCTCAGTGATATTTGTGGTGGTCTGGGAAAACCTGTCGGATGTCTTTATGACTGAATTCAGGCAAGAAAAACAGTCAAGAAAAATAAAGTAAATACTTAGAAAAAGCTTGAGCATGTCTAGGTTAAAGTACCTTATGTAATTACTAATCCTACACCGAGTCTCTAGGAGCCTGGAGTCTACCCCAGGTGCCAACCTATCAAAGGGTACAATCACACACACACACACACTCGAGACAATTTAGAGATGCCAATCAGCCTACAGCGCATGTTTTGGACTGGGTGAGGAACACAAAAAAATCCTTCAGTGTTCTCCGAGACTGTGCTAGCTGCCATATTTCCTCTTGATATTACACGTTACTAGTTTTAACAAAACAGCACATTTCTGAAGCATTGAGGCAAAATATACCAAGATCCCACTTGTTAACTTTTTGGAATCAGCAAATCTAATCTATTTGCATATAAACATATTAGATGTTTGGGGCAATGCAATGCAACTATTATATAATAGAATTAAAAAATGTTACCAGTTTTAGCATTGCTTTATACAAGATTTACGTCAGACTTAAGGATTTTATTATCAGGCATAATAAATGTATCCTTTCAATAAAGAGTGAGTACATGAAACTACCCCACGTGCAAAGAAAATATCTAATCCACACAATTTCCTAATGTTAATATAATTGAAATTGATTGGAAAATAGCTGCTTAATTGGTCTACAACAAAATGAAGAGACAATGTCTAACATCAAAGTTAAAACACCAGAAGCCGCCACTATTTTTTTAAAATGTGTTTTTAATTACAGTAAGTGATTAATTGTGAGATTTCTGCACTTTTTTCCTTACACCATATGTTAGTAGAAGGTAGCAGTGAGCTTTACAGTCATTCTATACAAATATAAATTCATGTGCTGGAGAACAAGATTGCATTCTCCAAGGATTTGTGGAAAGGAAAAAAAAATAAAAATAAATATTGTAGTGCAAGATGCTGCCCAGTGCTCAGGGGGGAGAAAAAAAAAAAAAAGTTCCATCATGTTTTTCACTATCAGTATAAAATCAGAATTCAATGTACACACTTGAGAGTTTTAACTTATTTGAAAACACGCAACACTTTCCACAGTGGGAACACAAACAAGTTGTTTCTCTCTTGTGTGAATACACTGGTGTTGTTTAAGCTGCCTTCTGTAACTAAAACTACATCTGCACTCTGAACACTGATGTGGTTTCTCTCCCGTGTGAATGATCTGGTGTGTCTGCAGACTGCTTTGGTAAGAAAAACTCTTTTCACACTGCGAGCAGAAAAACGGCTTTTCTCCGGTGTGGACGCGTTTGTGTCGTTTAAGATTACGTATGTCTCTAAATCTTTTCCCACATTCTGAGCACTGATGTGGTTTCTCTCCCGTGTGAATGTGCTGGTGTATCTGAAGGCTGCTTCTGGGGCTGAAACTTTTCCCACATTCCGAGCAGCCAAATGGTTTCTCTCCTGCGTGAACTCGGACATGTTGCCGGAGGTGATTGAGTTGTGTGAAACTACTGCTGCAGTGTGAACACTGAAGGTTTTTCTCCCGTATGAATGCGTTGATGTTGATGGAGAGAATTTAGGTGCTTAAAATTCTTCCCACACTGCGAGCAGAAATACGCCGCATCCGTGTGGACTATCTGGTGTCTTTGGAGATCGATGGGGCGCGTACACCTTTTCCCACAATATGAACACTCATACGGTTTCTTTCTTGTCCGAATCCCACTGTGTCGCTCGAGAATATTTTCCTGAGAAAAACTCTTTCCACACGGAGCTGTAGTGAATTCATCTTTCAGGGTAGTTAGTGTGGGAGGACCAGGCGACATTCCTCTCTGAAGGAGAGGGGGGAAAAAATATTTTTTTTATATTTAAAATAAATTACCTGGTTTATTATATTTGATATATTTTATATTTTTCATTATTTCATAATTGGTAAAGAAAACTAGTATTTCAGTAACACAAACCCAAAATAATATACAGAAATACACAGCAGCAGTAGGAATCAGGCCACATAGGCTCATCATTTCTCCAATCTAGATCCAAATTTTTTTGATGTGTGATTAAAGAGCAGTTCTTTTTATATTCAGATAATGTTTTCCATTAAACTGATTAAGTTATAAATGCAGAGCTTGATGCAGCATTTTCAGTTTAACTTTAATGAAATCCATCCATCTTCTATACCACTTATTCTACAAAATGTAGCTGGGTGTCTCGTTTCTATCCCAGGAGACCATGGCACAAAGAACAAGTAAAGCTTGCATTATTTAAAAAAAAAAAAAAACACAACAACTTACCATCATTTAGTTGGTCAGTTTTCTATGTTAAATATTATAGCGCTAAGAGACAGCAATAGCACCAAAAGATAAATTATAAAATATAAAGCTGAGGCAAGACACAAATTGGAAGTGAGTTTCTTGAACCAAGGCTCAATACTTTCCAAATGACTTTGCTAAGACTACACAGTATCTTCCTTAAATACACCTGAAGACAAAGCCACAGGATAATTAACAACTGGGAGGTCCATAGATTAACAATCAATTAGTACTTCATCATCTGAATCTGAGGAGAGGGAGGTGGACACCTGGAAGCAGTTAGTCATCTGAAGATATGCAAATGATTCTGAGACTTGTTGGATTGTGCCCCCATTGATCACATCAGGGACACAGATATGGAGAATAACAAAAACATCATCTTCTTCAACGATGTATATAATAAGTAACTCCTAATTTATGACTTCACTGTTTGGTGAGAATCATTAGAATGGAAACTTGCATTACTCTTATCAATGAAAAGAAAGTAATCAAAACGCCATTAATAAAGGGCTCTATTGATACTTACTCTAGAATTATTACATCATTCCAGCCCTGGTCTTTATCACTTAACTATTTAAAAATACAGGTCAGTATACACACATTTAAAGTATATGTACGATTTGCATACTTTTGTAACATGGACAATTTTTGTATTAAGTTACAATGTATAATGTATAACAAATTATAAAAAAAAATAAGTATGTGTTTTAGCTTATTGACTCTAGTAGTTCTAGCAGTCCCATCGGGAATCGATTAGAGACGAGAGATTCTACTAACAGTATAACATGAGGTGATGTGGAAAATCTCTAATCAAAACTGCTTTCAAAAGACAAGAGGTTTAGAGGTGCCAAAAAAATCAGATGTCTGAAGATCATCTGAATCAATTACAATTGTGACCCTCAGGCTTTTAACATTGTACAGTAAGCATCAACATCTCCTTCACGTTTCAGACACATCTTAGTCCTTAATGACTGTTGCACCTACATGGATGTATTTAGGCCTTGATGATGCAGACACTTACATGGTTGTTTTTAGGCTTTGATAGATTACATACATTTGTGTTTAGAGCTGACAGAATACACACTATTTATATTTGACTCAAATTCTGACCATGTTAACTTCCTGGTTGAAAATTAATTCTATAATACTTTTATGGCATTGGACCAATTATCTAGGGTTAGGGTTAGTGCTACTTCCAGAAATGAAGCATCAGTACATTGAGACTGGTTCACTAGGTCACAGGCCTAGAAAATAAGAAAAAAAAATCTAAGTGGAGAGACTTGCCTTCCAGTCTACCCAGTTGTATTCGTACGTAATTTAAAAATCAATGTGTCAAAACATTCATCCAGCTCAATTTGTTAGTCAAAACTGTAACTGTTGCCATCATAAAACACCACATATTCAGTAATGAACTCCATTTGGGTTCATTTGCAAAGATCAGGCCAAAGATCAGGAGCGTTGAGTCCAAAAGATTTCATTCTTTCAAGAATCAAGCCAAGCAGTTTTTCTAAAGAAAAACATAAGACAATTGTGTCTTGTTCCTAACAAGACATAATACTCAAGTACATGTGTATTTGTTTTGTTATTACCCCACATGCTCAATTTATTGCGTAAGGAAGCATTACTCATCTAAAATGTACAGCTTGTTCCTGCTTTCCCACATTTAACCTGATACACATGCATATGTAAGGTCATGCAGGTCAGATTTGGACCTCGGTGTGTCTCTCTCTCAGTTCCAGTCAGCAATTTAGGGAGATCCTGACTACAATGATACATTTTGAACTATATATGTTTCAAACATCTAAAACATTGAGGATTTAACATTACCAAATATAACTACACAGTGTCTGGGGAACATTTTGTGGTTAAAATATTCTGTAAAGTTTTATAGAGTGGGGTTGTAACCTCAGTTCTGGTGTGAAAAAGCTTCTTTGACTTCAATGTATATTTACTCATATTACTAAAACAATGTATTCTCAAGTGGAAAGACTCTTCATTACAACATACATACCAATGTCCTCTTAGCATCAGTAGGAAAAAACACCAACAAAAAACTTTAATTTAAAGGTGTGTTTCTTTGTAGTTTTACCAACTTTCCAATGCTGAAGCAATAAATTAAAGATATTCGGTCTACATTTTTGCTATCAGAAATGTATTTTGGCCAAACTGGCCACAGCTAGTCAAAAGTTCTTCCCTCACAAAGCACCATTAATAAAGCCTTTGAAAGCGTTCCAGAAAAATCTGCAGGGCATCTTGACTGTTGATAGCGAGAGTCACTCAAATTTACCACAGAGCACATGAACTTGTTCAATATTCAGTCTGGCAGCAGATGGTGAACCCTGTCAATGCTTCAACAAAATGTCTGCAAGTGACATTTGTGTAGACAAAATGCACACTAAAATGTTATTTACTAGAAAAGGGCTCTTGATCCACATTTACTTTTTTTTAACCCACATGGAAAACCAGTTATTAGACAGCAGAACCACTTTAGAATGCTTCCAGAGGCACTACCAATTAGCTGGCAGACACCTCCACATAATACTGAAGAGTCCTCACTGGACACAGGGCAGTTCTAGGCACATTATCAACTCATGGGGAAAATAAGACAATGGGTTTATTAAATATATGCAAAAAATATCTTTAAGAGGAATGATGGGCTGGACCTAGACAGAAAATGACATTTAGACATATAATTCACTGAAAAAGTAAAATAATTAATAAAAAAATAAATAAAATATATTCAATTTGATTTGATATATTCCAGCAGCAGAATATTTAATTCCCAGGTTTCCTTCCTGAGGCTTAGAATCTCATAGATGTCTTTGACTACTACTTTAAACCTGGCTTAGTTCCAAAGCTCTTTTAAACTCTCAGACTCTGCTAGCGATGAGATATAGAATATTTTCCAAAGTCATTTCCACTGCAAAGATCTAATCCATCTAAGGCTGTACATCACATTTCTGCCACCTCACTGGAACTGATCTTGACCCCCATTTATCTTGCAGGTGGTGGACTGACAAGATCTCTACTTTGTCATGTCAAAGTGTGCCCATCTGGGTTAGGTAGGTGACTCAGTCATACAAAGCTCACATTTGATACCATCCACAAGCCCGACTGCAGGGGTGGTCCAGTAACCCTAAACTGGGCAGGGTGGTCCTACGGGGAGAAAGTTCCTGGTGACATAGCCATAAGGTTCACCAAAACCCATTCACCATGACAAAGTGTCTGTCCACAAAAGATACAACACAAAAAAAGACTTTTATTATACACACTTTTCTTTGTTTGCATTGTTTCTTTTAAGATCTGGTCTTCTGCCCTGATTCAAAACATAATCTATGATGGAAAGCTGGAAAGACTTCCCACATGGAGCTGATGACCATTCTGCTGTCTGAATGAGCTGGTATTTTTTGAAATTACAGTCAACACAAAGTCTTTCCACACTGTGAGCAGTAATACAGCTTCTCTCATGTGTGAACGCATTGATGTGATTTGAGAGTTCTCTGGTGTGCAAAACACTTCCCACACTGTGAGCAGTAACATGGCTTCTCTCCTGCGTGAACAAGCTCATGGATTTTGAGATTACTATTTTTAGGTAAAAGTTCTCACTGTGGGCTCGGTTATCAAGTTTGGTGCAAATTTATCTGTAAAACATTTTTTAGGAGCTTTTACACAAGATATCAGGTATTCATGAAAATCTTTTTTTTTTTTCCCCCTCAGGGAAAAAAAAACATTTATGCAAATTTCTGCATAAGACAACAAATGTGAACTGCACTTTTATATATAGTCAGTTTTATATATAGTCAAGTTTAAATAGTTTATTTATTTCAATTTTTTTTGTAATTTTGTGAGCTCTAGAGACATTGGAAATTTTAAGCACAGCTTAAATATGTAAACTAATAAACGAGGATTCGAGTGATAGGCAAGTTGCTATGACAGCTGTCCCCCCCCCTGACTATTTCATGACTCCATTTTTGTTCATAAAAAAGTCCACACACCCCTGTCGAATGCCAGATTTTTGAAGGCAAATAAACCAGTTCTTGTTAGAAATTGCTGCAATTCTTTTATGTTGCTGTAGGCCTCTAAGCAGCTTCTCTGACCAGTTTTCTTCTGGTTTTCTTATCAATTTTAAGGGGACATCCTGCTCTTAGTAATGCCATGGTTTTACCATATTTTCTCAACATGTTAGTTATTGCCTTTACAGATGGTATTTCAATGTGAAAGGTGAATCTTTTTGCAGTCAGCTCTCAGCAGGAAGGAATTAGTGCTAAGTCAATAATGAACTCAGAAATTACACTGGCCTATTAGTTCCTCAAGAGCTCAATTCTGGTTGCACAATTCTTCATGACTATAAACTGTTGAAGAAATGACACTATTTACATTATTTTCTGTCTAGTCTCAGCCAAATGAGGATGAGCTTCCCTTCTGAGCCTGGTTCCTCTCATGGTTTCTTCCTCACGTCATCTCAGGGAGCTTTTTCTCAACACCGTCGCCTCAGGCTTCTCATTGGGGATAAACATTAGAGAATTGTAACTTAACTTTAAACTTTATATTTCTTTCAATATTTCTGTAGTGCTATTTTGAGATCATGTGCATTGTTGAAAGCACTATAAAAATAAATTGAATTGATATCCGCTTTGTAAGCTTTTCGCTGCCCATGGCTATTCCAGATGGACGTTACCAAGAAAATATAGAGAATTTAATTGCTGGCAGATGAATAATTATTGGTATTTAACATGCGTTTGAATGTGATTGGTTGATTTTCCCCATTTATAAAAGGGGTTGCACTCTTAAACAAGCTGGAACTTAGAAGTTTTGTACAAGAGAGACCTGAGAGCCAGAGCATGCTCAGTAGTTGGACAGTGGGTCCACCTCTTACTGTACAGCATTTACATATTTGGCACTTGGCAGACGCTCTTATCCAGTGTGACGTACAAGAGTGCTTTGAAGTCTCTATCAATTACAGGTCACACGCTTAGGATACCATAAGCCTAAATACTGTATTTGGATTTAAGGAAACAAACACAGCTAACTTATCGCTTAGTTGATAAATGATGCTGTAACTCATCAGAGAGGTGTTAAAGTGCTATCAGAGTTCTCAGGAACCACTTTGTCAGATACTTGGCAAAAATAAGTCAGGAGACAGGCTACAATTTTCTCTGGATGCTTATTTATGTGATTGAACAAACAGATTAGCTTTTACTAACAGAAGCATAACTTGAGGTCAGTTTCAATGAATGAGACCTATGAATGTGGAGGGGTGAGAGACTGAAGTAAAAAAAGAAAAGCTTTTCAATTGAATCTCTGAGACTTGTACTGCATTTACTTACCCTTGCAAATGGAAATTTCAAGGTTAGGGTAACATCTCTGTGCATTTGTGTGATTATCTATCAAAGAACACAATATAAATCAATAATGTGACCATATCCCACAGGTATATGTTTCAGCAAAGCCAGATGACAGCCACCAGCTTTAATAAAGATGAGGAAAGTTTAATGTACGTTAGATACTGGATGCTCTTACATAAATTCCACTTACTCAGAGTATTACAAGACTGCATTATAAGACAGAAGTACTTCTTCTATGACCACAGGCAGCTAGAATTAAGCTTTCGGATTATGCAGAAACCCTGCATGGCCTTTCACTTGCATCATGTGCAGCTGCGAAAGACCTTGGTGTGATTATTGACTCCGGTTTTTCATCCGAAGTTCATACAGATAACATTTAATGCATAGCTTACCACCCCACCCCCACCCCCCATCTCAGACAAGAACTGTACCATCACTACATCACTACTCAACACCTATAAATAAACCTTAATAGTTTCACACTGGTAACTAGGTGCCTTGGTACCTAGAATAATAAAGGCTACAATTGCCTTCCAATTATTAGGATTATATAAGATTAAGTATACAGTTTTAATCTTAAAATCTAAGGTTAAAACATATTTGTTTGTTAATAATGCACAATGAACGTCTGCTACAGGTCATGAGGATACCTGCTATAGTATCTTTTTTGCCACATCTCTCTCCATCTCTCTCTCGCTCTATACTCCTGCTCCCTGATGAGATTTTGATGATCCAGTTTCTATCTGCCCTCTGGTCCTGCCTGGTCCATCCTGGTGTTCTACTTGCTGAGAATAGCCCCACATGGATAGCTTAAAGATTGCCATGAAATTACTGTGGATGGTACCAGACCATAAAGATATCTGTGGACAGCCTCATTCGTTATTCAGTGGATAACTTTACTTAAAAAAAAAAAGATTTAAAGCTGAAAAAATACAAATGAATTAAATGACAAAAGTTTCTTTAAACACAATAAGCACGGTCAGACTTACAGTCGTGGAGGAGTAATGGCTCATAATCTCACTGTGTGGTGTCACCCAAAAGAGAGATTCCCTTTGAGTCTGGTTCCTCACAAGCTTTCTTCTTGTTGTGCTCTCAAGGACTTTTTTCCTGGCGACATTTACGTCAAGCTTATAAGCAGAAATCTAAAACCAAATTCAAATTATTTGTTAAACTGCTGTTTGGAAATGCACATTATTAAAAGCTATAAAAACAGAACTGAATTCTCTCCATAACATTTAATATCCAGTCATAGAAAAAGGAGGTGACTGCAGAAAGAATGTAATTATTGAAAAGTTTTATCATTTGTTTGTTTACCCTTCTTTTTTTTTTTAAAAAAAAAGGCCACTCTTAAGATGGCTTGCGCTCTTAATAGAACCTCTTCAAGCAGCAAGAAAAGCCTTAATCAGTATTCAACACAAACAAAGGAAACATTTGCCACACTGTGAGTAAAAAGTTTTTATGCTATGTGAATGACCTGGTGTTTTTTTGAGATCAGATCCAGCACTAAAACACTTCCCGCAGTCTACGCTGAATTTACGGCTTTACTCCTGTGTAAATGTACCAAAGTCTTTTTAAAAGTATCCAATCCTTTAAAATTCTTCCCACTCTGTAAGCAGTGGTACGGCTTTCCACCAGCATGCATCCGATTGTGTTGTTGAAGATGACATTTTCTAGCAACAGTAAAACGGCTTCTCTCCTCTGTGAATGAAACTGGCGTGTTTTGAGATTACTTTGCTGTGCAAAACTCTTCCCACATCCCGACCAGCAACAAGACCCCTCTCCTGTGTGAATCAACTGGTCTTTATAAGGAGTACTTTGGTGTGCAAACTCTTCCCACAGTATGAGCAGTGATGGGGCTTCACCCCTGTGTGGACTGGATGGTGGTCTTAAAGATAACAATTTTCAGCAAAACTATTTTCACACAGTGAGCAGTAGCGAATTTTCTCCTTTTCTATTAACCCATGAACATGTCTTCGAAGGTATGTAGTATCGAGACAACCATATGACAAAATTTCATGCCGTAGCAGAAGAAGAGACAGAAACAACAATGTTGGATAATTACAGGCCTCCATTACTCCTATTAAATAATCTCAAGTGATTGGATCACAGAGACCAATAGTGATTCCAGTCTGGTCTTTTAATGTGTCTTGAATACATCTTCACTGACATCTTGTGATCACAACACAAAGTTTGAAGTGTCAGGGGCTGTTTTTTTAGGGCTGAATAAATTCAATCAGACTGAATTAAATAATCAGTATATCCATCTGCTGTGCTGCAGAGTAAAACATAGACTGATGAAAAAGTTTGGTACCAGTGCTCTTATTGTGTTCTTAGGCTAACTATATCTAATCCACATCAATGACTGTATAGATGAGTGGATGACAAGGTACCATTTATTCCCACTGTGCAGATTTGTAGCCTTTTTTTGTTCAAATTGAAAGACATTACCATCTTGATTGGGTCAAAATTGGAGCCATAGCATGCACAGTAGATATGCCCCCTGCTTTTTTTTCCCATATTGGTCATAGGTTGTGTCATCCTGGTAGCATACACATTGAGGAATATTATGCAAAGTGCAATTTAAGATGATATGGAGAGTAGTGTTATTTTTTCAATATGTAAATTGATTTCTTGTCATATTACTTGTGTGAATACATTTAAATATTTTATATATATATATATATATATATATATATATATATATATATATATATATATATATATATATATATATATATATATATATATATATATATATATATATATATATATATATATATCCAGAAACGATTTTAGCACTCAACTGTTATGTCAATGACTCAATCACCCATGGACTATTGCTTATCATCAAACAACTCCCATAAAGCACAATTATCACAAATATGTGGGGAAAATATTAAGTATTAAATATTAAGGTCATCTAAGCTGGCTGTGAAACAAATGAACAATATTTCTGAAAATAGTTTGAGGAGATTTAACTTACATCAATCAGCCATCACATTAAAACCACCTGCCTAATATTGTGTAAATCCCCTTTATGCTGCCAAAATAGCTCTGACCTGGGGAGGAACTGACTCAATAAGACCTCTGAAAGTGTACTGTGGTATCTGGTGTGTGGTATCTATGGTATCTGGTGGAATGAGATGATTTTTTTCCAGCACATCCCACAGACGCTTGATAAGATTGAGATTTGAGGAATTTGCAGTCAACACCCTGAACTCTGTCATATTCCTCAAACCATTTCTGAACAATTTTTGCAGTGTGGCAGGTCACATTATCATTATCCTTCAGAAACAGTCCACTATAATTAGGAAATACCACTGCCATGAAGTGGTGTACTTGGTCTGCAACTATGGTTAGGTGGATTACAAAGTAACATCCGCATGAATCCCAGGACCAGGGAAAAAGTTTCTCCAGCAGAACATTGCCTGGAGCATCACACAGCCCCTGCCAGCTTGCTTTCTTCCCATAATTCATCCTGGTGCCATCTCCTCCCCAAGTGAATGACATACATGCAAGTGAATTATCCACATGATCTAAGATAAAACGTGATTCATTAGACCAAGCCATTGTCTTCTATTGCTCCACGGTCCAGTTCTGATCCTTACATGGCCATTGTACGGGCTTTCAGCAGTGGACAGGGCTCAGCATGGGCATGCTGACTGATGCCATATACAGTATAACCTTATACACAGGTATTTTTTTGGCTACTAAACACTGTGTATTGTGAACCACCTTTCAAGACTTCCATCTAGCCATCACAACTTGGGCCTTGCCAAATTCACTCAGATACTTATTACTTACTTCCAACACATCAACTTCAAGAACTGACTGTTCTCCTGCTGCCTAATATTTCATAACCCTTGTAACAAAATATTCAATGTTATTCACTTTATCTGTCTGTGGTTTTAAATAAATGGCCAATCAGTGTAAAATATAAATTACGCTTCTTCATTTACTAACATGGGAATAGGTGGTGTTAAATTCTACTGCAGCTAGCTAGAAGACCTAAGATACAGTTGAGCTTCACCATCTCATTCAGTAATTGGTCCATACAACTTCTTTCTCACTTAATACCTCAGGTTCTATCCTTATTCCACATTCATTTCCATGCTAAGGGTCTTGTCCAGCTAAGGCTGTCCACCTTATACCTGCATCCCACCTTTCATCTCAGCACATTTCATAGTGAGAACACAGGATTTCTTCACATCTCTAACCAAGTTATATGAGTTGCCTGGTAACCAGATCAGTGCAATCCAAATCTGGGCTAGGGTTTACTTTTTCCCCTAAATGTCATCAGTGATTAGGATATACAGTCACATTTTATACACATTGAATACAATTGTAATTTGAAATTAGATTCAGTATAAATACTGTATAAGTACTGTATAACTAGAGTCAGATTTTTTCCTTAGTAGTACAAATAACCTGGGGCAAAAAAATAAAAACAGCTGAAAAAAGAAAATATAATAAACATTTGGAAAAGTGCTGTTCATTAATCTCAAGGGTGCTTGTATGTGTTTACAAGCACCTCCTATCAGTCTTTTTATACGCTCCCCAATGCCTCTTCAATCCACCCACATCTCAGTAAAAATATGTCCAAAAAAGTGCTAAGTGAACAGCCAAATAATTCTCCTGTGATGGAAAAAAATCTATGACGTAAATGCAGTAAAACCAGAGTATGTTGGCTGTCCTTGAGTCTTTTATTACTGGTGAATAAGATAAAGCTGGCTGGTGAATTAGTACTTATGTTTCTGGACAGGTATGTTTAAAAACGATCTATATAAAGCTTGAAACTGTAATGCGTGAAGTATTTACATTATCACTTAAAAAAAGATAAAGCAATGATTTTAATGGACCACTTCAACACTGTAGCTAACTCCTGTGCAGATAGAAACGTTAACTTTCTAACACCAGAAGTGATGGTGTAAAACCTCATAAGAGCTTATTACGAGGAAATATGTCCGATAGTTGCTGCTCTCTGGATCTTTGTTTATTCGCTATCGTCATTATCAGATTATTAGCACTATACTTTAAGAGCATCCTTATAAGAGCATTACCTTATCATCTCATTCTGCTGGCGGTGTGCTACAAAGTAAACCCACACCATGCAGCACTGTGTTTCTCACAAGTTCTATTTAAACCGATTTACCCAGTATAGCATAAAATCATGGCTTAAGCCATGCCTGCTAACTGCTAGCTGTACCGTGCTGTTCTGTCTTCAGTGGGTGGTTTCAGAGTTAGCTACTTAACAGTATCCCTCTAGACTCCATTTTGGAAATGGGAAAGCCAAAATATATTATAACATATTCGGTTCTAACTGCTTATACTTTCCTGGAGTTAAAGTAGCTAAAGCAGCAAGTTTGACACCACAAAACAACAACTGCTGCTTGTACATCTGGCTCATGTTTCGTTCTGCATTTATAAATTATTATGTTTAGCAGTGAGAAAAGCTCGTCATCTGTACCAAAAATCACACACAGCACCCACAATCTATTCCCAACCCAATTCTATCTATGAAAGCCAGATTTGTCTTATTAAACACCCACTCACTGACCAGCAAGGCATCACTTATCTTATCTCCAATACAATTACTGACCACACAGTTACTGTTTATATATCTCCACTGGGCCCTCGAAGACATTTCAGCTTCACTTTTAAATCACTGTTGCAATATTTTTATATATATCCTTGTGTGTGTGTTATATATATATATATATATATATATATATATATATATATATATATATATATATATATATATATTACACACACACACACACACATACATACACACACACACAGTATAGATATCGCAGTGGCACGCCGTGCATTTCACACCTAGGCCTTCACTGCTGTCCTTCCTGAATTAAACCACCTCTATAGCATCATTATGACGCCACGGCAATAGATACTAATCAACCGTAAAATAGCAAAGTAAAAAAAAAAATTAGGCTACAGTATTTCACACCTCACAAGGAATAGTCAATTTTGTTACAGTCCACCTTGAAAATGCATTTGTAAGGATGTCTGTGACCAAATCGATTTCTTCTCCTCAGTCAGCCATTGCGAGTTAAAATATATTTTATTTTGTTTGTGCGATTCGCTGCCTCTGACTACTCCAATTATCCAATCAAAGGACTGGAAATTGCTGATGAGCAGAGAAGGTCTTGCATGTATAAAATAAACATTTCAAAGTTCTAGTTGATAAAACCATTTCAGGTCACTTCAGCAGGACCTACTCCATATTCAGAATAAAGCTCATACAATTTCACTGTGGAATTGCTTATTAATTCATCCTCAAAGTCACCATATGGTGATTTTGAAGGGAAATTAAAAAAAAAAAACTACAGTAAAATTGTATGAGCTTTATTGTGAACATAGAGTAGGTCCTGTGACCTGATGTGTATTAATAAACATTTTGAAATATCTAGTTTATAATGGATTAAAAAGTGCCACTTGGAGTAATTATATTGGCAAATATGGTGACTCTGAAGAGGAATTAATTAAAAAAATTCACCGTAAAAAAAGCTGCTTTCTGGATAAATTATATTACAGACATAGTGACTTTTTAAGATGAATATCTCCGTAATTCTACAGTTAAATAAATTTCTCTCTTTTTCTGGCTTAATACAATTTTGTGTCTCTTAAATCTTATTTCCCCCATTCTTAAAATAAGAAAGGTTATACAAAAAAATCTTTAGCCTTTATTCTGAATCAATTGTTATTAAACGCTCACGTTTCTCGTTCATCACCATTACCGTTAAGTATCTAAAAGCCGCGCCCCCACAATATACGTGCGGCTAGTTTAACCATGCTTTCAGAGAGAGGTAGTATGAACAGTGTTGTAATATAGCGGTTTCATCCCATGCAATATAAATTTCGCTCTGTGATACTTGTTTATTGCTACGATTTGTAAACAATTCTTACTTAAACTCGGTGCGTCAGTTTGAGTTTAGTTTGCTGTGGGTAGATTGTAGTTAACTCACCTGTACAAGACTAGTATTCAGCTCGTCCTTGCGCCTTTCTCGCTTCCCAGAATGAGTTGAATCTTCGGAGTTGCATGTCTCCGTCATTAAATACAAAAGTTCCTTTAATTTTAGGAGATTCTGGAGAGTTTCTACGAATGTTGTGTTTGCTTGCTTTCGATGAATAAAGTTAGCAGTAGCAATAGACTAAAAGCCTGCTATCCTAGATAAAGTGGACTACATTGCGCATTGTTTTTAAACTTTCAGTACGAGGGCGCCGCCATTTTAAATCTCGCTTCTTCTCGCGAGATTTAAGAGCTCATGATAATTAACTATACTGAGTAGGCAAATACACCCATTGAAATATTTGGAGAAAATTACATAGGTTTATCAGTACAGTCTAATTATATTTTGGAGTAAGATATTTCTATTAATTACATACACATCGTAGTGGGTGAATACATTTTTAAAATATCCAGGATTTACGATCTCGCGCCTGTAGATGGCACCTTGAAGCACAATAAAAATTATTTGTAGTATTCAGTGGGCACTGAGCCTAAAAAAGAGGAAAATCCTGCATATTTCGTATACCCTTTTAAAACATGACAATTGCATATAAAAATATGTTTAATGCATTGTACAGGTACTGACTATTAAAAAAGACTTGCTGTGGGAGTTTTGAATAATGGCCCTGTGAACTTGCCGTTTAAGACCATTGAATAGTCAAACTTCACATTGTGCTTAATTCCTTTGTCATTACTTTCAAAACCTCTGAAAAATATGCTGAATGCATATAAAATAGGAATGATGTACTATCAAAAGGCCCAATCGGAAAGAAAAAAGAACAATTGTAAGAATTTTGAATAATGGCCCAGTGAACTTGCCAACTAAGACTTTTGAATAGAGGCAAATTGCACTTTCTACTCAGTTTCTATGCCATTATCTTCTGGTTTTTAAAACCTTTGAAAAAATCTGATGACTGAATATGAAAATAGGTGATTTACTTATTAAACAATGTATAAAGAAACGTTACTTAATAATAGAACCAAGAATGAACTTGGCTTTTTAAAAATCAAATGCAGGTGACTTGCACTTTCTGCTTATTCCACCATATTCTTGTGCTATTATGTTCCCACTTTCAAAATGTCTAAAGTCTGACAAGGGCATACGAAAAAAGGTATGATGTACTATCAAAAAGCTCAATATGAAGAAAGTTTACTGTAGGAATCTTGAACAATATCCATGTGAACTTGGCTGTAGCTGTTTTAAGGCATTCTCAGTCACTGGATCTGTATGGACCCCAAAAACACATAACTAGAACTGTACGTTGTAGCCAGCTCACTTAACAGGGTTTGTGTCTGCTTGTTTTGTGCATTCCACCAATCTTAATCCACCCTGCTTAATCCATGGCCACCGCAATGCCTTTTCTGCAGCCTCTGGGGTATTTTGGGGGCATAGCTTCCCTAATGTGCAGCCCCTGTAGGATCCATTTGCATCCTGGCACTAACGTCATCCGTGAATAGGCGGCTGCCCAACACCAGATCTGGTCACAGGGCCTTCAAAGTGTCACTGAAATGATACACCCAATGATACTACATTTCTCAAGATCTTCTGATGGCATGCTGATGTTGTGTGAGATCCAGCAACAGAACAACTTTGTCTTCCCTTGCCACTTGGATCAGCTAAGGCGGCAACCACTTCTACTGTGTTCAGTACAACCAGACATCTTCAGGACTCCCTCCTTCTGCATGGAGGCACCGGTATAGGAGTTCCTCAGGAACTTGGAATCATGCAATGACATTGAAGAATACTTTACCATTCACACCATGGAGTACAGAGATTTTTTATTATTATTATGAACTACTCAATGTTACTGTTGGAATCCAGGCAACTCTGCACTAATCTCTGAGCCAGCTGAAAGACATAAGCAACCAATTCTAATCGGAAGGTTGTGAGTTCAAATACCAGAACCACTAAACTGCCAGTTCTGGGCCCTTGAGCAATGCTCTTAAACCTAAACTGCTCAGTTGCATAAATGAGATACTCTGGATAAGGGCATCTACCAAATGCTATAAATGTAAACTATGTTGCAACTTAAAATTTGCCATCTGCTTCTTAGTGTTCTGTGTGAGATTTTCCAGCTCACAATGTCTTCCTCTTTCAGCCCAAAACTGATGGAATTCAGCATTCCGTTTAATATATCCTGGCATGTGTTCGGCACATTTGCTTTAAACTTGAAATCGTGTCTCTTGGAAAACTTCCACCCTGGCCATAAGAAAAGACAAGAAGTCACAGAGTTTTTACACTGGCAGTTTAGTCTGAAACAGAGCACAGTTCACATGAAATACTGGTAATGTGAAACTGTCACGTGGACCAGAAAGTGTGGTGAGGTACCGAACTCGAGGCTACCTGTAGGAGGTGGTACGAGTTCGGTTGCACTGAAATTGTGTTACAATTCCTATAAACGTTAACAGGGGTTCGATGTAATCAAGTGAGTGATATAATCAAGCCCAGTGCTGTGCGGGGAAACAATTACACTCGGATTCAGATTACAGAAAAGAACTCTTGTACGTCACTTTGTATAAGGGTGTCTGCCAAGTGCCGTAAACGGTAATATAAATGTAAAGCTGCCCAGTGTGAAGACCACCTCAGAGCTGCTATAATGTCCTCCACTAATCTAGGCATTAATGTTTTTTCAAAAAACAAAAAAGTAAAAGAAAAGTGAAAACTTGGTTTTTGGATTTTTTTTAGCCATTTGATTTACTGTGATTGGTTGTGCTGCTAATTAATATATTTTATTTTATTCTTGAAGATGCCACTCTAATTTCTCACTCCTCTGGCATGTATTTTTTGCCATTTAGTAGTCATTTTGTGCTTTCTGCTTCAGAGATTTGTCTTTTATAGAGTTTTACATTTACATTTCTGGCATTTGGCAGACACCCTTATTCAGAGCGACTTACAATTTATCTCATTTTTATACAACTGAGCAATTGAGGGTTAAGGGCCTTGCTCAGGGGGTCAGCAGTTGCAACATGGTGAACCTGGGATTCGAACTCACACCTTCCGATCAAGGCCTTAACCAGCTACCACATCCCCAAAGTCTTGTTGGCACACAAATCAGCAGTTCCTTCCACATACCTTCCAAATACACATAGTATTTTATAGGTGATTACTACTGATCAGCAAATGCACAAATTTAGGAATATCCTTCGTCAATGTTGCTGTTTTGGCCATGAAGAACATTTTAAATGCTGTTTGGAGCAGTTTCTGCTGCTAGCAATGGTAATAGTGGGAAAACAAAACAATAAATATATATTATTTTACAGTGCAAACATCCAAACATTATTTTATTACAGAAACATTTCCTGTAACTAGACATTATTGCATACATTATTCTAAACAGTTAGAATAACACGAACAAAAATAACTACTGTAGCTAATCGAATTAGATTTGTTCAATGACTCTAAAACTGGCTATTTATAATAAGTTGTAAATGAGCAGTTACATTGTGATGTACTGTACAACATGTACCACATATAAGATCCAGCCAATGTCAAGAGTGACATCAACAAGTGCCTCATAGAAAATAGTGACTATTTAAATGATATAATTTGTTCACATATAAATGATCATTAAACCATAAAAGTCATCTTGTCATCTTCACCTGCCTATGCCAGGTCTCTTCAAAAGAGAGTCATTTCCTATTTAGGACAAAAACACTGCATGCAGTAACGAGGTTGTGTAAAACTTGTCAAACTCTGCAAATAAGCGTTATTGCTTCTCTCCTGTGTGAATGCGCTGGTGTGCCTTAAAAGATCCATGTTGTTTAAAACTCTTCCCGCACTGCGAACAGCGATATGGCCTCTCTCCTGTGTGAATGCGCTGGTGCGTTTTCAAATGACTCAACTCTCTGAAACTCATCCCACACTGCGAGCAGTAATGCGGCTTCTCTTTTGTGTGAATGCGCTGGTGCGTTTTTAAATGACTCAACTCTCTGAAACTCATCCCACACTGCGAGCAAAAATACGGCTTCCCTCCGGTGTGAATGCGCTGGTGAGTTTTCAAATGACTCAACTCTCTGAAACTCATCCCGCACTGCGAGCAGTAATGTGGCTTGTCTCCTTTGTGAATGCGCTGGTGCGTCTTTAAATGACTGAGTTCTCGGAAACTCATCCCGCACTGAGAGCAGTAGTGCGGCGTCTCTCTCATGTGAATGCGTTCGTGCGTTCTTAAATGACTCAGCTCTCTGAAACTCATCCCGCACTGCGAGCAGTAATGCGGCTTCTCTCCTGTGTGAATGAGTTGGTGGTTTTTTAAAGTAGCCAACTCTCGAAAACTCTTCCCGCACTGTAAGCAGCAATACAGCTGCTCCCCGGTGTGAATGCGGTGGTGGCTTTTTAAATTACTGTATCGTGTAAAACTCTTCCCGCACTGCGTACAGTAGTACGGCTTCTCTCCGTTGTGGATGAGTTGGTGTCTTTTAAACGAACTCTGCAGCGTAAAACTCTTCCCGCACGGCGAGCAGTGATACGGCTTCTCCCCGGTGTGACTGCGCTGGTGGTTTTTAAAAGGACTCTGTCGTGTAAAACTCTTCCCGCACTGCAAGCATTCGTATGGCTTCTCTCCGGTGTGAACGCGCTGGTGCTTTTTGAGATTGCTTTTTTGTATAAATGTCTTCCCGCACTCTGAGCACTGATGTGGCTTTTCTCCTGTGTGGATTAGGTGGTGTTGTTTAAGGTGTCCCTTTCTAGAAAAACTCTTTCCACACAGCGAGCAGTAGTAACTCTGCAGGAAAAACAGAAATAACAATGTTAGATAGTATTAAGTCCTGATTACAAATGGTATAAACATATGAAAAGCCCACATGGACACACGTTCACACCTGGCATTGTTAAGCATCTCTTCACTGACCACTTGTGAGCCTTGTTTGGTCAGCACTCCTAGACAGTATGTAAGGTGTGTATGTGTGTGTATATATATATATATATATATATATATATATATATATATATATATATATACACACACATATATATATATATATATATATATATATATATATATATATATATATATATATATATAAACCAAGCAGTTAGAATATTAAAACTATTAAAATCATTGTCCAAATGCAACGTTCTACTTGGAAACCTAGCACCTTGGCATTCATGTGGATGTTACTTTGACATGCATCATCTACCTTAACATTGTTGAAGACCAAGTACACACCTTCATGGTAACAATATTCACTAATGGCAGTGTCTTCTTTCAGCAGGATAATGCTCCTTGCCACAACAAAAATTGTTCAGGAACGGTTTGAACAACATGATAAAGAGTTCAAGGTGTTGACTCGGCCTCCAAATTCCCCAGATCAGATCGCAAACTGATCAAATGTCTGTGGGACATACTGGACAAACAAGTCCAATCCATGGAGGCTCCACCTCACAACTTAAAGGATCTGCTGCCAGATACAAATCACACCTTCAGAGGTCTTGTGGAGTCCATGGGTCAGTGCTGTTTCAGTAGAATAAGGGGGATCTACACAATATTAGGCAGGTGGTTTTAATTTTGTGGCTGATTGGTGCATAACTGACCCTTTGGACAGTGTTTAGGTGGTCAGAGTGGTCAATGAAAGCTTTACATGCACTCATAATAGCATTGGGCAACTTTTGCTCAGTTAAACATGGTACATGTGGTTGATTCATGAACGACAGAAACAAAAACAAAAAATAATTAAATCCTAACTTACATAGCACAGACTGTAGACTATAAGTAAGAAATAGCGGTTTGCTGAGATTTGGTTTGTATGTGAGGGATATGTAAAAGGAAAAAATGTTTGGAATGTTAAAAAATTGTTTATTGGCCTTTTGTGAGTGTCTCACATTATGACAGGGTAAAAAAAATTGTATAAAGCTTGTTTCTTGTGTAGTGACCGCTCCAACATTATGGGAAATGGGTGGGAGGTTGGATATTTTATTTTACTGGGAACAACAAAATGTCTTAATGATCTGTTTTTTTTTCTTCGTCTAAAAGCTTGTATGTATCATGATACTAAACACACTGCATGGAAGTGTAATTACACATAACACTCCAGATATATGTACAGCTACAGACAGTATGATATATGGCTGATATACGTACTTTCTTCCGGATAGAATTACAGTGGAGTACATGATTATAGGATATTAGTTTCTGCTTGATTGTGAGTATTGTTTTCCCATTTTTGAATCTCTGTGTTTATCAATTTAAGTGAATTTAGTTTAGATTGTATTCTGTATTGTAATAAACTCACCTGCACCGAGCTCGTGGTCCCATCGTCCGTGTCCGTAGAGTCGTCGTTTTCTTGTTTCTCAGGTTTAGCTGATTCTTCGGATTTGCAATCGTCTGCCATTATATATTTCTGCAAACGAACGGTCCCGATATTGCCCGGGTTTATCGACTCATGAGAAATTCGGTGATATTTTGTTTGTTTGTTTGTTTGTTGTAAATAAGTACAGTTTGCAGGAGCAGGAAAGAGTTTCACCAGCAGGGCGCCGCCATGTTAAATCTCACTTTCTCTCGCGAGAATTCAGGATTCGGGACTCAGCATGCTTTGAAAACACTGTGACTGGATGAAAACGAATCTTTTTAAATATTCAGGATATTAGAAATATTTTTAAGCATATTGAATATGTTTTTTAATATTATGAGATCGGGTGAATATAATAATAATATATTTCTACTATTTAGTATTTTTTTTATATTTTATTATATCTTATTTGTTATATATATATATATATATATATTTTTGTAATATTTTATACTTTTAAATTCTAGTATTTAGTATTTTTTGTTATATCTCTATTTCATTACTTTATTTACCTTATTACCTATGCTTGTGGATACTGCTGGAAGTTGTAAAATTTCTAAAAATCTATCTATCTATCTATCTATCTATCTATCTATCTATCTATCTATCTATCTATCTATCTATCTATCTATCTATCTATCTATCTATCTATCTATCTATCTAATAATAAGAAAAAGAAGAAGAAAATGATGATGATGATGATGATGATATGATGATGAAGGGGGATGTTGTTGTTGGTGGTGTTACATACATTTTTATATTTAGCAAAAGTTCCAGTCTAACCCAAATTTAAGGGTACTACACCTAGCATGATTTAATGAAAGATAGCAATCTTACCTTCTGTTGTATTGTTTCTTCATGTGTTTGTCTCTCTGTTGGTCTGTCAACAGCTTCCTGAGATTCAGCACCGATCTTGTTAAAATTTAAAAAATCCTAGAGCATTCACAGCACTGTCTTCTGTTCATTAGACTCAAGTAAGATGACAGGTTTTCTTGGTTAAAAGATAGTCCAACAAGAAGATATCTGCAAGTCATTAACTATCTATTAACACCCCATCATCCGAGTCCAGGAGGAGAGAGGGATCTGCTCTCATTTTGCATTTGTTAGGGGATTTGGCTGGTCGCATTTCAGTGGATAAATAAGACTGTAACATCTATGAATGGATTATATGAATCTCTGTTTAAAATTCTGTACATTATTTCAGTCGCTGGACTTTTAAATATGCCAAAATAATCTTTTTTAAACAATGTTGGGGCTTTTTTTGTGAGAATGTAGGGTCAGATATCTTTTTTTTCTTTTTGTGGAGCTTGATGATTACACTAATAACACAATGGAAGAAACCCCATCTTAAGTTATGATTTGCATAAGTAGTTATGCTAATAACTAGCTAGTAGCTGAGCTTTTTCCTTTTCCGGGAACAAGCTACTTGTTTCACTGAGTAGCTGTGTAAGGAGACAAAATGCTATGCTGCCTTTTACCTTTTCACATAACCAGTTCAACATATTTTAAAAATCAAACTCCAAAATTTCAGTTCAATTAGTGTTAGAACTTCCTACCTATATATTCATTTTTAAATAATTGATATATTTGGAAAATTTAACCATAATAACTATATTTCTATCTTAGAATAAGCTACAGTATATTAATATAATTTCAAAAACATGTCTAAATAAAAAAAAAGCTAAATAAAAGCGTAGCTATTTAAAATTATGAGACTACTACTACTAATAAGAACACTATGTATCTTGTTCCTGGGAAATAAGTGTTATTTCCCAATTCTTTGCAACCCAAATAAAGAGAAAACTTTCTTAGCCATGAAAGTTTGGGTTAGTTTTGGGCAGTTTTTTTTAAGTAAATGGGCTAATTTTGAGGTTTTCATTCATTTAAAAGCCCAAACCCAAACTTCACGGGGCTTAAAGGCTATTTTTTTTTTATCCTTTTCCATCAAGAGTAACTGGAAAATTTCATTCCTGAAAATTGCTGCATGACTGTGAGTGTGATATTGATTCTTTTTTATACAACAGTTCTACAAACAAGAAATGAACACTGAGTAACTGATACTGCAGACACTACATGGCAAAGAGCTTTATTTTTACTTTCAGCGAGTTCTCAAAGATGCCACAGCTGGACAGAGAGTTTGGTGTTTCCTGACTGACTTACAGCCTGAAGTAATGTACACATAGTTTCAATAGAGCAAACTACTACTAGAACTAGCAGCCAGTTTTCAAACATAATTTAGTTGTGTATAAAATAACCATTAATGATTGTCGTTCTTTTAAGACACATATTTCCAACCCTGGTCCTGGAGTAATCCAGTTTTGTATCACAAAACTGATGCTTTCCTATTTTTGCTGTAGTGTATGTTTTTATTTCTTTAAAGAGTGTGTTCTTGCTTCCTGATAATATATGATCAGATGCCATCAGTTTCTGCTTGGCTGTAAGGCTTTTTTGTGTGTGTTTCTTGCCTCTCCTTGTGCATCCAATTTAAGACCCAGAATTTGTTCGTATATAAATGTTAATCATTTTGTTTTTTTTTAAGACACAGGTTTCCAAACCCTGGTCCTGGAGTAGCGTGTGTTCAGCAAAACACACCCACATTAATTCAGGAAGGACTATTAAAGTGTTAAAACAATAAAATATGCAAAACATCAGGTAATCCAGGACCAGGGTTGGGTTTTAAGATGTCGTCTTCTACCCCTGTCCAGGTCCTCCTACAGCACTACAGCAGAAAGGCTTTCCCATCATGTGGTTTACACTTAGAAATGTTGACACATAAATAGTGGAAATATGCACAAAATGGTACAGAAAGAAGTAACACACTTTGAGCGAATGTCTTTTGGTATAGAAAAAGCAGATTATTTTTTTATTACACCAACACAAAATCGTTTCACACACTCTGAGCAGTAATGAGGTTTGGCTCCTGCGTGGTGTGTGAAGCTCGTCCCACACAGCGAGCATCGATAGTTCTTCTGTTCTGCGTGAGCACGCTGGTGGCTTTTAAAAGATCTGTATTCTATAAAACTCTTTCCATACTGAGCAGAAATGTGGCTTCTCGCCTGTGTGAACGCGCTGGTGTGCTTTTAAATGACTTAATTTTCTAAAAGTCTTTGCGCACTGCAAGCAGCTTGTCACTATGAATGTGCTGGTGGTTTTTTAAACTGCTTTGTTGCGTAAAGCTTTTCCCACACTGTGTGCAGTGATACGGCTTCTCCCCCGTGTGGACGCGCTGGTGGTTTTTAAAAGTGCTGTGTCGTGTGAACCTCTTCCCGCACTGCGTGCAGTAATATGGCTTCTCTCCGGAGTGAATGCGCTGGTGGTTGTTAAACGTACTCTGCAGCGTAAAACTCTTCCCGCACTCCAAGCAGTGATACGGCTTCTCTCCCGTGTGAATGCGCTGGTGGTTTTTAAACGTACTCTGCAGCGTAAAACTCTTCCGGCACTGCAAGCATTCGTACGGCTTCTCTCGGGTGTGAATACGCTGGTGAATTTTCAGATTGCTTTGCTGCGAAAATGTCTTCCCGCACTCTGAGCACTGATGTGGCTTTTCTCCTGTGTGGATTAGGTGGTGTTGTTTAAGATGTCCCTTTCTGGTAAAACTCTTTCCGCACAGCGAGCAGTAATATGGCTTCTCTCCGGAGTGAATGCGCTGGTGGTTGTTAAACGTACTCTGCACTGTAAAACTTTTCCCGCACTCCAAGCAGTGATACGGCTTCTCTCCCGTGTGAATGCGCTGGTGGTTTTTAAAGGTATTCTGCAGCGTAAAACTCTTCCCGCACTGCAAGCATCCGTACGGCTTCTCTCGGGTGTGAATACGCTGGTGAATTTTCAGATTGCTTTGCTGCGAAAATGTCTTCCTGCACTCTGAGCACTGATGTGGCTTTTCTCCTGTGTGGATTAGGTGGTGTTGTTTAAGGTGTCCCTTTCTAGAAAAACTCTTTCCACACAGCGAGCAGTAGTAACTCTGCAGGAAAAACAGAAATAACAATGTTAGATAGTATTAAGTCCTGATTACAAATGGTATAAACATATGAAAAGCCCACATGGACACACATTCACACCTGGCATTGTTAAGCATCTCTTCACTGACCACTTGTGAGCCCAGTTTGGTCAGCACTCCTAGACAGTATGTAAGGTGTGTATGTGTGTATATATATATATAAACCAAGCAGCTAGAATATTAAAACCACTGAGGATTGTCCGAACGCAACGTTCTACTTGGAAACCTAGCACCTTGGCATTCATGTGGATGTTACTTTGACATGCATCATCTACCTTAACATTGTTGAAGACCAAGTACACACCTTCATGGTAACAATATTCACTAATGGCAGTGTCTTCTTTCAGCAGGATAATGCTCCTTGCCACAACAAAAATTGTTCAGGAACGGTTTGAACAACATGATAAAGAGTTCAAGGTGTTGACTCGGCCTCCAAATTCCCCAGATCAGATCGCAAACTGATCAAATGTCTGTGGGACATACTGGACAAACAAGTCCAATCCATGGAGGCTCCACCTCACAACTTACAACGACTTAAAGGATCTGCTGCCAGATACAAATCACACCTTCAGAGGTCTTGTGGAGTCCATGGGTCAGTGCTGTTTCAGTAGAATAAGGGGGATCTACACAATATTAGGCAGGTGGTTTTAATTTTGTGGCTGATTGGTGCATAACTGACCCTTTGGACAGTGTTTAGGTGGTCAGAGTGGTCAATGAAAGCTTTACATGCACTCATAATAGCATTGGGCAACTTTTGCTCAGTTAAACATGGTACATGTGGTTGATTCATGAACGACAGAAACAAAAACAAAAAATAATTAAATCCTAACTTACATAGCACAGACTGTAGACTATAAGTAAGAAATAGCGGTTTGCTGAGATTTGGTTTGTATGTGAGGGATATGTAAAAGGAAAAAATGTTTGGAATGTTAAAAAATTGTTTATTGGCCTTTTGTGAGTGTCTCACATTATGACAGGGTAAAAAAAATTGTATAAAGCTTGTTTCTTGTGTAGTGACCGCTCCAACATTATGGGAAATGGGTGGGAGGTTGGATATTTTATTTTACTGGGAACAACAAAATGTCTTAATGATCTGTTTTTTTTTCTTCGTCTAAAAGCTTGTATGTATCATGATACTAAACACACTGCATGGAAGTGTAATTACACATAACACTCCAGATATATGTACAGCTACAGACAGTATGATATATGGCTGATATACGTACTTTCTTCCGGATAGAATTACAGTGGAGCACATGATTATAGGATATTAGTTTCTGCTTGATTGTGAGTATTGTTTTCCCATTTTTGAATCTCTGTGTTTATCAATTTAAGTGAATTTAGTTTAGATTGTATTCTGTATTGTAATAAACTCACCTGCACCGAGCTCGTGGTCCCATCGTCCGTGTCCGTAGAGTCGTCGTTTTCTTGTTTCTCAGGTTTAGCTGATTCTTCGGATTTGCAATCGTCTGCCATTATATATTTCTGCAAACGAACGGTCCCGATATTGCCCGGGTTTATCGACTCATGAGAAATTCGGTGATATTTTGTTTGTTTGTTTGTTTGTTGTAAATAAGTACAGTTTGCAGGAGCAGGAAAGAGTTTCACCAGCAGGGCGCCGCCATGTTAAATCTCACTTTCTCTCGCGAGAATTCAGGATTCGGGACTCAGCATGCTTTGAAAACACTGTGACTGGATGAAAACGAATCTTTTTAAATATTCAGGATATTAGAAATATTTTTAAGCATATTGAATATGTTTTTTAATATTATGAGATCGGGTGAATATAATAATAATATATTTCTACTATTTAGTATTTTTTTTATATTTTATTATATCTTATTTGTTATATATATATTTTTTGTAATATTTTATACTTTTAAATTCTAGTATTTAGTATTTTTTGTTATATCTCTATTTCATTACTTTATTTACCTTATTACCTATGCTTGTGGATACTGCTGAAAGTTGTAAAATTTCCTATCTATCTATCTATCTATCTATCTATCTATCTATCTATCTATCTATCTATCTATCTATCTATCTATCTATCTATCTATCTATCTAATAAGAAAAAGAAGAAGAAGAAAATGATGATGATGATGATGATGATATGATGATGAAGGGGGATGTTGTTGTTGGTGGTGTTACATACATTTTTATATTTAGCAAAAGTTCCAGTCTAACCCAAATTTAAGGGTACTACACCTAGCATGATTTAATGAAAGATAGCAATCTTACCTTCTGTTGTATTGTTTCTTCATGTGTTTGTCTCTCTGTTGGTCTGTCAACAGCTTCCTGAGATTCAGCACCGATCTTGTTAAAATTTAAAAAATCCTAGAGCATTCACAGCACTGTCTTCTGTTCATTAGACTCAAGTAAGATGACAGGTTTTCTTGGTTAAAAGATAGTCCAACAAGAAGATATCTGCAAGTCATTAACTATCTATTAACACCCCATCATCCGAGTCCAGGAGGAGAGAGGGATCTGCTCTCATTTTGCATTTGTTAGGGGATTTGGCTGGTCGCATTTCAGTGGATAAATAAGACTGTAACATCTATGAATGGATTATATGAATCTCTGTTTAAAATTCTGTACATTATTTCAGTCGCTGGACTTTTAAATATGCCAAAATAATCTTTTTTAAACAATGTTGGGGCTTTTTTTGTGAGAATGTAGGGTCAGATATCTTTTTTTTCTTTTTGTGGAGCTTGATGATTACACTAATAACACAATGGAAGAAACCCCATCTTAAGTTATGATTTGCATAAGTAGTTATGCTAATAACTGAAATACTACAGTATATTGCAGGAGTGTGGAAGTAGCTGAGCTTTTTCCTTTTCCGGGAACAAGCTACTTGTTTCACTGAGTAGCTGTGTAAGGAGACAAAATGCTATGCTGCCTTTTACCTTTTCACATAACCAGTTCAACATATTTTAAAAATCAAACTCCAAAATTTCAGTTCAATTAGTGTTAGAACTTCCTACCTATATATTAATTTTTAAATAATTGATATATTTGGAAAATTTAACCATAATAACTATATTTCTATCTTAGAATAAGCTACAGTATATTAATATAATTTGAAAAACATGTCTAAATAAAAAAAAAGCTAAATAAAAGCGTAGCTATTTAAAATTATAAGACTACTACTACTAATAAGAACACTATGTATCTTGTTCCTGGGAAATAAGTGTTATTTCCCAATTCTTTGCAACCCAAATAAAGAGAAAACTTTCTTAGCCATGAAAGTTTGGGTTAGTTTTGGGCAGTTTTTTTTAAGTAAATGGGCTAATTTTGAGGTTTTCATTCATTTAAAAGCCCAAACCCAAACTTCACGGGGCTTAAAGGCTATTTTTTTTTATCCTTTTCCATCAAGAGTAACTGGAAAATTTCATTCACTACCCAGGAACAAAAATCGTGTTACATAGTGTAATAATAATAACAGTGGTAGTTACTGCAAGTTATATATAAAGATATATTTGCCATTTGACGACATTAAAACAACAACAACAAAAAAAAACATATAAATCAGTGATAAACTGAAGATGGCATCCTAGTTAATAGTGCTGCAGGGACTAAATCACTACTGGTTAGGGAAATCAGTTTAGAATCATGATTTAAGCAATATCATATAAGCAAGAGTGCTGCATGACTGTGAGTGTGATATTGATTCTTTTTTATACAACAGTTCTACAAACAAGAAATGAACACTGAGTAACTGATACTGCAGACACTACATGGCAAAGAGCTTTATTTTTACTTTCAGCGAGTTCTCAAAGATGCCACAGCTGGACAGAGAGTTTGGTGTTTCCTGACTGACTCACAGCCTGAAGTAATGTACACATAGTTTCAATAGAGCAAACTACTACTAGAACTAGCAGCCAGTTTTCAAACATAATTTAGTTGTGTATAAAATAACCATTAATGATTGTCATTCTTTTAAGACACATATTTCCAACCCTGGTCCTGGAGTAATCCAGTTTTGTATCACAAAACTGATGCTTTCCTATTTTTGCTGTAGTGTATGTTTTTATTTCTTTAAAGAGTGTGTTCTTGCTTCCTGATAATATATGATCAGATGCCATCAGTTTCTGCTTGGCTGTAAGACTTTTTTGTGTGTGTTTCTTGCCTCTCCTTGTGCATCCAATTTAAGACCCAGAATTTGTTCGTATATAAATGTTAATCATTTTGTTTTTTTTTAAGACACAGGTTTCCAAACCCTGGTCCTGGAGTAGCGTGTGTTCAGCAAAACACACCCACATTAATTCAGGAAGGACTATTAAAGTGTTAAAACAATAAAATATGCAAAACATCAGGCAATCCAGGACCAGGGTTGCGTTTTAAGATGTCGTCTTCTACCCCTGTCCAGGTCCTCCTACAGCACTACAGCAGAAAGGCTTTCCCATCATGTGGTTTACACTTAGAAATGTTGACACATAAATAGTGGAAATATGCACAAAATGGTACAGAAAGAAGTAACACACTTTGAGCGAATGTCTTTTGGTATAGAAAAAGCAGATTATTTTTTTATTACACCAACACAAAATCGTTTCACACACTCTGAGCAGTAATGAGGTTTGGCTCCTGCGTGGTGTGTGAAGCTCGTCCCACACAGCGAGCATCGATAGTTCTTCTGTTCTGCGTGAGCACGCTGGTGGCTTTTAAAAGATCTGTATTCTATAAAACTCTTTCCACACTCTGAGCAGAAATGTGGCTTCTCGCCTGTGTGAACGCGCTGGTGTGCTTTTAAATGACTTAATTTTCTAAAAGTCTTTGCGCACTGCAAGCAGTGGTAAGGCTTCTCTCCCGTGTGAATCCGGCAGTGTGTTTTTAAACAATTTAATTCTCTAAAAGCCATTCCACACTCCGAGCAATGATGTGGCTTCTTTCCTGTATGGATAAGCTGATGGGTTTTTAAAGTACTGTATTGTGAAAAACTTTTTCCACACTGTGAACATTGATGCAGCTTGCCACTATGAACGTGCTGGTGGTTTTTTAAACTGCTTTGTAGCGTAAAGCTTTTCCCACACTGTGTGCAGTGATACGGCTTCTCCCCCGTGTGGACGCGCTGGTGGTTTTTAAAAGTGCTGTGTCGTGTGAACCTCTTCCCGCACTGCGTGCAGTAATATGGCTTCTCTCCGGAGTGAATGCGCTGGTGGTTGTTAAACGTACTCTGCAGCGTAAAACTCTTCCCGCACTCCAAGCAGTGATACGGCTTCTCTCCCGTGTGAATGCGCTGGTGGTTTTTAAACGTACTCTGCAGCGTAAAACTCTTCCCGCACTGCAAGCATTCGTACGGCTTCTCTCGGGTGTGAATACGCTGGTGATTTTTCAGATTGCTTTGCTGCGAAAATGTCTTCCCGCATTCTGAGCACTGATGTGGCTTTTCTCCTGTGTGGATTAGGTGGTGTTGTTTAAGATGTCCCTTTCTGGTAAAACTCTTTCCGCACAGCGAGCAGTTGTGAATTCGATCCTTGATCATTTCTGCATCGTGAGTCTCATCATGATGGTTTTTAGTGGTGATAACAGGCGATGACATTTCACTCTGCAGCAGAACAAGAGACAGAAAAAACACAAATGATTGCACTGTCCTGATTACACCTGACACATGATAAATGTAGACTTTTCATGTCTCAAATGCCTCATCAGTGACCTCTTACGACCCCAATTTATGACCAACACCTCAATAAAACTATTAAACTATTACTTGTTCAGATTGTTGATGAAAGCATTACATTAATTTGCACACCTTTTATCTAGACAAACGTATTTCTCTGCTTTACACATGAATAACAGAAAACAGGCTGTTAATAAAATAAAACCCAAAGAGTGCATTGTACTAAGACAGGAGAAAGCAGTTACTGATGACGAATGAATGAAGGAAAGAATGAATAAATGAACCATTTTGACCATATTTTTCAGCATTTCGTCTTTCCTAATTTTCTCCTTTCTTAAACTTTCCTGTTATTCTTGAGTCGATTAACGTAACAGTTAGTAGCATGTTATTGTCACGTGCACAGAAGTACCATGACAGCCTTATTTGCATGTCGTAAACAGAGCCTTCACACAACAACGCAGACATATTCACAGCTACAGATGAACTATGATCGCAATCTAATTGATCTCCCCTTCTCTGTGTTTGTATTTAAGTAAGTTTAACGTGGACTTTATTTGGCACTGTAATAAACTCACCTGTACCAGGCTTGTGTTTACATCCTCCGTGTCTGTAGAGGAGTCTTTCTCTCGTTTCTCAGATTTAGCGGAATCTTCGGATTTGCAAGTGTCCGACATTATATATTCTACAAAGCGACTGTGTAGAAATTTCTCAGTTTCCTTTGGTTGTAAGAGATTTGTTTGTTTTAAATCAGTAAAGTTTTCAGGAGCAAGCAAAGGGAGCTTTAACAGCAGGGCGCCGCCATGTTAAATCTCGCCTTCTCTCGTGAGACTTCAGGAATCAAGCGCTCTCGAACGTTACACGTTGGGTTGACATACAGCATGTTTTAACCATTTTAAAGATGTTTATGACTGGGAATAATAAAGCTAATAATAATGCTATTATTATTGTTGTTATTATTATTATTATTATTATTTAAAGTCATAAACATCTTGAAAATGGTTGAATATTACAATGTTAACAATATTATAATATATTATCATATTAAAATAAAAAAATTATAATATATATATATATATATATATATATATATATATATACATATATACATATATATATATATAGTTATAGTTATTAACAAGATAATATATTATATTAAAATAAAAAATTATAATTTTATATATATATATATATATATATATATATATATATATATATATATATATATATATATATATATATATATAGTTCTATTTTTAATTATATATGTTATAACTAACAAATTATTATTTAGAAGATAAGTTTAGAATTATCTGTAAATTAAATTACTTGAATTTTAAAATTAGTGATAGAAATTGTAGAAAGTGTGGCTTTAGTATTTACCCTCTTAGAAATCAAAGTATGTTTTTAAAAAATAGCTATCCGGAAAGTAAAGGAAAAGTCCGAAAAGAAAAGGTCCGGTCCAGAAAGGACAGGACAGGACAGGACAGGAACTCGCCATGTTTTCTGAACCTATTCAAGTATAAGGTGCAAAAAGCAACTATGTTTACTGAGATATTCCAACTTTAACCTTCACACCATGTCTTTATGCGTCTCTTAGCTTACATTTACATTTATGACTCCCTTATCCAGAGCAACTTACATTTATTTAATTTACACAACAGAGACCAGGAATTTAAACTCATAACCTTCTGACCAGTAGCCCAAAATTTTAACCACTGAGCTACCACGTCTACGGTTCTACTAATAGAAAATTGTATTATTACAGCATCTAAAGACATTATATGTAATTGTATGCTTTTATTTTTGTGTGACTAGTTTGGGGGTAAGAACCATGTATTGGTGTGATGGTCAGGGGTGCACATACTTATGACCATATAGTATAGTATGTAGTCAATTACATTTAATTTCATACAGGTAGCCCTAACTGAGGAACATCATACAGTCTTTCACATTAACTACAGATTAACTGTGACAACCAGAAAATGTCTGATTATGAACAGCATTCTATCGGTCTTATTACTTTTATATTTTTAAACAAAATCTATTTTTTTGGGAAAGTTTTTGGATGGAAAATGTGCTTATGGTGTCTTTCTTTTAAGTGGCATTTAAGTGTCCCAATACTTTTGGACCAGTTTCTGCTGTATGCTGTTTTTTTTTTGGTTTGTTTTTTTAATAACAGATTATCAAACTGTGGTGTGGACAACAGCAGACTGTCCGCAGCTTAAATTGCACATACATGTGAGCAGTTTGTTGTTTCATCAGCAAAAATGAATGAGAACACTGCAAACAAGAACTCCACATTATAACTATTTAACTGTTTGACACTCAGTTTATTCATACAGACATCAAGGTGTCATAAAAGTTTGTTTTTGCTAGTTGTCTGCCTGAGAAACTCCTAGGTTTCTCAACTGTGTGAATGAGCTTGTGGTTTTCTTTTTTTAATGACTTCTGCCTTTTACAAATTTTGCCTGTTAGTGAAAGTTTTCCCTCACAGTATAAACTGGTATGACTTCTCCTCCGTGTGAACGTGCTGGTGGGTTTCAAACTGATATTTTTTTGTAAAACCCTTCCCGCACTGTGAGCAGTAATACAGCTTTTCTCCGGTGTGAATGCGTTGGTGCGTTTTTAAATGACTTAACTCTCTAAAGCTCTTTCCACACTGTGTGCAGTGATATGGCTTTTCTCCAGCGTGAACACGCTGGTGTCTTTTTAAAGTGCCTGATTCTAAAAAACTCATCCCGCACTGTGAGCAACGATACGGCTTCTCTCCGGTGTGAGCGCGCTGGTGGTTTTTCAAGTTAGTTTGGTGTGTAAAACTCTTCCCACAATGTGAGCAGTAATACGGCTTCTCTCCAGTGTGAACGCGCTGATGGTTCTTGTAATTAGTCTGTTCTGTAAAACTCTTCCCGCAGTCCGAGCACCGATATGGCTTCTCTCCTGTGTGAATCCTCTGGTGCTTTTTATAATTACTGTGCTGTGTAAAACTCTTCCCGCACTGCAAGCACTGATACGGCTTTTCTCCAGTGTGAATGCGCTGGTGGTCTTTAAGATTGCTTTGTTCTCTAAATGTCTTTCCGCACTGAGAGCAGCGATGTGGCTTTTCTCCTGTGTGGATTAGATGGTGTCGCTGAAGGTGACCCTTTCTAGTAAAACTCTTTCCACACAGCGAGCAGTAGTGAATTCTCTCCTTGACTCCTACTGCATTAATCCCTCTGTGATGGTTTTTAGCATGAACAGGACCAGATGATGACATTTTACTCTGCAGCAGAACAAAAAATAGCAACGTTTAAGTTTAAGTGCTTGTTAACAGTGGTGTTAACATATGTCACAAGTAATTGGCTCATAAGTGGTAAACCTAGATGGATAGCTAACCTATTTGACACCAGCCTTTTTCAAGCATGTTAAATGTGCAGTGGAACCTTGGCCTACGAATGCCCTCCCTTATGAAATTTCGCCTTAAGAATTAAAATTTTGCAAGAAATTTGCAGCAGCATACAAAGTATTTTCAACATACGAATGAACAGAACACCAGCTATTTTGTGCATACGTCCGGGAGCTGTTCAAAACTCTGCGTCAGTGGAAAGCCATAGGAAGCGAGTTTACAATGTTTACGATTTCTTTTCAGCCAACGAAAGTGTTTTCGAAAGAGTCAACCCCCTGATACCAACATTCAAAAGCTACATGATTTTCAGGTGTTTTTTGTTGACAGATTGGTGGCGTGGGCGGTCTGTTCTATTTTTAGCCCAAGCATGGTGGCACGACTTCCTGTGAGGAGCCTTGACATGGAAGGCTTGGCTTGGGTCAGTTCTTTCTAAGCAGCCATGCAGTTTAGAAACGCTTCATATTGGGAATATTGGTCATATTTTTGGGTGACTGGAATGGATTATCTGCATTTACATCATTTCTTAAGGGAAAATTATTTTCACCTTAGGAACTCGCCTCCAGAATGAATTAAATTTGTATGCCGAGGTGTCACTGTATCTTTCCTGACCTCTTCCAATATTATTTTGTGACTACTATCCCAAACAATATTTGCCAAATATAACTCAAATGAATAAGTGTATGAATTAAGCTGTGGGACAGTCTTGAAGAAACAATTAGGCGATCCGGTCAGTGAAAGCTTTATATTTACTATTAGTACAAATAGCATTTAGTCTGCTTTAAACACATTTATTGTTCATTACTCATTTCATTATTCATTAGCCACAGAAACAAAAGCAAACAGTTTACCAAAAATCCTTATTTGCAGAGACTACATAGCAGTAGCAGCAGGCTGTCTGTGTTTGAACATTATAAGGTGACACTAGCAGGGAAAAAGTCATGTGTGATGCTTGTAATGTGTCTCTTATGGGCATGTAGTGACCACTAATGTTGCAGCTTGTAGGTATGAACTGTGCAGCATTTTTTTTTATAGTTACGGTGGAAAATAGCAGTAGCTGAATATCTTATAATCTAATTAATTAAATTATTTGTGATTGATTTACACAGGCTAGGGTTTGTAGTCGCGTCTTTGCAAATGAACAAAGCGAGCTAACTGTACAGGTAAGGCCTGGATCATTCAGGTGAATGCCTCAGGTAAAGTATTGCGATTTGAATTTGTGATATTTCTTTTATAGGTTTTTAATCAAAGGTTTAATCAAAATCCAAATTTTCTTTGCTGTTAGTTTCTCAGGCTAGTATGATAAAACTTTCACAAAGACAGCTATAAAAAACATTTTTCCTGTTTGGGTCACACACGTAAAATTATCACTCTATTGTATAATGAATTAATGTACAGAAAAGCTCCGGATAATGTTTATATATAGTGGAACATATAATTATATGACTGCGCTTAATGCTTGGGTGTGAGGAATTAACTTTCCCCCTATTAGTATTAAGTTAAATAAGTTTTAATTCGGATTGTAAACAAACTCACCTGCAGCGAGCTTGTGATTACATCCTCCGTGTCTGTAGCAAAGTCGTCCTCTTCTTTCTCGAGTTTAAGCGAATCTTCGGATTTGCAAGTGTCCGCCATTATATATTCCCCAAAACAAATGTCCAACCAGATTTCTCTGGTTCCCACAATTTTAAAAGACTGAAAATTTTTGTTAGTTTTAAAAGAAGTTAATTTTAAGGAGCAGAGGAAAATTTCAGCAGCAACGCGCCGCCATGTTGAATCTCACATCCTCTCGCGAGATTCAGGAGTCAGATAAAGATAATTAATTCTTTTAAATATTTAAATAATTTATGACATGGGACATTTATGACATTATACACTACTGCTACTACTACTACTACCAATAATAATAATATTATTATTATTATTATTATTATTAATAATAATAATAATAATAATAATAATAATAATAATAATAATATTATTATTATTATAGGTAGTTTGTCACGACAAACTTTAATGTTGGCAGTCTGAAAGTTTCATAACCATGGCACCTGTATTATACTAATAATAATACAGTTAAATTATTTAATTTTATGATTCCACTTATTTTAGGAATTAACGTGACGTCACATGAATATTTTAATTGTTTGTGACATAGGATCAATATAATAAACAACAACAGTAACAACAACAACAACAATAATAATAATAATAATAATAAAAAGCAGCTTTACAGAACATAAGAAACAAAAAACATACAGTTTTAGATGTTTAGACAAAAATTATCCCTAGTGAGCAAGCCTGAGGCGACTGTGGCAAGGAAAAACTCCCTCTGGTATGAGAAAGAAACCTTGAGAGTAACCAGACTCAAAAGGGAACCTATCCTCATTTGGGTTCAAATGTCCTTTCTGCATTTATGTATAGTCAATTGTGTGATGGAGAATGTTAGTGTGTGTATTAATTAGGAAGTGGTTGTCGTCCTCAAAGTCCACATAAGGTTGCCAGCATTGCTTTGAATACCCAAGTCCTCACAAAGCAGAATCCAGCTGGAGCTGGTCCATCTCTGGATGCCTCAGGATCCTTGCAGGGTTGGCCTCTGTCTACTGGGGCTGGCACAATCTCTATATGCCTCAGGATGGGTAGAAGAAGAGAAACAAGTGGAACAGAATTAGCATAGCTGCTGTTCATAATATTAGCAGCACTAGACGATAATGTGAATTTAATCAGATGTACTGGAGTACAAGGTTATGGGATGTATTAAGTGTATGCCAGGCTAAAGAGATATGATTTTAATCTACGTTTAAACTGGGAGACTGTGTCTGAGCCCCGAACACTGTCAGGAAGACTATTCCAAAGTTTAGGTGAATAAAAGGAACTAAATACGAAAACGCTCTACCCCTTTTGTAGACTTTGATATTCTGGGAACTTCCAGAAGTCCAGAGTTTTGAGATCTTAAGGAGCATGGTGGTTTGTGACATGTTAGAAGACTGGTTAGATACGTGGGAGCTAAACCATTTGAACATAATTAGTGCTAGTTTATAATCAATTCTAAACTTAACAGGTAGCCAGTGCAGGGATGATAATATTCGTGTTATATTTTCATATTTTCTTGACCTAGTAAGAACTCTTGCGACTGCATTCTGGACTAAATGTAGCTTGTTTACTGAGGATGCAGGACAACCACCTAATAGTGCATTACAATAGTCCAGTCTAGAGGTCATGAATGCATGAACTAGCTTTTCTGCTTCAGATACAGATAAAATGTTCCTTGGGAAATATTTGTAAGGTGGAAGAAGGCTGTTTTAGTAATATTGGAAATATTTCACTGTCGAGCTAGTAGTAATAGCACATCCTTCTAAATGCTAGCTGAATTGTGAGAATTGTGTTACATCTCAGTGTTTTGGGATGTCCCTTTTTTTTGGTGTTCTTGGTTCCTGGGATTGGACATCGTCCTTGTCAATCTCCATTGCCGGTATGAGGGTGGATCCTTTCAGAATCAATGAGACATCCTTAGCCTAGTATAAGAGAGCGGAAGTGATGCAGGAGTGGATGGCTTCTTTCTTCCCTTTATGTTGTTTACGTTGTTTTTCGTCATTTTTATGTCTTTGAATGTTGTGGCGGTTACCTGGCGTTAGCTCATACCCATGCTCTGTTTTCTTTGCACGGTGTTTTATCTGATTGCGCTGTGTGCTGGTTACAGTTTCTTTCTTTGCTAAAGACAAGTGTTGGACTTATTTCCAATTCATGGTGTTGAGTCAAGGTTAGTATGCCCGAGGGTCTACATAACATACGCAGAGCGCAAACCTGTATAGAAATATTAGTTAGTAGCGGGAGCTAATTGTATTTATGTTTAGTCAGTCAGCGTAGTTAGCGGGCATACTACGCCCAAGACATAGTATTTGTTAGATTAGATCAATTCTCATGTCAGTTAGAACGTGTTTTGTTTTATTCATTTCTTTGATTTAAGATCCACTCATGGCTCTCACCATTGAGTTTGCCACTTTGAAACGGTTGTATATTTTTGTAAATATTGTTTCTTTCATTATTTGAACACTGGTTTCCACTATAATTAAGAAGCAACTGGGTGTATTGATGTAAATTCTTCACTAAAGTTTGCTAACGCTCATTGCAAGTCACGAGTTTGCCTCCTTATTTCACACAGACCATTCCCCTGTTGGTAATCAGTGACAGCCTTTATTACATTAACATTATTATGTCGGCTTCCTATTTCCCCTATACATCAAGAGGCAGAGTAACAACTGAATAGGAAACCATAACAGAGAGCTTTTCTGTACTGGTTTTTGGACCAATAAGTAATACCTCTGTCTTATCAGGATTTAATAATAAAAAATTAGATATTTCGTCTGGTTTTGATGAGATATATAACTGGGTATCGTCAGCATAACAGTGGAAACTAATCCCATGTCTTCTAATGAGATTAGTTTCCACTGTTATGCTGACAATACCCAGTTCTATATCTATATATCTCATCAAAACCAGGTGCAATATCTAAATTGTCTTGATTAACTGAGTGTATTAAAGATATAAAAGATTGGATGACAGATAATTTTCTATTCTAATCTGACCTCTGTCACACCAATCCCTTGCATGTCTTCCCTCACCACATCCATAAACCTGGGCCTTCCTCTTTTCCTCTTTCCTGGTGGTTCCATCCTCAGCATTTTTCTTCCAATATAATCCATATCCCTCCTCTTCACATGCCCAAACCATCTTAATCTCGCCTCTCTTACTTTATCTCCAAACTGCCCCACCTGCACTGTCCCTCTAATATACTAATTTCTAATCCTCTCCATTCTCATCATTCCCAACACAAATCACAGCATCTTCAACTCTGCCACCTTCAGCTCTGCTTCCTGTCTTTTTGTCAATGCCATCGTCTCCAAACCATACAACATAGCTAGTCCATGGGGGCACCTGTCTGATCTCATCCATCATCTTAAAAATCGGTACTAGTAGACTTCTCCACTTCTCTATCATCCTCTCACTTTCCAAGATTTTGTTAAACAACTTGGTTAAAAATTCCACTGCCATCTCTCCTAAACATCTCCATGCCTCCACTTGTGCGTCCTCTGGGCCAACTGCCTTTCCACTCTTCATCCTCCTAATAGCCATCCTCACTTAATTCTTACTTATCCCTTTATCTTCCTGATGCACTATGGTGATGAAATACTCCATCCAACTTCTCAACACACTATCCTTGCTTGTCAGCACCTTTCCGTTTGCATCAATCGATACAAGTCCTTTTCTCCTTCCTTAGTATTTAACTACTCATACAGCTCTTCATACATCTTTTCCTTTACCTTCGCAACATCTTTGTTCGCATTACAACACATCTCCTTGTACTCCTTTCTACTTTCTTTATCTCTCCGCCTATTCCAGTTCTTTTTTTTGCCAGCCTCTTTCTCCTTATACTTTCCTGTACTTCCTCATTCCACCACCAAGTCTCTTTGTCATTTTTCCTCTGACCAGATGTCATGCCTAGTACCTTCCTAGCTGTCTCCCTCATCACTTCTGCAGTAGATGCCCAACTGTCCAGTACCCCTTCATCACCTCCCAGCACCTGTCCCATCCCCTCTCTGAATTTCACACAACAGTCAGCTATATATGACTGAAATAATAAAAGCTTCTTGACTTGACTTGAGGTACACTCCATGGAATCTGGCAGACAGGTAGCAAAAGCAGACACAGCAGGCACAATTTCCAACCATTTTTAGTAAATTGATATAAACAGTTGTGTGTCTGATTGCTTACCTGGTTGTTGCAGGTGGTAGTTGATTGTCCCCAGTCATTCAACCACCGTGTAGGGTTCCTGCCAGCATACTGGGAACTTGCAGTTTTTGGGGAGGAAAAGGAGCACTCCATCTCCAGGCTGAAACTCTGTCAGTTGTAAATCCTCTGTTGTTTGTGTTGGGCAGCTTCCATGTGCTTACAAACAACAGGCTTTATTATTAGGCAGTATGTTCTTTCTTTTCTTGCACATACAGAATAACTGACCTGAAGAGCAATGGTTGCTCCTGCCATGCCTCTGGACCTGTGTGGCCTGGACCTTACAGTCATTGCCATGGTCCCTGCCAGCTTGGTCTATCCTTTCAATTTCATGGTCACCATTGCTGCTTTTAGGGGTGTCAGAACTCAGAGCCCCCTCCGAGTGGACATATCACCGGGTGGAATTTTAGTTTGTGTCTCTTAGCTTTCCATAATCTTACCCAATGAACTCAATAAACTATCAAAAACTTAGCCAAAATAAAGGAGATCTCAGTCAGCAGATGAGAAGAAGCAGGTTTCTTTATTCAGCCATGCAGTCAATCACATGCATTTCTGAAGAGAGCAGCTGGTCTGAAAATCCTCAAAAATTCCCCTCTACTTATACCTCGGGCACCCTATGGCGCCTCCTTCTTAAAATTTGAATATGTTGAGCAAGTTCCCATTATTTTCATGTTTGAGTTAATTTGGCCCCTCCTTACTTAATTTACATACTTTAAGCGTTTCATTGCCCTTTCTCGCCCCCTGCTAAGCCTTGTTTAAGATTACATAGTCACATGATATGCATCTCACTCATCCCATTCTATTTTTCCCTCTAGCTCAGTCAGCCTGCCATGCTATCTTCTGAAGCAGTCCCAGGGGTGCTTTATATCGCCAGTATCAGCTGTCTTGCTTGGCCATTGAGCTTACTGGTTTCCTGGAACACCTTTCTGAATCTTCTATTCCCGAGTCTCCCCACCTTGCTCATCACATCGTGAGGGACACCATCTGTCATGATCAGAGCACCCAATTCTTCCCCAAAACCTATGACCAGTCCACCCAGACTTTCTACTGGCATTGGACACACACCACTTCTCAAGGCGTTCAGACTGAAGACTTCCCTATTGAGATCTCTTCTGATGATTCTTCCTCTGACACTTCTTCACCTCCTAGCTCTCCTGACATTCCCCTTCCTTCTCCTGGCTTTGTGCCTTCACCCAGCTCCATACCTTCTCCTCATCCTGAGTGTTCACCTCCAATTTTCCCCACTGATTACTCTCCCACTTCTCCTCAGCAGTCTGAGGTCCCTTCTTCTACTTCAGACCCCCCAGTCCCACTGATCCTATTGGATAGGCTGACTGAGCTGTAACTCCTAATGTTTCAATAAATTTCTCTCTCCTTTTTCTAGTCTCAGTGTGGTTATTACACTAGTACACTAATATTAATGGTTATGCATGATTATCATAAATTTGCATTAATCAAAGCCAGCTACTACTCAATAGCTAAATAATTTTGATAGATAAACACTATTTTAGGCAGAGTATTCCTAATTCAAAGCAAAGCATAAAATTTTCTCTGACATCACTCCCCCCTTTGAGACTGTTGAGTCTCACATTCAACTTGTACGTGTCTCAGTCTCATTACTCTGTGTTCTTATCCCTCATGGTATTTACATCATCCCTTGTGACAATATACACATAGCTTTCATGTACAATATCCTTATAGATGAGGCACAGTTTTCCGACCCAGGCACTTTACGTACCGTGGAGGGTTCGTTGGAGCTCCTGGGAGAGGTTACCAGCACTTCACCAGGGGCTCATCACTACACGGTCTGGTGTGTCACGTGGACGCTATCTATGTCAGGTAGGCATCAGAGACATTTATATGACCATGAAAAGTTTAAGTTCCACATAATTAGGTTATTTCTAACGTATCAAGTACGCTTTTATGACACTGTTCTAACATTTTCCACCTATTTTGCCACCTGTTCTACTGTCCTCCTTACTCCATTTTCATATTATTTCACATCCACACATCACCTCCCCGTATTACTTCATTACCCAAGCTTCTTCTCAAGGTGAAACAGGAGTGGGCAAAAAACCCTCAGGTGCCAATTGCAAGGGAAAATTCCCACTCTGCCTGCATCTTGTTTGCGCAACAGCTTGTTTTGCCAGGATCACCAACCACATATATACATTCATAAGATCTATTTACACAGTTTCACAGAAGCACAGTTGTAATTGCTATAAGTCCCCTCTGCCAAGCTTTCTTTCCCTTCCCTCAAGTGTTGTATGCTGGTGCCTCTGGGTGTTCCACGTCTTCTGGGTCAGTGTCTTCCTCTGAATGGGCAAATTGTACCAGCTTTGGGCGTGAGTCTCTCCACAATGGTCCTTCTCTCCTCAGTTGGCTCTAGTGTTTCCTTTTGAACACTTTGATATACACATAGTCTCTGGGCTCCACCTGACGAAGTTCCTCCTTCTCTACCCTCACACCATGCGTGGCTTCACAGACCTGTGAATACAGAGTTCTATGTATTTGGGTTAGGTTGTAACACACGCCTCCTAGAGGCCCTGTCTACAACTTGCTATGGGTCAGGTAACAGCGTGAAACAACAAACAAATAAAATAACCAAAACCAAGATAGATGTTCACTCAAAACACCATGTATTAGTCATATACAGCAATCACATATATACACAAAAGCCCACTTCCCCAATTTCTGAATAATCTCAGTCCTTATTTACACCATATACAACTTTAAAGCAGCCTTTGGATCGGTCTCACCCATATTTCGTGCCAGGGTGAGCAGAACCGGATCAATGAGCCGAACACGGCTAGCTGGCCAGCTGTAACCCTCACGAACAAATAATCCAATTAGACTGCAGGTGAGGAATTCTGTTCGGTGGTGATGATCCTGCTGCTTCAATAATCCACTTCATTGTTCGTTTTTATTTTATCTCCTTTTTTTCCGGAGTGCTCTCTCTTCTTGCCGGCTTTTTCCCGGCTTATATTTACATCCGTAAAACTGATGTCACGTGATGATGTCACGGCACGGTTCTCATCCCAGTCTCGCGATAACCCGAGCGTAGAGCCCACACAGAAATACCGATGGTTGTAACAAAAACAAAGCATATAATAAACATGTGCTATTAATAAATATAAATACACATGAAAATCTGCATACAAATATACACTATATTGCCAAAAGTATTTGCTCACCTGCCTTGACTCGCATATGAACTTAAGTGACATCCCATTCCTAATCCATAGGGTTCAATATGACGTCGGTCCACCCTTTGTAGCTATAACAGCTTCAACTCTTCTGGGAAGGCTGTCCACAAGGTTTAGGTTTAGAGTGTGTTTATGGGAATTTTTGATCATTCTTCCAGAAGCACATTTGTGAGGTCACACACTGATGTTGGACGAGAAGGCCTGGCTCTCAGTCTCCGCTCTAATTCATCCCAAAGGTGTTCTATCGGGTTGAGGTCAGGACTCTGTGCAGGCTAGTCAAGTTCATCCACACCAGACTCTGTCATTCATGTCTTTATGGACCTTGCTTTGTGCACTGGTGCACAGGCATGTTGGGAAGAGGAAGGGGCCAGCTCCAAACTGTTCCCACAAAGTTGGCAGCATGGAATTGTCTTGGTATCCTGAAGCATTCAGAATTCCTTTCACTGGAACTAAGGGGCCAAGCCCAGCTCCTGAAAAACAACCCCACACCATAATCCCCCCTCCACCAAACTTTACACTTGGCACAATGCAGTCAGACAAGTACCGTTTTCCTGGCAACCGGCAAACCCAGACTCGTCCATCAGATTGCCAGATGGAGAAGCGCGATTCATCACTCCAGAGAACGTGTCTCCACTGCTCTAGAGTCCAGTGGTGGCGTGCTTTACACCACTGCATCTGACGCTTTGCATTGCACTTGGTGATATATGGCTTGGATGCAGCTGCTCGGCCATGGAAACCCATTCCATGAAGCTCTCTGTGCACTGTTCTTGAGCTAATCTGAAGGCCACATGAAGTTTGGAGGTCTGTAGCGATTGACTCTGCAGAAAGTTGGCGACCTCTTCGCACTATGCGCCTCAGCATCCGCTGACCCCGCTCCGTCAGTTTACGTGGCCTACCACTTCGTGGCTGAGTTGCTGTCGTTCCCAAACACTTCCACGTTCTTATAATACAGCTGACATTACAATACGCTCCTGAGAGCGACCCATTCTTTCACAAATGTTTGTAAAAACAGTCTTCATGCCTAGGTGCTTGATTTTATACACCTGTGGCCGTGTAAGTGATTGGAACACCTGATTCTGATTATTTGGATGGGTGAGCGAATACTTTTGGCAATATAGTGTATATACTTATACACTCATAGCTTGACATTTCACTTTCTAGTTGCTCTAGCGAAGGGCCCTTGTAAGGTCCCCAAATGAAAGCTACTGGCATTTGTCGCCCTGTAAGCATTTCATGTGGTGTCAAATGAGTGTTTCTGTTGGTTTGAAAACGCATTTTCATCAGCGCTAACGGTAATGCTTGTACCCAATTCAACTTAGTGCTCGCACAGATTTTAGCTATTTTCTCTTTCAGCACTCCATTTGCCCTTTCTACAATCCCTGAGACTGTGGATGGTACACGCATCCTAGATGGTGTTTCAGGCATAAGCCCTCTGCCATATCCTTCATTACTTCATTCACAAAGTGGGGACCATTGTCCGAGCTCAGCTGATCTGAGATAACAAAACGAGGAATCACTTCCCTGCACAGAAACGTAACCACTGTCTTGGCGTCATTTATGGCCATAGCCTGCGCTTCCACCCACCAGCTGAACCGATCTATCACTACCAGAATGTACCTTTTTCCCTCCTTTCTTTCTGTGGCTCCAATGTCCACAAAATCCATCACTAGGTGTCTGAATGGTCCCATAGGCTCCGGTATGTGACAAATAGGTGCCGTGAAATGTTTTCTGACATTGCGTACTGCGCGAAGTTCGCAATTTCGTAAGAATTTGTCCACCATGCTTGCTAAGACCACCAGTCCTCTTGAATTGTCTCAATGATTTTCCTGCAGTCGCAATGATCTATCACATGTGCCTCTTTAATTAACATTGTAAGAAAACTTAGTGGGGCTACAAACACTCCCTCACAACTTCTCCATGTTCTGTATCTAGGGTCCAACACTGCTCCACGTTTCTTCCACAACTCTCTTTCTTCTGCGGACACATGTGTCTCCTACTGCCACCTTTTTAGCTGCCTCGTCAGCTGCTGCATTTTAAGATTGCCAATTCCCTAGGGAGCATCATGTGCCCACTGTGCCCAAATTGGCCCAAACACATGACACACTCCGTAAGCATAGGCCAAATCAGTGTATATTGTGCATGCCTTACCTGCTCCCAGTTTGCAGACCACTGTTAGTGCTTTTATCTCAGCCAATTGTGCAGAGCACGGTTGCAGCTCCGCCACAGTCATCACTGTGTTAAATACTCCTGATTTGTCATCATATTGAATTACCGCATAGCTAGCTTTGTTTCCCTCATTACTACGATAGCATGATCCATCCATGAAGAGGACACATTGAGCAGTGGGCAGTGGTTGTGCTTCTAAGTCTGATCTAGCTTTTAGGTATTTTTCTGTCTCTTCAGCACACTCATGCGGGGCTCCTTCTTCTGGGAGCACCAACCTATCTGCAGGGTTTATTGTGTGGCATTTCTAAATTGTTAGCTCAGGGGCTGATAGGGACTGTTTTTCGAGCATTAGTTATTTATTATTTATTAATATTTTTGACTAGTCAACAGTGCATGCAAGGCATGAGACGTACAGTTGAAGACAAAATTATTAGCCCCCCTGTGAAATTGTAATTTTTGACTAGTCAACAGTGCATGCAAGGCATGAGACGTACAGTTGAAGACAAAATTATTAGCCCCCCTGTGAAATTGTAATTCTTTTTCAAATATAAGTGATGTTTAACAGAGCAAGGGATTTTTTCACAGTATTTCAGTATTTCCTATTATATTTTTCTTCTAGAGAAAGTCTGATTTCTTTTAGTTTGGCTGAAATAAAATAATTATTTTTAAAAATGAAAAAAACTGCTAAGGTCAAAATTATTAGCCCCCTTAAAGAATTATTTGTTTGATTGGCTACAGAACAAACCACTGATGTCCAATTACTTGCCTAATTAACCTAACTTGCCTAATAAACCCAGTTAACCTAGTTAAGCCTTTAAATTGCACTTTAAGCTGAGCATTAGTATCTTGCAAAACAACTAGCAAAATAATATGTACCATCATCATGGCAAAGACAAAAGAAATTAGTTTAGACTTGAGAAAAAGAATTGTTCATGCTCACAAAGGAGGAGAAGGATATACACGTTTATCAAAGTGTTTTCAAGTGTCAAGAACTGCTGTGAGAAGTATTATCAAGATGTTTAAAGAGACCCACACAGTGGAGAACAAGACTGGCAGATGCAGTAAGCAAAAGATTTCAAAAACTTTTGAAAGAAAACTAGTGAGAGAGGTTTCTAAAGACCCAAGAACAACTGCCAGGATATTTGTGAATGACTTAGCAAAGACTGGGATTGATGTATCAGTGAAGACTAGAACCTTGCACAGGAATGGAATGCAAGGTTGCCGACCAAGAAAGACTCCACTTCTGAAGAAGAGACACCTACAAGCTAGATTGAAGTTTGCTAAGGACAACCTGGGTAAAACCAGCCAAACCCAAGAATGATAGCATCTGCTGAACAGTTTGAGGTCTGGGAGATTTTCGGATTGTTTCTACATGCTCTGTTGAGATTTTTCGTGTAGTGCCTTTGAGCACTCTACCTAAGTATTCAACCTTCTGCTGGCAAAATTGCAGTTTTTCTTTGCTTACTTTACGCCCATTTACCACCAGAGTTTTCAGAGTCTTGTACACATTGTCCTTTGGCTTGACTGCAGATTAACAGATCATCCACATATTGCAATATTGTACTAGACACATCCAAATTGGCCAGATCACAAGCCAGAACTTGGTGGAAAACTGATGGGCTTTCACAATAGCAAACAGATACTGTGAATCTGGGTGTAATGGGACACTAAAGAATGCTGAGCACAGATCAATTACTGTATGCCATTTTGTTCCTTCTGGAATGTTAGACAACAGGGTGTGTGGATCAGGGACTACTGGATTTTCTGCTATTACCACGTGGTTTACTGGTCGCAAATCATGGACCAGTGTCCATTTATCAGAATTTGGTTTTCTGACCGGAAAGATGGGAGTGTTGCACTGACACTTTGTTGGGACCAGAACTCCTGCTTCCGCCAGTCCCTCAATTGTTGGCTTTATCCCCACTATAGCCTCTTTTGACAGGGGATACTGTTTTTGATATGGTTACTGTGCTCCTGGCTTAAGTTATATCTTAACTAGACCTGCTGACCTTACCAACCCTACATCTGTCTGATGTTTTGTCCCCTTTCCTCCTCTGTGAGCTCCTGCTCCTCTGCCCATTGGGGCAGTTTCATTTCACTCTTTTTTATCCTCACATTTTCAGCCTCTATTCTGAAAAACTTTCTATCTAGCGATACACTGAATCGGATCAGTGTATCAGGATGTATCAGGATGTATCAGTGTATCAGGTATCAGTGTATCAGGATGTATCAGCATCAGGAATCTGGTACTACCGTTCAAGTTGTGTTGGCAGTTGAACTGCTGCAGATATCCCTTGAGGTCCTACTATGAGGTTTATAGCTTTCAGAGTGTACTGTGTCTTTGCCACTTGTTAATTCTGTCCTTCTTCATCATACATCATTGTGCAGTGCCATGGTTCTCTGCTTTCTTGACAATCAGGCCGCATTTGGGTAAGCCAGGGTTTTCATTGTGTGTATAAGTTCCTTATCCCACTTTGCGTGTCATTCAGTTCCGGCCAATACACCTTGTCCATCACATATTGTTCCAGTTTCATCTCCATCATGACATATTGTTGAATCAGAAGTTCTGGGAGCTTTACCCATACTCCTCTTTCTCCACAATGTATTTTAGCTCCTAGCTTACAGAGCACACCTCTTCCAAGTAGATTTGCTGGAGTTTCTGGGGAGAACAGTAATGGTGCTTGCACTGTCACTCCTTGTATATTCAGCTCTTGAGGCTCAATAAACCGTCTGTGTTTTCCCTGAGAAGCGTAATGTTTTTACTGCTTTACTAGAGAGGGGGAGCTTTGAGCCTTCTTTACCTATACTTGTAAATGTTGCACCTGTGTCGATTAAAAATGATGAGTGTATTTGTCTTCCCACTATTACTGAGACAGTGGGTTGTTGAGCAGGGTGCTGAGAGGTGGTACACTGCACCAGCGCCCCGTCTGACTTCTCTGGGCCCCTTCACATGCTTCCCGGGGGTGGCCCCATTGGACCTACTCCCGGGTTTACTGGTCCTTGGGCCCGTTGGCTAGGCCCCATCCAGGGTCCCATCCAGTTCTCTGGGCCCTGCCATCATTGGTTTTTCTGGGGGTTACCTCTTGGGAGTGCAATTGGCCCTTCCTGTTGATATGCATATGGACAGTCTCGCTTTAGGTGACTCGGGTCTTGGCATACCCAACATCCTCCTCCTCTTCCTCCCTGATTCATTGGAGCTCTTCCTCTCAAAGGTTGCTGAAATGCTCCTCTTCCCCGACCACATCCCCTTCCTTGCTCCTATCCTTGACTCTGAGGTGGGTACTGTTGAAATGGGGGGTACATTATCAATGGTGGAGGTGCATAATAAGCAGGTTGTAAACAGGGCAGAAACACCAGCCTCAAAGGTGGGCCACGCTGTTGTAGTCAGTCCCACTACTGTGTCCAGTTGGTCCTGGACCTCCACTGGAAGAGCTTTCTTTACCATCATGCAGAACAGGGTTTGGCTTGCTGCTCTTCCCTCCATGCCTTCTGTAGCTTTAACACAAACTCTGCTACACTCTCGTTCCCTTCCAATTTGATTTTCTCCACTCTTCTGATGCGGGTCCACCCGCATCAGATATGAATCCCTTAGAGTTTGCCAGATTCGATTGCGGTGGGTTCCAAATTTCAATCATTTTGGCTTTTCCAAATGTTCCTCTACTTCTTTCTCTCCCAGTGCTTGTGTCCACTCCTTTAGTTCTTCCATGGTTAGCAGACTGTTCTCCATTCTTTTCTCCATTCTCACTATTCGTTCATTCAATTCCTGAAGCTCACTCTCTTTTTCCATTCATGGATAGTATTAGTGTCACTTTTCCTGCTGTGTGATACTCTCCCTCTCCTTCCATCTCGGCTTCGTCTTCTTCCTCTTTCTCATTGCACTGGCTCTGTTCCCCCTTCTGGGTTACGAGGTGAAGTCCGTCTCCTCCCATCCATTTTATTTCCTCACCCTTTTCACATTGGGCAGATACAATTGCTTTTCCTCATGCTTCGTCATGTTGTTCGTCTGGGTCATTCCTCATCGGAGGCCCATTTTCTTCACTGTTCGCTCTTGATGGCGGGTCTCTTCCCAACTTGTGTCTGAGTGCAGGTGTGCTTGAGTAGCCTCCTTGTCCCCGCCACCGCATTCTTTCTTCATACATTTCTTTCCTTAGGTTTGTCTGAAATTTTCTCGCCCCTTCCAGGTGTCCCTCCTTTTGGGTCCCCTCCAGCCTGGGATAGATCCACTCCCGCTCTCGCTCTGAGCACTGCACTGCTCTCTCTTCTCCATCTTTGTCTTCGCTCAGCCTGTATATCACTTTGCCCTTAAATTGACCTTCTACTATCTCTAATTTTACTCTCTGTGGTCATCCCTCTAAGAGAGGATAGATTCCTGCTGTCCATGTAGCAGGCATTTCTCTGTACAAGCTCCTCCATTGGTGGGGCTGTAGCCTTCCTTTCCCTTTCATCCCTAAGCACCCTTTGCGGTTCTCCTTCCACTTGAAACCATTTTACAATTTCTTTCTTCCTGTCTCTTTTCACCACTTTCTTTCTTTATCTCTCCCCAACATTCTAGTCTTTCCTTCATTTTTTCACACCTTTCATTATTAAATGTGCCCTCTAGTGGCCACTGCAACTCCCCACGTGTCCGGTCATTCCATTTTTTCAAATACTTTTTAATCTCTTTCTCTTCCTCTCTTTTTAATCTCTTCTTTGTGCTTTAATATAATTACCCCTGCAGGCGTGGTTGGTGCCCCTTCTTTACTCATGACACACCCTTGTCTATCCCTGTGGGGCTCACTTCTATTACCTGGATTTCTATTTAGAGGTGTCCAGGACAACTGCACATAAATTTTTCTTACAGTTACACACAGCTTCACTGGGTTTTTTCTGGATTGTTCTGCAAACACGTTTATTCTATCAACCAATAGTGCTGTTCCCAGACCTCTTTCCCACAGCACTACCCTGGGTTCAACTGTAATAACTTTGTATGGATCATCGATAAAACGTAATATTGGGCTCAGCACTCGAGGCCTACCGAGGCTCTTAAGTTTTTCCACCCAATTTATTTCAGGAAATTGCCAACACAATGTCTCTAACCTATCAAAGGCCATCAACGCCCACAATTTATCACTGATCTGCTGTTCCGTCTGTCTCTTTTCAACCCCGTCTCTATCTTTGTATGTTCTTTCATCTCTGATCTCCATTCCCTTGTTTCTATTGCTAAATCTGCCATACACCACACACACCACTGCTACTCTCTCTAACCTTTCACTTTCTCACCTCAACTCTCCAGCTATGTGGTGGGGCTTTCCCCTGTGTATATGTACATGTGTCTGTGCTACGTCTATGAGTGAGTGTCTACTTACCTTACTTACCCTACTCCTCTTTCTCTTTCACAGTTTCTGCTTACAGCAGTATCCACATTAACCATCTAATCATCCACACCACTACACCAACTTCTGCTTCTATCTCTCCTAACACAATTCCCAAACACACAACAACCTCCGCTGCTAGCAGCAACTCTTCCTCAATTAATGACACATTCTCAACAAAGGCATATCACAAAAGTTCAGAATATCATATTAGTAACACATTAACACTTTTAACACATTTCCTTGGGTCCAACCCTGCATCTGAAAACTTTTCCCGTTTTCTGCAGTGACACACCAACCTCGGGTCCAACCGCCCACACCTCCAACTGCCTACACCTTCCCCAGGGCCGCTCTTCTCAGACTACAGATACAGATTTAACACAGACTTTGAATATAACAGGTGTCTGCTTACCTTTTTTCTATTTTGATGCTGGCAATCTGTAGCCCGTAGTAGCTGCGGTCCTAGGTCAGGTCTCGGACTCACGTCAGCCTTTTCATGCAAGATCCCGGGTTTCGGCACCAATAAATAAGTTGGAACTCAGAGCCCCATCCGAGTGGACATATCAACTCCATACCTTCTCCTCATCCTGAGTGTTCACCTCCAATTTCCCCCACTGATTACTCTCCCACTTCTCCTCAGCAGTCTGAGGTCCCTTCTTCTAATTCAGACCCCCTGGTTCCACTGATCCCATTGGATAGGCTGACTGAGCTGTAACTCCTAATGTTTCAATAAATTTCTCTCTCCTTTTTCCAGTCTTAGTGTGGTTTTTACATTAGTACATTAATATTAATGGTTATGCATGATTATTATAAATTTGCATTAATCAAAGCCAGCTACTACTCAATAGCTAAATAATTTTGATAGATAAACACTACTAGTAGTATTGCTAATTCAAAGCAAAGCATAAAATTTTCTCCGACAGGGGTCTGGCCACATGTAGGGAAAAGCTGGAAAGACAGGGCTTTATAGTGGGTGTGAAGAACATGGGAGGCCCTGCCGATCTCCAGTGTTGCAAAAGTGTGCTCATGGCCCTCTATCACCACACAGCAGTTCATGGTTCCTCGTAACACAATGACTATAGGCTACTTAGGTGGCGAGAGCTCAAAGGAACCATTCATAGCCACACGGCCCATTATCTCAGTCATAGTCACTTTTTCCTGACGGAGCCAACTTTTCATCAAGCTGTTCCATTTGGCCATTAGGCCTGAGTGGTACGTCCATCTGAGGAATTCAGCAGCTGCATTGGTTGGAGACTGCCACAGCAGGTAAAGATCTCACTTCTCAGAGTTTCATAATCTTTATCTGGGGGCAGAGTGTAGTAGGCCAGTTGGGCCTTCATAGGGAGAAAAGGCGCTAGTATACAGGCTCATTCATTTTTGTCCCACCTTTCTTGTATATCCATGCTCTCACACATATAAAATTCAAATTTTATTCATTTTTTATTTTTATTAATTTTTTAGACGAAGGCCTCAACATCATCATTTTGAGTTGGGTGGGACCACAGTGGGCATCACGGCAGAGGTTGGGGAAGAGAGTAGCAGTGGTGGTTGGGTGCTTTTTAAGGGTGACAAGCAAACAAAGAGAGAACAGAATTAGCAGTGCAAACAGTGATTTAAAGTTTGTGGAAAATAGTGCCCAAGTTTAATAAAAGTGCAAAAATCAAGCAGTGCAAACTGATTTGAAGGTGTGGCTGCGCTGGCGGTGGGGTAAAGAAATGGTATTCTTCTAATGGACAATGGAAGAACAAAAGCAAAGAATAATTGGTGCTTAACTGGTTCTGTCTTTTCAGTGCGATGGTGGTGGCTGCCTAAGGAGTGATTTTTAGATGTTTGACGGTGGCAGAGTGGGCCCTGATGTCACAGTATTTTACAAAAAAAATGAAATATATATAATAAACATTGATAATTCTGCATTGTTGTTTGGTCAGTATAACAAAGCTGTTCAAATTTTATGTGAATTATGTGATTACTGGACAGGATCATGATTGTAGAAGGAAAAGAAGTCACCATAAAACACAGTGCTTGTAGAACACACAACTAAAAAACTAGTGTAAATACAGGAGTCTGCTTCAGTTATACAGAAGAAGTATACAATCAAGCAAATAATTAAAAGGAAACATTACAATGAATAATGTAAAGTAGGAGAGTTTATTTGAATGATATTTACAGTCAGAAGAAATAACTTTTAGAGTGGTAGAATGTTATGACCCAGTCTAGGCTTTGGCTGTGAAGAGTAAGTAAAGACAAGGGTTTGGAATGAGTGGAATGAGTATATTGTGCTCTAAGAGATAACCAGCGATGATACAGAAGTGGTATCACTCGGCAAATGGAGCAGTAGTGGAATCAGAGCAGGAAAGTTGAGACTGGAGTCTGGAATAGATCATACTGCACAGACTGAACACACAAGTATAGAAAAAACACAATACATACCCGCACATCACGGATTGTAAGATAACAGGTTTAAGTTTGTTTTAAAAAAGTTGTTCAGTATGTGGTGAATAAGAGTCCTAGTAGCAGTTAAAAGTACTAATCTTTCCTTTTTTTAATCAGTGTCAATCAGTGTAAAATAGTAAAAATTTCAGTAAAACTTTTCTGGATACGTAAATGCATGCTTTACTTAAAACAGAATTCAGTAAACATGGCAAACAATAAAATAGAGAGTCACTAATTCACTAAATCTTGTAAGTCTACTTTGTTTTCCTACTCCTCATCAGGCCATGGAAAGTCTTTACAATCATCATTGCAGATTCAGCGCATCAATAATAAAAATGTATATATACTGTGTGTATAAAGTATGGCTTCTCTTTACTATAAATCTTCTAATGCCTTTTAAATCTTTCTTTGTTCTTTTTAAATGTACGTAATTAAATCTGTACACCGCTTCCCACATTGTGATCAGCAATACATTTCTATCTGTTATGAATAAGCTGGTGCCTTTTCAAACCACTTGAACACGTAAAACTCTTCCCACAGTTTGAGCAGTCATATGGCTTCTCTCCTGTGTGAATGCGCTGGTGAATTTTTAAAGCACTTAGCTGTGTAAAACTCTTCCCACAGTGTGAGCAGGAATATGGCTTCACTCCTGTGTGAATGCGCTGGTGTGTTTTCAAATGATTTAATCGTGTAAAACTCTTCCCACAGTGTGAGCAGGGATATGGTTTGTCTCCTGTGTGAATCCGCTGGTGAGTTTTTAAAGTACTTGGCTGTGTAAAACTATTCCCACACTGTGAGCACTGATATGGCTTCACTCCTGTGTGAATGCGCTGGTGAACTTTTAAAGAACCTGAAAGTGCAAAATTCTTCCCACAGTTTGAACAGTGATATGGCTTCTCTCCTGTGTGAATGCGCTGGTGATTTTTTAAATTACTTGATCTTCTAAAACTCTTTCCACAGTGTGAACACTGATATGGCTTCTCTCCTGTGTGAATACGTTGGTGATATTTTAAATAACTTGGACTTCTAAAACTCTTCCCACAGTGTGAGCACTGATGTGGCTTCTCTCCTGTGTGAATACGTTGGTGAAATGTTATAGCAGTTAAACTTCTAAATTGTTTGTAGCAGTGTGAGCAATGATATGGCTTCACTCCTGTATGAATGCGCTCGTGCACTTTTAATTCCTCTGGGTTTCTAAAACCCTTTCCACAGTGTGAGCAGCAATGAGGCATCTCTCCACTGTGAATGCGCTCATGTTCTTTCAGATACCGACTGCAAACAAAACTCTTCCCACATTCTGAGCACTGATACGGCTTGTCTCTTGTGTGAACGTACTGGTGTGTGTTTAAGTGACTTTGTTGTGTAAAACTCTTTCCACATTGTGAACAGCAATATGGTTTTTCTCCTGTGTGAATGCGCATGTGTTTTTTGAGAATACTTGGCTTGGCAAAACCCTTCCCACACTGTGAGCAATAGTGAATTGAACCCTTGCCCATTCTGCACAAATCCCTCTGTGTTGTGATGTGAAGACAAACAGATGATGACGTTTCACTCTGTAAGAGAACAGTAAACATCAATCTTAGATTATTAGGTGCTAAACAAGTATCATGTGCTTTATTCATCAGTAACAGATGACAGAAAATAAAAAGAGGCAAGTAATTAACAAGACAAAAACTTATGCTGAAGAGATGAGTTGCTATACAGAAGCAGCATGCTAGCAGTGCTAGCAGGTAAACATACAGCTCCTTCAACAATAGAGCCCCCTACAAGAGTTATGGAAGTGTGTGAGTTTCAAGGTTATGTCTGGTTATTTAATGGTTTCTGGCTATTTAGTGACTCGAAAGGTTTCTTTTAGCAATACTATGCAATATATAATTATGTTTTTTAATAACAGTACCATCCAATAACTGAATATATTCTGTCAAGCTAAAAATATCATCCCTCTACCGCCAGCATTAAGACTACTGTTACCAAATTAATACTTAAAAGTAACATCATGCTTAATATTTATATATGGAATCTAAAACACAAAATTTCATTGAAATAATTCCATCATTAAACAGTTATTATTTTATTTTAAATGTATTACATGGGATCAGGCATATGTAGTTATAATTTGAAGACAGACCATTTAATTCATGAGAATATATTAAGATTTAGTAAATTAGTAAAAGTAAATTAGCTATGCACATATTTTCATCCATTTTTTATTAAATAAAGAAATAATTGTCGAACGCAATGTCACAGTAATGTACTGAGTATTTATCTAAATTCAAATATAGATATATATTTAAAGAAAAAAAAACTTACCTAGTTGAAATGATCTTTTTTTAAATCCCTGTAATTTCACAGCAGTCTTCTGTGTGAGGACCTCAACTAAAATGGCAGAGTGTCTCCTTTAAGTACACCTGAGGACAAAGACACAATTCAGCAACAGGCCATTTCACAGCCATTAACCAACTATTACCACCTCATCACCTCTGAGTCTGGGGTGTGGCAGGTGAACATCTAGAAGCATCAGGTCAATTAAATATGCAAAGTAACTGGATAGAATGTTCCCATATCAGGGTATGGAGAGCAAAATATTAGGAATCTAACATGTAATTCTAGCTGTATAATATTCACACTGAAATTCTGCTATGTTGCTGTTTCATATTTTATGATACAGAGCAGAATTATAAAAGGACAAACTAGTAAGCCTAATACACAACACATATTTGTATACACAAGACCGAAAAAAAATAGAGCATACTTTGACATTGCTGCATGCATTCACAAGCAAAGGCCAATGTGCAAATGCATTCATCATTTGTTAAAATATAGTTTGGGTACCAGTACCATATGTGATCAAAATATTTGTGTAACTTCCCAGAACAATCTGAGTAAGCTTTGAAAATTAAGTTTAAATGTCACATTAGCACCATTTTGGTCCATTTGTCAAATAAATGCCATACCAACGTCTTAAGGTATAAATAAAGTGAACTAAATTTTGTTCTAAAACTACTGTGATGGAAAATTTTACACATAGATATTGTGTGAGAGGTTCTGACCCTTTGCATGCATGACCTAGAAGTTGGTTGTGACTCAACAAAATATTATAGGGACAGAACTGTGTTGGAGACAAGATGGCAGGACTCAAGGTTGAGACTTCACAGGAGGGTGAAGAGTGTGTGTGAGGGGTGTGTGTGTGTGTGTGTGTGAGGGGTGTGTGGGGTCAGCCACAATGCTGTTAGCTTTGCGGATGCAGCGTGCGGTGTAAATGTCCATGATAGAGGGGAGAGAGACGCCGATGATCTTCTCAGCTGTCCTCACTATCCGCTGAAGGGTCTTGCGATCCGAGATGGTGCAATTCCCAAATCAGGCAGTGATGCAGCTGCTCAGGACGCTCTCGATGGTCCCTCTGTATAACACAGTCAGGATGGGGGGGGGGAGATGGGCTTTCCTCAGCCTCCTCAGGAAGTAGAGGTGCTACTGGGCTTTCTTGGTGATGGAGCTGGTGTTGAGTGACCAGGTGAAGTTCTCTGCCAGATGAACAGCAAGGAATTTGGTGCTCTTGACGATCTCCACAGAGGATCCGTTGATGGACAGCAGAGAATGGTCACTCTGTGCTCTCCTGAAGTCAACAACCATCTCTTTAGTCTTGTCGACATTCAGAGACAGGTTGTTGGCTCTACACCATGCTGTTAGCTGCTGCACCTCCTCTCTGTAAGCTGACTCATCGTTCTTGCTGATGAGACCCACCACGGTCGTGTCATTGGCGAACTTGACGATGTGGTTGGATCTGAGCATTGCTGCACAGTCGTGAGCCAGCAGAGTGAACAGCAGTTGACTGAGCACACAGCCCTGAGGAGCTCCAGTGCTGAGTGTGGTGGTGCTGGAAATGCTGTTCCCGATCCGGACTGACTGAGGTCTCCCAGTCAGGAAATCCAGGATCCAGTTGCAGAGAGAGGTGTTCAGGCCCAGCAGACTCAGCTTCTCAATCAGCTGCTGAGGGATGATTGTGTTGAATGCTGAACTGAAGTCCATGAACAGCATTCATACATATGTGTCCTTACAGTCCAGGTCTGTGAGGGCAAAATGGAGTGTTGTGGTGATGGCATCGTCCATGGAACGGTTAGGACTCGTGAACTTTTAAATTCTTTATGTTTTTAAAACTCAGCAACAATGAGGCTTTTCTCCTGTGTGAATGCCCTCATGTTGTTTCAGATACTGACTACAAGCAAAACTCTTCCCACACTCTGAGCACTGATACAACTTGTCTCTTGTGTGAACGTGCTGGTGTGTGTTTAAATGACTTAATTGTGTAAAACTCTTTCCACATCATGAACAGCAATATGGTTTCTCAACTGTGTGAATGCACATGTGCTGATTAAGAATACTCAGCTTGGCAAAACTCTTCCCATACTGTGAGCAGTAGTGAATTCTGCCTTTGCCCATTCTGCACAAATCCCTCTGTGGTGATTTACAGTGTGAAAACAATAAACAATAACAAAAAAAAGACAATAACATTTCAGTCTGTAACAAAACAAGACAAGATCTTGGATTATTAGGTGCTAAACAAGTATCATGTGCTTTATTCATCAGTCACAGAAACATAAAATGAAAAGAGGCAAGTAAATAAACAAGGCAAAAACTTATGCTGAAGGGATGAGTTGCTCTATAAAAGCATAATGTTAGCAGTGCTTGAAGGTAAACATACAGCTCCCTCAAAAATTGAGCTCACAGTAAGAGTCAAGGAGAAGAGTTTCAAGGTTATGTTATTTATGTGTTATTTCTGGCTATTTAGTGGCTCAAAAGGTCTAATCTATCTTTGTTTCTTTTATCAATACTATGCAATAAGTAATTATTTTTCTAACAACAGTGCCATCCAATAGCTGTAATATATGCTGCCAATCTACCTCCAGCATCAAGACTGTAAGTAACATCATACTTAATATTGCTTATAGAATATAAGCAAACAACATTTCTTTCAAATTATACCATCAGTTATTTTATTATTAAACAGCTATTTTATTATAAATATAACATATATAATATAATTTGGAGACAGACCATTTAATTCATGAGAATATACTTTATATACAATCAATCAATTAGTTATGGACATATTTTCATCTATTTTTATCAAATAAAGAAATAATTGTTGAACACAATGTCAGTAATTTAATGAGTGTAATGATTTAATGATCTAAATTTAAATACATTATTTATTTATATAAAGAAAAAAACTTAACAAGTTGAAATGAACTCTTTAAATCCCTGTAATTTCACAGCAGTCTTCTGTCTGAGGACCTCAACTAAAATGGCAGAGTGTCTCCTTTAAGTACACCTGAGGACAACAACACAGTTCAATAAAAAGCCATTTCACAGCCATTAGCCAACTATTACCACCTCATCACCTGAGTCTGGGGTGTGGTAGGTGAACATATAGAACCATCAGATCAATTAAATATGCAAAGTAACTGGATAGAATGTTCCCATATCAGGGAATGGAGAGCAAAATATTAGGAATCTAACATGTAATTCTAGCTGTATAATATTCACACTGAATTCTGCTACATTGCTGTTTCATATTTTATGATACAGAGCAGGATTATAAAAGGACAATCTAGTAAGCCTAATACACAACACATATTTGTATACACAAGACCAAATAAAATAGAGCATACTTTGACATTGCTGCATGCACTCACATGCAAAGACAAATGTTCAAATGCATTAATCATTTGTTAAAATATAGTTTGAGTAGCAGTACCATTAATGATCAAAATATTGGTGTAATTCTCCACTACAATCTGTATAAGCTTCGAACATGAGGTTTAAATGTCACATTAGCACCATTTTGGTCCATTTGTCTAATAAATGACATACCATCATCTTAAGGTAGGTATAAATAAAGTAAACTAAATTTACTTAGCTGGTCTCACCACAGTCTTGTGAATTTTCCCTTTCACTCTTACAGGCACACTTCTATCACAAATCACTCCTGCCACTCTTCTCCACCCATTCCAACCTGCCTGTACTCTCTTCTTCACTTCTCTACCACACTCTTCATTACCCTGAACAGTTGACAAGTATTTAAACTCATCCACCTTCCTCACCTCTACTCCTTGCAACTGCACCATTCTGCTACCCTTCCTCTCACTCTGTCTTGTCCCTACTGACTTTCATTCCCCTCCTCTCTAGTGCAGACCTCCACATCTCCAGGCTCATCTCAACCTCTTTTCTACTCTCACTACAGATCACAATGTCAGTTGCAAACACCATAGTCCATGGGGGCTCCTGTCTGATCTCATCCATCAATCTGTCCAACAGCATTGCAAACAAAAAAGGGCTAATAGTTGATCCTTGGTGCAATCCTACTTCCAACTTGAACCAGTTTGTCATTCCTACTGCTGTCACACTATCCTCATACATATCCTACACCACCCTAACATACTTCTCCACCACTTCTGACTTCCTCATACAATACCACAACTCCTCCCTTGGCACCCTGTCATACACTTTCTCCAAATCCACAAACACACAATGTAACTCCTTCTGACCTTCTCTATAATTCTCCATCAACATTCTCAAAGCAAACATAGCATCTGTAGTGCCCTTCCTTAGCATGAAACCATATTGCTGCTCACAGATCATCACCTCTCCTCTTAGCCTAGCCTCCATTATTCTTTCCATATCTTCATGGTGTGACTGATCAACTTTATCCCTCTGTAGTTAGTGCAGGTCTGCACATCTCCCTTATTCTTGAAAATCGGTACCAGTACACAGGCTCATTCATTTTTGTCCCATCTTTCTCATATATCCACACTCTCAAACATATAAAATTCAAATTCAAATTTTATATATTTTTTATTTTTATTTATTTTTTAGATGAAGGCCTCAACATCATCATCTTGAGGTGGGGGGACACACTGGGCATCATGGCAGAGGTTAGGGAGGAGGTAAGGGTAACAGGCAAACAAAGGCACACAGAGAACAGAATTAGCAGTGCAAACAGTGATTTAAAGTTTGTGGAAAATAGTGCCCAAGATTAATAAAAGTGCAAAACTTAAGCAGTGCAAACTGATTTGAAGGTGTGGCTGTGCTGGCGGTGGGGGAAAGAAATGGCATTCCTCTAATGGACCATGGAAGAACAAAAGCAAAGAATAATTGGTGCTTAACTGGTTCTGTCTTTTCAGTGCAATGGTGGTGGCAGCCTAAGGAGTGATTTTTAGATGTTTGACGGTGGCAAAGTGGGCTCTGATGTCACAGTATTTTACAAAAACATGAAATATATATAATTAACATTGATAATTCTTGTTGTTTGGACAGTATTACAAAGCTGTTCATATTTTATGTGATTACTGGACATGATCATCATTGTAGACTCCTTCCTTCCACTTCCTTACCGCAAGTTCTTGCCTGTTTCTGTGTTTTTTATTCGAAGTTTATATAGTCTAATTTTTCTCTTTTGCCTGAACATTTTACGCTGTCAGGTTTCGTTTTCTAAATCTATACTTGCATATTGCAGTTAATTGTTCTGTTGTTTTCTCTCAGGAGAAGCCTTTTTTTCCGGTTTTCATACAGCAATCGGTGGAAAACCCTCTCTGGATCTCTTTATTATCAGGATAAACTCACTCAAAGGTACATGATCATACAGTATGATTAACTTTCAGCTTGTACAGTGTGTGAGGCTGGCCTGTTAGGACGGGACGGTGTCCATCCCACTCGGGAGGGTGCTGCTCTCATTTCTTGCAGCATAGCACATAGTCTTAGAGCAGATCTAGTTAATCTGTGACAATCCAGGGCCAGGGCCAGGGGGCAGACAAGCAGGTTAATCCGACCGTCTGCTAGCTGCAATGAGTTGTCACTCAGGGTTCATAACATTGTGACTGTGTCTATTCCCCGAACCAAACGAAAATGTTTTAACAATCAGAAAATTTGTTTTAGTAACCTGATTAACATAAAACTAGATTATAGTGAATGCACAGCCAGCACCTTTGATCTGAAGCTAGGACTGTTAAATATAAGATCTCTGTCAACTAAAGCACTTATTATTAATGAACTGATTACTGATCAGGAGTTCAGTTTTCTTTGCTTAACAGAAACATGGATTAAACAAAACGAGTATGTAGCATTAAATGAAGCTTGCCCGCCTGGTTTTAGCTATATACATCAACCGTGTCTAACAGGCAGGGGAGGAGGTGTCGCAGTTACTCATGATAATAAGCTAGGTGCCACACAAAAACCCAAACATCAATTCAACACACTTGAAGTTCTTTATACTAACCTAACATATGCAGCTACAAATAATAAGTTCACAGAGTCAATTCCACTAATTGTTGTTTACAGACCCCCAGGGCCATATTCTGAATTCCTCAATGAATTTGGAGATTTTACTTCAAACCTTGTTGCTTCTTTAGACAAAGCATTAATAGTAAGAGACTTCAACATTCATTTTGATGAGCCAGAAGACCCTCTGAGAACAGCAGTTGTGTCCATCTTAGATTCATTAGGTCTTAATCAAAATGTAATAGGACCCACTCATAATGGAGGCCAAACTCTGGATCTCACTTTTACATTCGGATAAAATATAGAAAACATAGTCACTCTTCCACAGTTGGAAGCTATCTCAGATCTTGTTTCATTTAAAAATGCGTCTTAGACACGAGATGCTCGATTTGCCACATTACCATATGAAGCGTACATTTACATCTGCTACTGCAGAGAGATTTACCAATAGTCTCCCAGAATTATCACGCATGATTGGTTCGCCATCTGACCCCACAGAACTTGACCAGGTGACTGATTACTTGGAGTCAATATTTTGGAACACCCTAGACACTGTAGCTCCACTTAAATGGAAAATAACTAAAGAGGAGAAACTAGCACCGTGGTACAACGACCACACACAAGCTTTAAAACAATCAGCTAGGAACCTAGAACGTAAATGGTGTCAAACTAAATTAGCAGTATTTCATTTAGCATGGAAGGAAAGCCTTCTGAGATACAAAATTCTCATAGTGCTGCTAGATCAGCGTATCTAGAACATAAATGGCATCAAACTAAATTAGCAGTATTTCAGTTAGTGTGGAAGGAAAGCCTTCTGAGATACAAAAATTCTCTTAGTGCTGCTAGATCAGCGTATCTTTTTTATTTAGTACTGTAGCAAAACTAACTAGGAGTAAAACCACTGTTGAAAAGCGCACACCATCTATATTTAGCAGCAATGACTTCATGCATTTTTTCAATGAAAAAATTGACAATATCAGGCAAAAAATTCAGACTATTAATTTAAAACCAAATTATTTGTTAGACATTTCTTTAGATAATATAGCTATTTCTGATCAGAGCTTAGAGTGCTTCACTACACTTCAAGAGGCTGATCTAATTTCGCTATTTTCCTCTTCAAAACTTTCTACCTGCATCTTAGATCCTTTGCCGACGTCTTTCCTTAAACAGATATTACCAGTAGCTACCGAACCCTTTCTAAAAATCATTAATTCTTCCCTAAGCACTGGCTATGTGCCTAAATCTTTTAAGCTAGCAGTTATCAAACCCTTGATTAAAAAACCGGACCTCGACCCCTGTCAGCTGTCTAACTATAGACCAATATCAAACCTGCCCTTTATCTCCAATATCCTAGAAAAAGCTGTAGCACAGCAGTTATGTTCATACCTGCATAAAAATAACATTTATGAAATGTATTAGTCGGGATTTAGGCCTCATCATAGCACAGTGACAGCACTGGTTAAAATGGTAAATGACCTGTTTCTAGCTTCTGATCAGGGTTGTGTCTCCTTACTGGTGCTACTGGATCTTAGTGCAGCTTTTGACACCATTGACCACACTGGGTGACAATTGTGTGATGCAGTTACAGCATGTATATAGTGTTATGTAAATCAATAAGGAGGTTGTTGTCCATGGTGCTGCTTGAATATCCCAATCCTCACAAAACAGAACCCGGCTGGAGCTGGTCCATCTCCGGATGCCACTGGAGCCGGCACAGTCTCTGTATGCCTCGGGATGGGTAGAAGAAGGGAAACAATGGAACAGCATTAGTGTAGCTGCTGTTCATAGTATTAGCAGTACTAGATGAATGTGCATTTAATCAGATGTACTGGAGTACAAGGTTATGGGAAGTGTTAGATATATGCCAGGCTGAAGACATAAGTCTTTAGTCTACATTTAAACTGGGAGACTGTGTCTGAACCCTGAACACTGTCAGGAAGACTATTCCAAAGTTTTGGAGCTAAATACGAAAACGCTCTACCCCCTTTTGTGGACTTTGATATTCTGGGAACTACTAGAAGTCCGGAATTTTGCTTGTTTATTGAAGATGCAGGATAACCACCTAGTAATGCATTACAGTAGTCCAGTCTGGAGGTCATGAATGCATGAACTAGTTTTTCTGCATCAGATACAGATAAAATGTTCCTAAGCTTGGCAATATTTCTAAAATGGAAGAAGGCTGTTTTTGTGATATTGGAAATATGATTTCAAAGGATAAGTTGCTGTCTAATATTACACCCAGGTCTTTCACTGTTGAGCTAGTGGTAACAGTGCATCCTTCTAGATGCAAGCTGAATTGTGAGAGCTTCTGTGTACTGGTTTTTGGGCCAATAAGTAATATCTCTGTCTTATCAGAATTTAATAATAGGAAATTATCGGTCATCCAATCTCTAATATCTTTAACACACTCAGTTAGTCTAGACAAATTAGATATTTCATCTGGTTTTGATGAAATATATAACTGGGTATCATTGGCATAACAATGGAATATAATCCCATGCCTTCTAATGATGTTACCCAATGGAAGCATGTATACTGAGAAAAGCAGAGGTCCTAAAACTGACCCTTGTGGGACCCCAAATTTCACTGGAACTACACTGGACAGTTCTCCATTTAAATCTACAAAGTGGTATCGATCAGACAGGTAGGATCTAAACCATTTTAATGCCTGTCCCTGCATACCTATGTGGTTTTGTAAGTGATCTATGAGGATATTATGATCTATAGTGTCGAATGCAGCACTAAGATCAAGCAGGACTAAAATCGAGATGCAGCCTTTGTCTGAAGCTAAAAGCAAGTCATTTGTGATTTTAACTAGTGCAGTTTCTGTGCTATGATGGGGCCTAAAACCTGACTGAAATTCTTCAAGGATATTGTTTTCCTGTAGGAAGGAGCATAATTGAGCTGACACCACCTTTTCTAATATTTTAGATATAAACGGAAGGTTTGAAATCGGTCTGTAATTTGATATTACATCAGGGTCTAGTTTTGGTTTCTTAAGAAGAGGCTTAATAACTGCTAACTTAAGAGATTTTGGGACATGACCTAGAAATAACGAAGAGTTAATAATATTAAGAAGAGGCTCTCCAGCTGCATGTATCACTTCTTTCAGCAATCTGGTTGGAATTGGATCTAGCAAACACGTTGTTGGTTTAGCCGTGGTGATAAGTTTAAATAGCTCTTCCTGCCCTATGCTGGTAAAGCATTGTAGCTTTAAGTGTGGAGCTATAGGCTGGTCTGGATCACTGGATGCCGTCAGTGGTTGAACATCCAATATTTTGTTCCTGATACTATCAATTTTTTTAGTGAAGAAATTCATAAAGTCCTCACTACTAAACTGTGCTGAAATACTCTCTCCAGAAATCTGATGCTTTGTTAGTCTAGCCATTGTACTAAATAAGAATCTGGGATTGTTCTGGTTTATTTCAATCAGATTGCTCAGATGCTCAGCCCTAGCAGCTTTTAGAGCCTGTCTATAGTTGGCCAGACTGTCTTTATATGCAATTCTAAAAACTTCTAATTTGTTTTTTCTCCACTTTCGCTCGAGGTTACGGGTTGCTCTCTTGAGGGTGTGAGTATGACTATTGTACCATGGTGCAGGTGTTTTATCTCTGACTTTTTTTAGTCGGATGGGGGCAACAGTGTCTAGTGTGCTGGTAAAAATATTGCCTATACTGTTGGTTACTTCATCTAATGCATCTGCATTTCAGGGTCTAGTAAGAAGTTGAGACAGATCTGGCAGATTGTTTGTAAATCTGTCTTTAGTGGTCGGAGTTATACTTCTACCAAGTTTATAACATGGAGAGACGTGTCTACTATGTTCTACATGTAGAATGTAGACTAAGAGGTGATGGTCTGTGATGTCATCGCTTTGAGGTAGAATGGTTATATCGGAAACATCAGTCCCATGTGATATAACTAAGTCTAGAGTATGATTAAAACGATGAGTTGGTATATTAATGTTTTGTTTAACCCCAAAGGACTTTAGTAAATCTATAAGTGTCCTAACGCATTGTTAGCATCATCTACATGAATGCTAAAGTCTCCTACAATTAACACTTTGTCAAAACTGATCAAAAGATCTGAGAGTAAATGTGAAAACTCATTAAGAAAAACATCGTAGGGCCCCGGGGGTCTATACACGATGGCCAGAGCAAGATAGAGTTGCAACATTAAGGACAAGCACTTCAAATGAGTTAAACCTGGATCCTGTTTTCTGAGTAACGGTAAGAGAATTATTATAGATCGTTGCAACACCACCACTACGACCTGTCTGACGGGGCTCATGCTTATAGGAATATCCTGACGGAATAGACTCATTTAGGCCAATGTATTCATTTGGTCTAAGCCAGGTTTCAGTAAGACAGAGTGTGTCGAAACTATAATCTGAGATCATTTCATTAATAATAAGTGCTTTCTGTGCAAGGGATCTAATGTTCAGAAGCCCAAACTTAAGAAATTGTTTTTCTTTACCTATTTGGTCTTTTTCAGGATTAATTGTGATAAGATTATTTCGAGAGTTATTAACGAATTTATCTTTTAATCTCACTTATCAGGGAACAGACACAGTTTCTATAGGATGAGCTATGTCTGAACTTGTATTAGTCTGGTGAATTGAACAGTAGCTATTATAGATATAATCTGAGGAATGACTTACCAGTCAGATGGTGCACAGTGTCCTGGATATGTTGTCCGAGAGGACTGCTGCTCCAGCTCTGCTTGGGTGCAGGCCATTGTAATGGTAGAGCCTAGGACGCTCCCAGAAAACATTCTAATTATCAACAAATGGTATATTCTGTTCTTGACACCAAGATTGTAACCATTCATTAAATGCGAAAAGCCTACTGAACCTTTCGATTCCTCGCTGGAACGTGGGAAGTGGTCCTGGCACGATGATCCTCGTCGGGGGTGATGTGGTGTGAACCTTCTCCACCAGGTTCTTGAAGTCCTTCTTCAGGATCTCCGTCTGCCGCAGCCTGATGTCGTTCATGCCAGCATGGAGGACCACAGCTCCGATGTTCTTGGTGAGGATCGCGGGTACCTGTGCAGCAACATCAACAACACGAGCACCAGGAAAACAACGAGTGCGCACGTTACCTTTAGCCGCAGTAGCACGCACATGCCGGACGATGGAGTCTCCGATGATCACCACGTCGCGTGCTGCCTCGCGAACGGGAGTGAAGCGGTTGCGGGTCGAGATCTTGAAGACGGATGGCAGCGAAGGAGAGAGGTCCTTGGCCGAGGCAAGGCGCATCTTCTGCTGCTGCTGCATCCAGGCTCCGTGGTACCCCGGCGCCGGAGTGAACGAAACCTGGGCATGCTGCCTCCAAGCTGCACTGGGCCTGGGCAGAGAAACATGCGGTGTTGAGGTTGTGGGAGTGATCGTATCACGCCGCGGATTTACCTGGGAGAGACCTAGGTGGTGACTTCTCTATGCATACCAAAGTTATATTCAGTGTTCCACAAGATTCTGTTTTAGGCCCACTGCTTTTCTCCCTATATATGCTACCCCTTGGTGCAATTTTTCATAAACATGGTATTAGCTTCCACTTTTATGCCGATGACACACCTATATGTTTCAGCTAAGTCAGATGAGAGACACCAGCTTATTAAGATAGAAGAATGTGTAAAGGACATTAGACACTGGATGGCCACTAACTTCCTCCTGCTTAATTCGGACAAGACAGAGCTGCTAGTACTAGGACCACATGCAGCTAGAAGTGAGCTTTCTGATTACAGAGTATGGTGGATGGTCTTTCAGTTTCATCTTGTCCAGCAGTAAAAGATCTTGGTGTGATTATTGACTCTGGTCTTTCGTTTGAAGCTCATGTAGATAATATCAATCGGGTAGCCTTCTTCCATTTCAGAACTATTGCTAAGATAAGAAATATGATGTCACTTCATGATGCAGAGAAACTAGTTCATGCTTTTGTTACCTCTAGGTTGGATTATTGTATTACCTTACTGTCTGGATGTTCCAGTAGGAGCATAAACAAGCTCCAGTTCATCCAGAATGCAGCAGCTAGAGTCCTAACTAGAACCAGAAGATATGAACACATCACTCCTATTTTAGCCACACTACATTGGCTCCCATTCAGATTTCGCATTGATTATAAAATACTGTTACTGACCTATAAAGCACTAAATGGTCTCCCACCACAGTATTTGAGCGATCTTTTAGTCTTTTATGATCTGCCACGCCTAGTCCGATCAAAGGGTGTTGGTTACTTGGTAGTACCTCAAGTAGCAAAGGCTACAGCAGGGGGCAGAGCTTTCTCTTTCAAAGCCCCAAAGTAATGGAACTGCCTTCCAATTAGTGTTCGGGATTCAGACACAGTCTCAATGTTTAAGTCTAGGCTGAAGACACATTTGTTTAGTCAAGCTTTTAATATATAGTTCTTAGGTAAAGGAGCAGATCTGGAAGGTTCATGGGCATAGAGTGTTTGGTGTACTGGGATATTTGGATGCTGTCATCTTACCACCCTTGTAAGTTGCTCAGGTTTGCTGACTGTGAAGTGGTTGGACGCTTTATGTCCTGGGAAGCCTTCATGTCTGTCACCTTCTGGCTCTCCCTTTTAATTATGCTGTCATAGCTAGTCTTGCCGGAGTCCCTGCCTGCACTTTATACATAATCTTACATTGTCTTTAAACATCACACGATCAGAATCATACTTAATATCTTTCTCTTTCTCTCTCTGACTTTCTCTGTCGAGCTATACACCCCACCCCTGAGCTCCCAGTGTTTGTGAGTTTCCATTGTGACGACTGCCCTACCACTGGTCGGAGTCTCGCCGCTTGGTGGTGCCCACTGATGCTGTGGATGGAGCTATGTGGACCAGGAGACAGCCATGGACAGAGCCACTTGGGGACTTTCACACCGACACAGATCTGCCATTTCATCTGTCAGCTTGTGACAGAAAAGAATTAGTGTCTATAATGACCTTAGAAACTACAATGACCTAATAGTTCCTCATGGGCCATTCATTGCTGTTGTAGAAAGGACATTAATCAGCTATAGTTACGTTATTTACTGTTTATTGTCACCCAAATGAGGGTGGGTTCCCTTCTGAGCCTGGTTCTTCTCAAGGTTTCTTCCTTATTCCCTCCCAGGGAGTTTTTCCTTGCCACCATCGCCACAGACTTCTCATTAGGGATAAAATAGGGATAAAATAGTTTAATAATTACATTTAATAATTTTATTCTTATTTCAAGTTATTTAGTTATTTTTTATTTTTTATTTTCATTTTTCACCTCCCCTTTCTCTATTTTCTTCTTTTGTAAAACTGCTTTGAGACAATGTACATTGTAAAAGGGGCTATACAAAATAAATTGAATGGAATTTAATTGAATTGAATAGAAGTAAAGGAAGTCACCATAAAACAGTGCTTGTAGAACAACTAAAAAACTAGTGTAAATACTGGAGTCTGCTTCAATTATAGAGAAGAAATATACAATCAAGCAAATAATTAAAAAAAAAACATTACAATGAATAATGTAAAGTAGGAGAGTTTATTTGAATGATATTTACAGCCAGAAGAAATAACTTTTACAGTGGTAGAATGTTATGACCCAGTCTAGGCTTTGGTTGCAAAGAGTAAGTAAAGACAAGGGTTTTTGTATATAAGGTGGAGTGGAATGAGTATATTGTGCTCTAAGAGATAACCAGCGATGATACAGAAGTGGTATCACTCGGCAAATGGAGCAGTAATGGAATCAGAGCAGGAAGGCTGAGACTGGAGTCTGGAATAGATCATACTGCACAGATTGAACACAAGTATAGAAAAAACACAATACATACCCGCACATCACGGATTGTAAGATAACAGGCTTAAGTTTGTTTTAAAAAGGTTTTTCAGTATGTGGTGAATAAGAGTCTAGTAGCAGTTAAAATTTAAGTAAAACTTTTCTGGATAAGTAAATGCATGCATTACTTAAAACAGTATTCAGTAAACATGGCAAATAATAAAATAGAGAGTCACTAATTCAGTAAATCTTGTAAGTCTGCTTTGTCTTCCTACTCCTCATCAATAATAAAAATGTATATATACTGTGTGTATAAAGTATGGATTCTCTTTACTATAAATCTTCTAATGCCTTTTAAAACTTTCTTTGTTCTTTTCAAATGTAATTAATTAAATCTGTACAATGCTTCCCACATTGTGATCAGCAATACATTTCTCCCTATTGTGAATAAGCTGGTGCTTTTTCATAGTACTCGAACATGTAAAACTCTTCCCACAGTGTGAGCAGTCATATGGCTTCTCTCCTGTGTGAATGCGCTGGTGAGTTTTTAAAGCACTTGGATGTGTAAAACTCTTCCCACAGTGTAAGCAGTAATATGGCTTCACTCCTGTGTGAATGCGCTGGTGCGTTTTCAAATTACATGAACGTGCAAAACTCTTCCCACAGTATGAACAGTAATAGGGCTTCTCTCCTGTATGAATGCGCTGGTGAGTTTTTAAAGCACTTGGTTGTGTAAAACTCTTCCCACAGTGTAAGCAGTAATATGGCTTCACTCCTGTGTGAATAAGCTGGTGCATTTTCAGATGACATGAACGTGCAAAACTCTTCTCACAGTATGAACAGTAAAAGGGCTTCTCTCCTGTGTGAATGCGCTGGTGAGTTTTTAAATCACTTGAATGTGTAAAACTCTTCCCACAGTGTGAGCACTGATATGGCTTCTCTCCTGTGTGAATGCGCTGGTGAACTTTTAAAGCACCTAAACGTGCAAAATTCTTCCCACAGTTTGAACAGTGATATGGCTTGTCTCCTGTGTGAATGCGTTGGTGATTTTTTAAAGCATTTCCATATATAAAACTCTTTCCACAGAGTGTGCAGGGATATGGCTTCTCTCCTGTGTGAATACGTTGGTGATATTTTAAATTACTTGAACTTCTAAAACTCTTTCCACAGTGTGAGCATTGATGTGGCTTCTCTTCTGTGTGAATGTGTTGATGACAGGTTAAAGCACTTAAACTTCTAAATTGTTTGTAGCAGTGTGAGCAATGATATGGCTTCACTCCTGTATGAATGCGCTCGTGCACTTTTAATTCCTCTGGGTTTCTAAAATTTTTTCCACAGTGTGAGCAGCAATGAGGCATCTCTCCACTGTGAATGCGCTCATGTTCTTTCAGATACTGACTGCAAACAAAACTCTTCCCACATTCTGGGCACTGATACGGCTTGTCTCTTGTGTGAACGTACTGGTGTGTGTTTAAGTGACTTTGTTGTGTAAAACTCTTTCCACATTGTGAACAGCAATATGGTTTCTCTCCTGTGTGAATGCACATGTGTTGTTTGAGAATACTTGGCTTGGCAAAACCCTTCCCACACTGTGAGCAATAGTGAATTGAACCCTTGCCCATTCTGCACAAATCCCTCTGTGTTGTGATGTGAAGACAAACAGATGATGACGTTTCACTCTGTAAGAGAACAGTAAAGATCAGTATTAGATTATTAGGTGCTAAACAAGTATCATGTGCTTTATTCTTCAGTAACAGAAACAGAAAATGAAAAGAGGCAAGTAATTAACAAGACAAAAACTTATGCTGAAGAGATGAGTTGCTATACAGAAGCAGCATGCTAGCAGTGCTAGTAGGTAAACATACAGCTCCTTCAACAATAGAGCCCCCTACAAGAGTTATGGAAGTGTGAGAGTTTCAAGGTTATGTCTGGTTATTTAATGGTTTCTGGCCATTTAGTGGCTCGAAAGGTTTCTTTTAGCAATACTATGCAATATATAGTTATGTTTTTTAAAAACAGTACCATCCAATAACTGAATATATTCTGCCAAGCTAAAAATATCACCCATCTACTGCCAGCATTAAGACTACTGTTACCAAATTAATACTTAAAAGTAACATCATACTTAAAATTTATATATGGAATCTAAAACACAAAATTTCATTGAAATTATTCCATCATTAAACATTACATTATTTTAAATGTATTACATGGGATCAGGCATATGTAATTATAATTTGAAGTCAGACCATTTAATTCATGAGAATATATTAAGGTTTATATACAGTAAATTAGTTATGCACATATTTTCATCCATTTTTTATCAAATAAAGAAATAATTGTCGAACGCAATGTCACAGTAATGTACTGAGTATTTATTTAAATTCAAATACACACACATATATATATATACATTTAAAGAAAAAAACTTACCCAGTTGAAATGATTTTTTTTAAATCCCTGTAATTTCACAGCAGTCTTCTGTATGAGGACCTCAACTAAAATGGCAGAGTGTCTCCTTTAAGTACACCTGAAGACAAAGACACAGTTCAGCAACAGGCCATTTCACAGCCATTAACCAACTATTACCACCTCATCACCTGAGTCTGGGGTGTGGCAGGTGAACATCTAGAACCATCAGGTCAACCATCATGTTCCCATATGAGGGTATCGAGAGCAAAATATTAGGAATCTAACATGTAATTCTAGCTGTATAATATTCACACTGAAATTCTGCTACGTTGCTGTTTTAATTTTATGATACAGATCAGGATTATAAAAGGACAAACTAGTAAGCCTAATACACAACACATATTTGTATACACAAGACTGAATAAAACAGAGTAAACTTTGGCATTGCTGCATGCATTCACAAGCAAAGACCAATGTGCAAATGCATTCATCGTTTGTTAAAATATAGTTTGGGTACCAGTACCATATGTGATCAAAATATTGGTGTAACTTCCCAGTACAATCTGAGTAAGCTTTGAAAATTAAGTTTAAATGTCACATTAGCACCATTTTGGTCCATTTGTCAAATAAATGCCATACCATTGTCTTAAGGTATAAATAAAGTGAACTAAATTTTGTTCTAAAACTACTGTGATGGAAAATTTTACATAGAGAAATTGTGTGAGAGGTTCTGACCCTTTGCATGCTTGACCTAGAAGTTGGTTGTGATTAAACAAAATATTATAGGGACAGAACGGTGTTGGAGACAAGATGGCAGGACTCAAGGTTGAGAGTAAGGTCTATCTGGATCAGGTGATGATCAGGCATCGTGATGTAGCCACTGATTGACAATGTTTTCCTTTCCTTAATCCTGTTGTGTTTAAATCTGATTATAAATACTCACTTTTGAAAATGATCGGGGCCATTCCTTTTTCAAATTGCATGGAGTGCGCTGTGTCCTGTTCTACAACAGCACAAATAAATTGTGTACCTTTTTACTCTTGCCCGTGCCTAGCAGTGTAGTATTTTTCTTAAAATTTCCACAGCAGTACATCCCAGTTTCACTGGGGGAAAAAACTTAAATTAAATAAACGTTTAACATGAAATCAGGCAAAATATAGTAATAGTTTAAAAGAAAACACTGCATCTATTTATTATTTTATGTAAGTAATTGTTCTAAATGACAATATGTTTATTTTGAAATGTTATGGGGAACATGGAGAAATGTTAGAAGTTCATAGAATAAGAATATAGAATGCTTATTTTACTCAAACACATACCACATAACTAGTAAAACCAGAGAAAGTGATAATTTTGCAGTGGTTTCTTAACACTACTGCAGCTATAATCATTCATTCACTATTACTACTTGTGGCAAACACTACTTGTGTTTTTCTGAGCTCCGTCAAGCTGACCTACAATTTCGGCTAAGTTTTGCCTAGTTTTCTATCTTAGATCATAACTTTTTATAACATCTTCACTAGCTGATAGTGCCACATAACATTCTGATCCCAAATGCTTTTTATATCACTAGTTTTATTTGTTTTCCTGAACACCCGCTTACAGCTGGTTAGCCCACTAGCATGCTAACCCATTAGCCCTGCTATTAGCACGCTAATCCACTAGCCTGGCTATCTTGTGTCTGTTTAGATTTTACATTTTCACCAATTATCTCTGTTATTCTAGTTCATTTTAACACTATGGTGGTTGTGGGTTTGCCTTTGAGTGTACGTGAGGATTCCTTCAAGCTGCACTCAGTGGATGTGGAGCTGGCCGTGGAGAAGCAGATCCGCGACCTTCAGGTGAAGCTAGCCCAGCTGCGACAGCGGAGAGCCACGCTGGAATCATCCCGGGCTGACGCTCACCTGTCCCAGGTAAATCCGCGGCGTGATACGGTCACTCCCACAACCTCAACACTGCGTGTTTCTCTGCCCAGGCCCAGCACAGCTAGGAGGCAGCCCGCCCAGGTTTCGTTCACTCTGGCACCGGGGTACCACGGAGCCTGGATGCAGCAGCAGCGGAAGACACACGCCTTGCCCCGGCCGAGGACCTCTCCCCCTCCGCCACCACCCGTCTCGACCCGCAACCGCTTCACTCCCCTTCGCGAGACGGCGCGCGACGTGGTGATCATCGGAGACTCCATCGTCCGGCACGTCCGTGCTACCGCGGCTAAAGGTAAGGTGCGCACTCATTGTTTTCCTGGTGCTCGTGTTGTTGATGTCGTTGCACAGGTACCCGCGATCCTCACCAAGAACATCAGAGCTGTGGTCCTCCATGCTGGCATGAACGACATCAGGTTGAGGCACACAGAGATCCTGAAGAAGGACTTCAAGAACCTGGTGGAGAAGGTTCGCACCACATCACCCCCAATGAGGATCATCATGTCAGGACCACTTCCCACGTTCCAGCGAGGAATCGAAAGGTTCAGTAGACTTTTCGCATTTAATGAATGGTTACAGTCTTGGTGTCAAGAACAGAATATACCATTTGTTTGATAATTGGGATGTTTTCTGGGAGCATCCTAGGCTCTACCGTTACAATGGCCTGCACCCAAGCAGAGCTGGAGCAGCAGTCCTCTCGGACAACATATCCAGGACACTGCGCACCATCTGACTGGTAAGTCATTCCTCAGATTATATCTATAATAGCTACTGTTCAATTCACCAGACTAATACAAGTTCAGACATAGCTCATCCTATAGAAACTGTGTCTGTTCCCTGATAAGTGAGATTAAAAGATAAATTCGTTAATAACTCTCGAAATAATCTTATCACAATTAATCCTGAAAAAGACCAAATAGGTAAAGAAAAACAATTTCTTAAGTTTGGGCTTCTGAACATTAGATCCCTTGCACAGAAAGCACTTATTATTAATGAAATGATCTCAGATTATAGTTTCGACACACTCTGTCTTGTCTAAAACCTGGCTTAGACCAAATGAATACATTGGCCTAAATGAGTCTACTCCGTCAGGATATTCCTATAAGCATGAGCCCCGTCAGACAGGTCGTGTTGGTGGTGTTGCAATGATCTATAATAATTCTCTTACCGTTACTCAGAAAACAGGATCCAGGTTTAACTCATTTGAAGTGCTTGTCCTTAATGTTGCAACTCTATCTTGCTCTGGCCACCATGTATAGACCCCCAGGGCCCTAGTGATTTTTCTTAATGAGTTTTCACATTTACTCTCAGATCTTTTGATCAGTTTTGACAAAGTGTTAATTGTAGGAGACTTTAACATTCATGTAGATGATGCTAACGATGCGTTAGGACTCGCATTTATAGATTTACTAAAGTCCTTTGGGGTTAAACAAAACATTAATAGACCAACTCATCATTTTAATCATGCTCTAGACTTAGTTATATCACATGGGACTGATGTTTCCGATATAACCATTCTACCTCAAAGTGATGACATCACAGACCATCACCTCTTAGTGTACACTCTACCTGTAGAACATATTAGACACGTCTCTCCACATTATAAACTTGGTAAAAGTATAACTCCGACCACTAAAGACAGATTTACAAACAATCTGCCAGATCTTTCTCAACTTCTTACTAGACCCTGAAATGCATATGCACTTGATGAAGTAACCAACAGCATAGGCAATATTTTTACCAGCACACTAGACACTGTTGCCCCCATCCGACTACAAAAGGTCAGAGATAAAACACCTGCACCATGGTACAATAGTCATACTCACACCCTCAAGAGAGCAACCTGTAACCTCGAGCGAAAGTGGAGAAAAAACAATTTAGAAGTTTTTAGAATTGCGTATAAAGACAGTCTGGCCAACTATAGACAGGCTCTAAAAGCTGCTAGGGCTGAGCATCTGAGCAATCTGGTTGAAATAAACCAGAACAATCCCAGATTCTTATTTAGTACAGTGGCTAGACTAACAAAGCATCAGATTTCTGGAGAGAGTATTTCAGCACAGTTTAGTAGTGAGGACTTTATGAATTTCTTCACTAAAAAAATTGATAGTATCAGGAACAAAATATTGGATGTTCAACCATTGATGGCATCCGGTGATCCAGACCAGCCTATAGCTCCACACTTAAAGCTACAATGCTTTACCAGCATAGGGCAGGAAGAGCTATTTAAACTTATCACCACGGCTAAACCAACAATGTGTTTGCTAGATCCAATTCCAACCAGATTCCAACCTTGAAGAATTTCAGTCAGAATTTATGTACCATCATAGTACAGAAACTGCACTAGTTAAAATCACAAATGACTTGCCTTTAGCTTCGGACCAAGGCTGCATCTCGATTTGAGTCCTGCTTGATCTTAGTGCTGCATTCAACACTATAGATCATAATATCCTCATAGATCGCTTACAAAATCACATAGGTATGCAGGGACAGGCATTAAAATGGTTTAGATCCTACCTGTCTGATCGATACCACTTTGTAGATTTAAATGGAGAACTGTCCAGTGTAGTGCCAGTGAAATTTGGGGTCCCACAAGGGTCAGTTTTAGGACCTCTGCTTTTCTCTGTATACATGCTTCCATTGGGTGACATCATTAGAAGGTATGGGATTAGTTTCGATTGTTATGCCGATGATACCCAGTTATATATTTCATCAAAACCAGATGAAATATCTAATTTGTCTAGACTAACTGAGTGTGTCAAAGATATTAGAGATTGGATCACCGATAATTTCCTATTATGAAATTCTGAGAAGACAGAGATATTACTTATTGGCCCAAAAACCAGTACACAGAAGCTCTCGCAATTCAGCTTGTATCTAGAAGGATGCACTCTTACAACTAGTTCAACAGTGAAAGACCTGGGTGTAATATTAGACAGCAACTTATCCTTTGAAATCATATTTCCAATATCACAAAAACAGCCTTCTTCCATTTTAGAAATATTGCCAAGCTTAGGAACATTTTATCTGTATCTGATGCAGAAAAACTAGTTCATGCATTCATGACCTCCAGACTGGACTACTGTAATGCATTACTAGGTGGTTATCCTGCATCTTCAATAAACAAGCAAAATTCCGGACTTCTAGTAGTTCCCAGAATATCAAAGTCCACAAAAGGGGGTAGAGCGTTTTCGTATTTAGCTCCAAAACTTTGGAATAGTCTTCCTGACAGTGTTCGGGGTTCAGACACAGTCTCCCAGTTTAAATGTAGACTAAAGACTTATCTCTTCAGCCTGGCATACATCTAACACTTCCCATAACCTTGTACTCCAGTACATCTGATTAAATGCACATTCATCTAGTACTGCTAATATTATGAACAGCAGCTACGCTAATGCTGTTCCATTGTTTCCCTTCTTCTACCCATCCCGAGGCATACAGAGACTGTGCCGGCTCCAGTGGCATCTGGAGATGGACCAGCTCCAGCCGGGTTCTGCTTGTGAGGATTGGGATATTCAAGCAGCACCATGGACAACAACCTCCTTATTGATTTACATAACACTATATACATGCTGTAACTGCATCACACAATTGTCCCCAAATGAGGATGGGTTTCCCTTTTGAGTCTGGTTCCTCTCTAGGTTTCTTCCTCATACCATCTAAGGGAGTTTTTCCTTGCCACAGTTGCCTCAGTCACCTCAGGCTTGCTCACTTGGGATAACATCTAGGACTGTCTGTCTGTTTGTCTGTTTATATGTTTGTTGTTTTCTTATGTCGTTTCTCATGTAAAGCTGCTTTGAGACAACGCTCTTTGTTAAAAGTGCTATACAAATAAAACTGAATTGAATTGAATTGAATTATTTTTTTCGAGAGCTGTATGCCAATTTATCGGCTCGGGTAGGTAATCTGACAAAGTGCAGCATGTTCGCAATACCATAAAAGGGCATCTATTTCATGGATGCCTGGAGTGTGGCAAGCAATGCAACATCTTGTTTGGTAATATTGGTAATATTTTTGTGTGGTTGGAATGGATTATCTGCATTTACATAATTTCTTATAGGAAAATTCTTTTCAAAGTACAAATTTTCACCTTAAGAACTTGCCTCCAGAAAGATTTAAATTCGTATGCCAAGGTTGTGGGTATAAACTGAAGCGTGGGAAATAGCACTAGCTGATTATCTTATAATCTAATTAATTAAATTATTTTTGATTGATATACACAGACTAGGGTTTGTAGTTGTTTTTTTGCAAATGAACAAAGTGACCTAACTGTACAGGTAAGGCCTGGATCATTCAGGTGAATGCCTGAATGATAGGTAAAGTATTGTGATTTGATAGGTAAAGGTAAAGAAGGTAAAGTATTGTGATTTGAATTGGTGATATTTCTTCCGTACATTTTCAATCAAAGGTTTAATCAAGATCCAAATTTTCTTGCTTTTACTTTCTCAGGCTAGTATGATAAAACTTTCACAAAGACAGATATAAAAGACATTTTTTCCTGTTTGGGTCACACACGTAAAATGATCACACTATTGCATAATGAATTAATGAACAGAAAAGTTCCGGATAGTATTCATATATAGTGAAACATAATTATATGACTTTGTTTATGTCACAAATGAACAGACAGGAACAAACAGGGAGAGTTTAAACCCTGAGTGGGGTATGTTTATTGAGCAAAACAGAATACGGGTAGTGAGATGGAGAGGAATACTCAGCTCAGCACACAACAGCAACCGGAGAGTGGAGGCAGAAGGAAACAGGAGAAGACCACTCTGGGGAAGGAGGTAAATGGAGCTGGAGAACTGAAATGCCGAGAATGACTGTGGAAATAACGAGAGGGTGAAACTTTAGGAGTATGCTTAGAGCGAGGGGTAGCGAGTCGGCGTCAACGTGTTAGATCAGACAAAGAATAGTGGTAACGTGAGGTTTAAATAGGGGAGTGAGCATGCTCTGGGAACAAGGTGCAGGTGTGCTTAATTAAAACTTGGGCGAGTAAGTGCGTTGGTGAGGAGTGGAGTCTGGCGTGCCTGTGACAGAACACCCCCCCCCAACAAAATCCACTCCTGAGGACCGAAACCCTTGGCGCCGCAGTGGACGGCCTCTGCTACGTGGAGCGGGGCATTCTGGGTGACGTGTGTGGAAGTCCATGAGGAGGCTGGGATCCAAGATGTCGCCTCGGGGAACCTATGACCTTTCCTCCGGCCCATACCCCTCCCAGTCAATGAGGTATTCGAGACGGCCACCATGATGCCTGGATCTCAGGATCTCCTGGACCATGTACACAGAGGAGTCCTTGACCACCATAGGGAGAGGGGAATCAGTGGCAGCACCAGACTCTGTGGAGGGAGAAGGAGAGACTGGTGGAACAAAACGTTTAAGTAGTGACACATGAAATATGGGGTGAATCTTATAGTGCGAGGGAAGCAGAAGTTCTATGGTCACTGGTTTGATCAGTTTGGTGATGAGGAATGGGCTGATGAATCTGGGGCTGAGCTTTTTGCAGGGCAGACACAGACGGATGTCCCTGGTGGAGAGCCACACCTTCTGTCCCGGTTGGTATTGGGGCGTGTTACTCCTGCGTGCATCCGCTAGCCACTTGTGGCATCTTATGGCCTGCTGCAATCTCTGATGGTCTGAATTCCAGACTCTCTCACTTTCCTGGAACCAGTGTTGGACAGAGGGCACTGTGGAAGGCTCCTCTGACCAGGGGAACAGTGGTGGTTGGTAACAGAGTATGCTGGTGGTGGCAGAAGGTACTCAAGTATCTACTGACCTCTTGTATCTTGCGTTCTGTGTGGCTGTTGGACTGGGGGTGATATCCAGAGGTCAGGCTAACTTTCACACCTAGGTGGTGGAAGAAGGCCCTCCTTCAGAAGATGTGCTGGAACAGATTTTCTGCTGTCTCCAAGGCTGTGGAGAGACCTTTCAGAGGGATGAGGCGGCAAGCCTTAGAGAACCGGTCTACTGCCACCAGGATGCAGGTGTGACCATCTGAGGCAGGTAAATCTGTGACAAAGTTCATGCCTAGGTGTGACCAGGGGTGTTGAGGAGTAGGTAATAGGACCAGTTTGCCTGATGGGAGATGCCTAGGGGTTTTGGCCATGGCACACTCCTGGCAGCCCCTGACGTACCTTCTGACGTCCGACGATAGGCCAGGCCACCAGTACCTTTCCTGAAGAAGCGAGAGAGTCTGATTGATGCCTGGATGCCCAGTGCCCAGGGAGTAGTGAGCCAACTGGATAAGGCGTTGACAAAGGGACGAAGGGACATAAGTGAGGTCAGAAGGACATTCTGGGGGAGTCAGCTCAGAGACACTGGCTGATGTTATGTCGTCCTCTAATCCCCACTGAATGGGGCATACCAGTATGTTGGGGGGTACTATGGGTTCTGGTTGTTTGGAGGGAGCATATGGAGAATATAGATGGGGAAGAGTGTCCGCCTTAACATTTTTGGACCCTTGGCGGTAAGTGACTTTGAAGTCAAACCAGGTGAAGAACGGCCCACCCAGCTTGACGTGGGTTGAGCCTTTTAGCATCAAGAAGGTATTGGAGGTTCCTGTGGTCAGTGATGACTGTGAAAGGGTGACGTGCTCCCTCCAGCCAGTGTCTCCTCTCCCACAGGGCTAACTTAATGGCCAGTAACTCTGTTCCCTACATCATAGTTTTGTTCACAGGAGGAGAGCTTCTTGGAGAAGGCACATGGGTGAAGTCGTGCTGGGCTACTTATTGGCTTCTGGAACCCATTGGAGGGTTTTGGGTCCATTTCTAAGGAGATTCGTCAGGGGGGGCAACGATGGAACTATAACCTTGGATGAATCTCCTGTAGAAATTGGCGAAGCCGAGGAACCTTTGTAGGTCCTTCACAATATTGGGAACCAGCTAGGAGGTGATGGCTTCCATCTTGCCCTATTCCATCTTGATGCCGGTGGGGTTGATTAATTAGCCTAAGAAACTGGTGGATTGGAGATGGAAGGAGCACTTTTTGGCCTTCAGGAGGAGGTGGTGTTGCCGGAGTTTCTGGAGGACGGTTCTAACATGATGAATGTGCTCAGCTTCATTCCATGAGTACACTAGAATGTCATCTATGTAGACTAGGACGAATCGGTGGAGGTACTCACGGAACAGCTCATTCATGTATCCTTGGAAGACTGATGGCGCATTAACCAGGCCATACGGCATTACGAGATATTCGTAGTGGCCAGTAGGAGTCACAAACACTGTCTTCCACTCACCTCCTTCCCAGATCTGGATCAGATTGTAGGCACTGCGGAGGTCCAGCTTGGAGAAGATCTGGGCGCTTCTAATTTCTTCCAGGGCGGCTGCGATGAGTGGAAGGGGATACCGATATTTTACAGTGACCTGGTTAAGAGCACGGTAGTCAGTGCAGGGGTGGAGGCCTCCATCCTTCTTGGCCACAAAGAAGAAACTAGAGGCCGCTGGGGACTTGGATGGATGGATGTAACCCTGCTTCAGTGCTTCCTGAATATACTCCTCCATGGCTTGATGTTCCAGTAGGGACAGAGAGTAGATCTTACCTTTGGGCACTGGGGCATCAGGAAGGAGATTGATGGCACAGTCCCATGGTCGATGAGGCAGTAGTTTGGATGCCTGGCATGGACAGAACACATCCTGGAAGTCGGAATATTGAGGAGGAATGGAGGGGCGTTGTTCCAGATGGGGACTCTCTATGGAGGTGGACTGGAGAGGTAAAGCAGGAGAGCTGGGAAGCTGGATGGGCAGATTGGGGAAGCATCCATGGAAGCACCCCTCTCCCCACTTCAGAACCTCTCCGGTGGTTCAAGAGATAGTAGGGGTGTGTTTGATGAGCCAGGGACGTCCAAGTATGATCTCTGAGGTGGATCTCTCTAGAACCAGGAAGTGGATCATTTCTGAGTGGAGGGTGCCGACCTTCATGCTGATGGGCCCCACGAAGTGACATATTTTCCCCTGTCCTAGAGGGCTACCGGTGATGGAATGGATCCGGTAGTGGACGGGGTTCATGTTTCTCTTGAGGTTCATCTGGCGGCAGAGGTCGGCAGAGATGAAGTTTCCGGCTGACCCAGAGTCAAGGAGTGCCTGAGCTGAAACAGAGTGAGTGCCAGTAGTTATTTCTACAAAAGTAGTGAGTGGTTTCAAATGATTCACAGGATATGAAATTGTACTCAACATGGGGCGTGCTGGATGCACGCATGTCCCGATTGGCCGCAGTACAGGCAGAGGCCCTGGGTCAGATGGCATTGTCCCTCGGAGTGAGATAACCTTGAGTGATCCACCTGCATGGGCTCCGAGTCTGGTTCTGGAGAGGGGGAATTCTCTGGCCTGCAGTGGAGGTTTGGGGAGTGTTGAGCCCATTGGCCTTCCATACAGCGCTTCCTACATTCAGAAACTCAACTATTCTGTATGAATAGTTCAAGTCCGATTGAATCATCCACTGTTGCCAGCTGCAAACGTAAATTAGGTTCTAGCCCTTGTCTGTAGGTGGTTAGCAGAGAGCGCTCGTTCCACTCACTGGCAGCAGCTAGAGTTCGGAATTGTATGGTGTAATCGTGAATGGAGCTTTTACCTTGCTTTAGATGGTAAGGTTGCTCACCCGCGGTCTCTCCGAGCGGTTCACCGAAAACTTCCCGGAAGTGAGCGGTGAATGTGTCCAGGGATTGGAGAACTGGGCCGTTCTGCTGCCAGAGGGAATTGGCCTGATGGAGCGCTCTACCTGTGAGAATGGAGATGATGAATGCGATCTTAGCCTTCTCCATCGGATAACGGTGAGGTTGCATTTCCAGTGCGAGTGAGCATTGAAGCAGGAAGCCACTGCAATCTTCTGCCGAACCAGAGCAGGGAGAAGTGTTGACCATGGGACTGGCAGGACACACAGTTTCCAGGACAGGAGGTGCGTGAGTAGCCGCGGTGGGTTGTGCTGCGGCTGTGGGCCGAGATGCGGTCGTTTCCTGGAGTGCGGGCAGCACTCGCTGCAACGCACTGGCCAGCTGTTGGATTTGGTCAGCAGCCGTTGGTTTCATGCTGTTCGTCGGCCTGGTCTTCGGTCACAAATTACCAGACAGGAACAAACAGGGAGAGTTTAAACCCTGAGTGGGGTATGTTTATTGAGCAAAATGGAATACGGGTAGTGAGATGAAGGAGAAGAATACTCAGCTCAGCACGTGATGGCAACTGGAGAGTGGAGGCAGAAGGAACCACGTGTCCACGTTATTATTATTATTATTATTATTATTATTATTATTATTGCTGTTGTTGATTTTTAATATATTGAACCTATGTCCCCTATGTCATGTCCTATTATAATAATAATTATTATTATTGTTATTATTATTATATAATAGTCATTATCATCATCATCACAATAATTTTTTTAAATTTTATTTTATTACAAGGATCAAGATTATATAAAGACATATGATATAGAGCATAGGGATCATAGGATATTGCCCTTTTTCTTTTAAAGACAGAATGCAGACAAACACAAGAATGATAATACTGTAATAGAATCACACTATAATGTTTAGTGAAAATAAAGAGGGACAAAATGTAGTCACTACTTGCACAGTGAAATATAACCAAGTGTGACAATCCTTCCTGAAAATACAAAGGAGTTTGAATCCATATGATGTTTTATCACAATTCTAAGACCAAGCTAAATAATGATAGGAAAACATTACAGTAAATGGATAAATAATGAGTCTACACCATTGATGAAGCTTAATCACTGTTTATATCCCTGTAACCTATATTCATTTAAATTTTCAATAACATTTTATTTGTATTGTGCTTTTAACACACACAACTAAAAACTAGTGTAAATACAGGAATCTGCTTCAATTACAGAGAAGAAATATACAATCAAGCAAATAATCAAAAGAAAACATTACAATGAATAATGTAAAGTAGGAGAGTTTATTTGAATGATATTTACAGCCAGAAGAAATAACTTTTACAGTGGTAAAATGACCCAGTCTAGGCTTTGGTTGCAAAGAGTAAGTAAAGACAAGGGTTTTTGTATATAAGGTGGAGTGGAATGAGTATATTGTGCTCTAAGAGATAACCAGCGATGATACAGAAGTGGTATCACTTGGCAAATGGAGCAGTAATGGAATCAGAGCAGGAAGGCTGAGACTGGAGTCTGGAATGGATCATACTGCACAGACTGAACACACAAGTATAGAAAAAACACAATACATACCCGCACATCACGGATTGTAAGATAACAGGCTTAAGTTTGTTTTAAAAAGGTTGTTCAGTATGTGGTGAATAAGAGTCTAGTAGCAGTTAAAATTTAAGTAAAACCTTTCTGGATAAGTAAATGGATGCATTACTTAAAACAGTATACAGTAAACATGGCAAACAATAAAATAGAGAGTCACTAAATCTTGCCAGTAAATCTTGTAAGTCTACTTTGTCTTCCTACTCCTCATCAGGCCGTGGAATGTCTTTACAATCATCATTGCAGATTCAGCACATCAATAATAAAAATGTATATATACTGTGTGTATGGCTTCTCTTTACTATAAATCTTCTAATGCCTTTTAAAACTTTTTGTTCTTTTTAAATGTACTTAATTAAATCTGTACAATGCTTCCCACATTGTGATCAGCAATACATTTCTATCTATTATGAATAAGCTGGTGCCTTTTCAAACCACTTGAACACGAAAAACTCTTCCCACATTGTGAGCAATAATATGGCTTCACTCCTGTGTGAATGCGCTGGTGAGATTTCAAATTATTTAAACATGTAAAACTCTTCCCACAGCGTGAGCAGTCATATGGCTTCACTCCTGTGTGAATAAGCTTGTGTGTTTTCAAATAACTTGAACGTGTAAAACTCTTCCCACAGTGTGAGCAGTCATATGGCTTCTCTCCTGTGTGAATGCGCTGGTGAGTTTTTAAAGCATTTGAATGTGTAAAACTCTTTCCACAGTTTGAGCACTGATATGGCTTCTCTCCTGTGTGAATGTACTGGTGAGTTTTTAAAGTACTTAGCTGTGTAAAACTCTTCCCGCATTGTGAGCAGTCATATGGCTTCTCTCCTGTGTGAATGCGCTGGTGAACTTTTAAACCAGTTGGCTGTGTAAAACTCTTCCCACAGTGTGAGCACTGATGTGGCTTCTCTCCTGTGTGAATACGTTGGTGAAATGTTATAGCAGTTAAACTTCTAAATTGTTTGTAGCAGTGTGAGCAATGATATGGCTTCACTCCTGTATGAATGCGCTCGTGCACTTTTAATTCCTCTGGGTTTCTAAAACCCTTTCCACAGTGTGAGCAGCAATGAGGCATCTCTCCACTGTGAATGCGCTCATGTTGTTTCAGATACCGACTGCAAACAAAACTCTTCCCACATTCTGAGCACTGATACGGTTTGTCTCTTGTGTGAATGTACTGGTGTGTGTTTAAGGTTCTTTGTTTTGTAAAACTCTTTCCACATTGTGAACAGCAATATGGTTTTTCTCCTGTGTGAATGCGCATGTGTTTTTTAAGAATACTTGGCTTGGCAAAACTCTTCCCACACTGTGAGCAATAGTGAATTGAACCCTTGCCCATTCTGCACAAATCCCTCTGTGGTGATTTATAATGTGAAGACAAACTGATGATGACGTTTCACTCTGTAAGAGAACAGTAAACATCAATCTTAAATTATTAGGTGCTAAACAAGTATCATGTGCTTTATTCATCAGTAACAGAAACAGAAAATGAAAAGAGGCAAGTAATTAACAAGACAAAAACTTATGCTGAAGAGATGAGTTGCTATACAGAAGCAGCATGCTAGCAGTGCTAGCAGGTAAACATACAGCTCCTTCATCAATAGAGCCCTCTACAAGAGTTATGGAAGTGTGAGAGTTTCAAGGTTATGTCTGGTTATTTATGTGTACAATGGTTTCTGGCTATTTAGTGGCTCGAAAGGTTTCTTTTAGCCATACTATGAAATATATAATTATGTTTTCTAATAACAGTACCATCCAATAACTGAATATATTCTGCCAAGCTAAAAATATCACCCATCTACCTCCAGAATTAAGACTACTGTTGCCAAATTAATCCTTAAAAGTAACATCATGCTTTTACGTAACATACACAAAATTTCTTTGAAATTATACCATCATTAAACAGTTATTTTATTTTAAATGTATTACATGGGATCAGGCATATATAGTTATAATTTGAAGACAGACCATTTAATTCATGAGAATATCTTAATGTTTTAACAAATAAACACATAATTGTCAATGCTATGTCACAGTAATGTACTGAGTATTTAGTATCTAAATACATACATATATATACATATATATATATATACATTTATATATATATATATATATATATATATATATATATATATATATATATATATATATATATATATATATATATATAAAGAAAAAAAACTTACCCAGTTGAAATGATCTTTTTTAAATCCCTGTAATTTCACAGCAGTCTTCTGTGTGAGGACCTCAACTAAAGTGTCTCCTTTAAGTACACCTGAGGACCAAGACACAGTTCAGCAACAGGCCATTTCACAGCCATTAACCAACTATTACCACCTCATCACCTGAGTCTGGGTTGTGGCAGGTGAACATCTAGAAGCATCAGGTCATTTAAAAATATGCAAAGTAGCTGGATAGAATGTTCCCATATCAGGGTATGGAGAGCAAAATATTAGGAATCTAACATGTAATTCTAGCTGTATAATATTCACACTGAAATTCTGCTACGCTGCTGTTTCATATTTTATGATACAGAGCAGGATTACAAAAGGACAAACTAGTAAGCCTAATACACAACACATATTTGTATACACAAGACCAAATAAAATAGAGCATAATTTGCTGCATGCACTCACAAGCAAAGGCCAATGTGCAAATGCATTCATCATTTGTTAAAATATAGTTTGAGTAGTAGTACCATTAATGATCAAAATATTGGTGTAACTTCCCACTACAATCTGTATTAGCTTCGAAAAGTTTAAATGTCACATTAGCACCATTTTAGTCCATTTGTCAAATAAATGACATACCATCATCTTAAGGTAGGTATAAATGAAGTAAACTAAATTTTGTTCTAAGCACACTGCGATTGAAAATTTTACATAGAGATATTGTGTGAGAGGTTCTGACCCTTTGCATGCATGACCTAGAAGTTGGTTGTGACTAAACAAAATATTATAGGAACAGAACTGTGTTGGAGACCAGATGGCAGGACTCAAGGTTGAGACTAAGGGCTATCTGGATCAGGCGATGATCAGGCATTGTGATGTAGCCAATGATTGACAATGTTTTCCTTTCCTTAATCCTGTCCTGTGGTTTAATCCTGATTATAAATACTCACTGTTGAAAATGATCGGGGCCATGCCTTTTTCAAATTGCATGGAGAGCGCTCTGTCCTGTTGTGCAACAGCACAAATAAATTGTATACCTTTTTACTCTTGCCCGTGCCTAGCAGTGTAGTATTTTTCTTAAAATTTCCCCAGCAACACATTCCAGTTTCACTGGGGGAAAAAACGTATTAAATAAACGTATAACATGAAATCAGGCCAAATATAGTTAAAGTTTCAAAGATAGACCATTTTATTCAGTGTATGCACTCAGCTATACAATATTTTTTCATTTATTGTTATAGATAGTTAATAAGCATACAAAAAAATAAATGAATTGTCAGTTGCAAAGTCACAGTAATGTATAATTCTTTATGTACATTATTAATAAATGAATGAAAATTCAATCAACAATTGAATTTATTTATTTATTTATTTATTTATTTATTTATTTATTTATTTATTTATTTATTTATTTATTACATATTTTTATTTATGGTCACAAGCCATCAAACAAAGTTGAGCTACTTGAATTTTTGCACTACAAGTGGCATAAATTCATTCAACAGCAATGTAAAAAAGATTGGTGGGGAGCATGCCAAGACACATGAAAGCTAGTTGAAATTATCTTTTTTGTTCGTTTGTTTTTTTTTTTGAATATTCCAGTAATGTCACTGTGTGTGTGTGAGGAACTCAACAATGCAACACTGGAAAAAAACACTCCAAATTTTTCTTAAATCAGCATCTCTATGGCAGCCATTCCATTCCATTGTCTGTAAAATTCCAGCACAGGCACTCCTGATATTGCTTAATGAAGTACTGATGGATGAAGGATGACATCCAGTGACCTACAAAAAGAATGGCAAATCACAGCTGGGGTTGAAGTGCATGGCAAGAACGGTTAAAAACAGTCATGGAAAGCTAGTAAAATGCCCTTCAGCAATGAAAAGCAAAGAAAAGTCAGGTTGAGGTTTGCAAAAGACATTAAAGGAATGAATTAAAGTTATATTCTTTTTCATCTTGTTCTTCTCTGATGAGTAGAATTTTCATCTTTGACCAACATCTGGTCATCTGATGGATTGACGGAGTTAACTGTTACTGAGTTAAAACAGCTTTAGCAAACCCCTGTTTTTCTGACAAATACAATTGGAAAGGTCCTTCTTCAACATTTCAAAAGCCATTTTTGCCTCTGCTGTTCACACCAAAGACGCCTTCTTCTGATTTACTGCTTAAATCAATGCACAAAAAGGGGCTACTTTCAAAGAAATGTTGCATATCCCTTGCCTACTACAGCCTACCATTCCCAAGAAAGACAACATTTAACAACATGTGTCTGTTTTCCCCACAGCCCCAGCATAAGGGTTGATGTGGGTATTAAATGTTCATAGATGCCTGAGGTGATTCAGGAATTTGGGGTCCCATGGAATTCCCTGACACTAATTCTTGTCCTTGTCTTATTTCTGGTGTTGTAGACATCCATTATTGTCTTCCACCTCAACTTTTGTATGCTCATTAAGGGGCCTTGGAACCTTTCTTGTGGATTATTGATTGTGGATTAATCCCCAAGTTTAATACAGTTTCATCAATAATGCTTCTTATGCTTCTTTTGCTTATCTCTTTATCTTTCTGTATTGGTCTACATGATAATCTAGCCATGGGGGTCACAGTCCAGTGACTTCTGTGCCAGTCCCATGCCTGAATAAATAGAGAGGGTTGCATCAGGAAGGACATCCGGCATAAAACATTGTCAAATTTATTCATGCGAATCATCAGTTCTCTGAATTTCATACCGGATTGGTCGAGGCCCGGGTTAACAATGACTGCCATCTGCGCAGTTGACCTACAGGGCGCCAGTGCAAATTGGGCTACTGTTGGTAGAAGAAGTAGAGGTAGAGTGCATAGACAGATAGAGAAGAGGAAAGGTAAGAGTATAGGACTGAGAATAGGAACTCTGAATGTTGGTACTATGACAGGGAAAGGTAGAGAGCTGGCTGATATGATAGAGAGAAGGAAGGTGGATATTCTTTGTGTACAGGAGACCAGGTGAAAGGGTAGCAAGGCTCGTAGTATAGGAATAGGATTCAAGCTGTTTTATTATGGTTGGATAGTAAGAGAAATGGGGTAGGTGTGGTCCTGAAGGAGGAGATTGTGAGGAATATCCTAGAGGTGAAGAGAGTGTCAGACAGGGTGAAGAGTCTGAAGTTAGAGATTGACGGGGTGATGTTGAATGTTGTTAGTGGTTATGCCCCACAGGAAGGTTGTGAATTGGAGGAGAAAGAGAGATTCTGGAGTGAATTACATGAGGTGATAGAGACTATTCACACGGGGGAGAGAGTGGTGATAAGAGCAGATTTTAATGGACATGTTGGTGAGGGGAACACAGGTGCTGAGGAGGTGATGGGCAAGTTTGGAGTTAAGGAAAGTTATCTAATCAGTCTTCTGACATGATACAATCCACCATGCTCCTTAAGATCTCAAAACTCTGGACTTCTGGTTGTTCCCAGAATATTAATGTCTACAAAAGGGGGTAGAGCGTTTTCGTATTTAGCTCCTAAACTTTGGAATGGCCTTCCTGACAGTGTTTGGGGTTCAGACAAAGTCTCCCAGTTTAAAAGTAGATTAAAGACATATCTCTTTAGCCTGGCATACACATAATTCCTATAATATATATATATATATATATATATATATATATATATATATATATATATATATATATATATATATATATATATATATATATATATTAGGGCTGGGCAAGTTAACGCGTTATTATTTAGTATTGAGTAGACACACCTTCCCAGATTGTAACACCACCACAGCAGTGGCTGATGCATAGCACTCTCCTTGATGTCTTCCATCGTTGGCAGCCATCATTTCTGGTCAATGTGAATCGATTTTCATCAGAGAACAGCACTGAGGCCTACTGGTCCCTTGTCCAGCTGGCCCATGCAAGATGATGACGCCTGTGCCTGGTGGTGTGGTCAGGTACCCTTGCAGGTCATCTAGCACACAGACCACACTGATGTAAACGGTTTCGAATGGTCTGATGTGACACTTAAGTGCCTCTCACCTCCCTTAAATGTGCATGGAGTTGAGTGGCATTCATCATCCATTTCCGCAAGGCACTGTTCACAATGAAGCAGTCATCAACGTGGGATGTGGCCAAAGGACGTCCACTTCTATGCCTTTCTGTGACTCTTCCAGTCTCTCTGTATCTCTGTCACAACCTGCTGATGACACTCTGTGACACTCTAAGCTCAGTGGCCTCTTCCCTCTGAGAACATCCTGTTTGAAGCCTCGCAATGACAAGGTACTGTTGGTCAATCGTTAGGTGTTGTCTTGGTCTCATCATGTCAAAATGTGAACAGCATGATGAAGAGGACTGTTTAAATACCAATTCTAATTGACCCAGAAAATTTATTGGTCAATTCATGGATCAAACACCAGTTGTGAATTTTGCTGTTAAGCACCTTGTTAGAGAACAGCAAGTTCTGCAACAAGTACTGAAACACTGAACAGTTGGACATGTGTATTCAAAAGTGTAGAGAAGGTCAAATTAAGTTCACCTGTACAAGTTATAGTGCATTTTAGGTGCATCCTGAAATTTCACCCGAAAGCCGAATATCCTTAACTTTTTGTGAGTACACTACCAGTCAAAAGTTTGGACACATCTTCTAATTCCATGGTCTTAACTCATGTTTATTTCTTTCTACATTGTAAAACAATGCTGAAGGCGGCCGAAATACACAATAATGTCCTTTGAACAGTTGATATTGAGATATGTCTGCTACTTATGCTCTATATAGCCTTTATAATGGCTGTAATCTGAGGTACTGTTAATTGGTGATATATATATATATATATATGTACTTTATATAAATATATATATATATATATATATATATATATATATATCTTATATGTGGCAATATAGTGCTCTAGAGTCCAGTGGCGGCGTGCTTTACACCACTGCATCTGACGCTTTGCATTGCACTTGGTGATGTATGGCTTGGATGCAGCTGCTCGGCCATGGAAACCCATTCCATGAAGCTCTCTGCGCACTGTTCTTGAGCTAATCTGAAGGCCACATGAAGTTTGGAGGTCTGTAGCGATTGACTCTGCAGAAAGTTGGCGACCTCTTCGCATTATGCGCCTCAGCATCTGCTGACCCTGCTCCGTCAGTTTACGTGGCCTACCACTTCGTGTCTGAGTTGCTGTCGTTCCCAAACACTTCCACGTTCTTATAATACAGCTGAAAGTTGACTGTGGAATATTTAGGAGCGAGGAAATTTCACGACTGGATTTGTTGCACAGGTGGCATCCTATCACAGTTCCACACTGGAATTCACTGAGCTCCTGAGAGCGACCCATTCTTTCACAAATGTTTGTAAAAACAGTCTGTATGCCTAGGTGCTTGATTTTATACACCTGTAGCCATGGAAGTGATTGGAACACCTCATTCTGATTATTTGGATGGGTGAACGAATACTTTTGGCAATATAGTGTATATATATACATACTTTGATTGACTATCAAATGTCGTCCTTTTTACCTTCATCGGGAGTTTACATCAGTCATAGTCAGCGCCGTTTATATATATATATATATACATAAACGGCGCTGACTATGACTGATGTAAACTCCCGATGAAGGTAAAAAGGACAACATTTGATAGTCAATAGTTCCAGGTTGGGTGTGCAGGAGCATGAGAGGAACAATATCACACATGCCACCTCCCCTTGACTTCCCCGATTCCAGTGTTCTGTCCATGCAGTGAACCAAGAAGGACTCGGCCGGCTGGATGGCGTAGTCCAGCACCGCTGGGTTCAGCCATGTCTCAGTGAAGCAGAGGAGATTGCAGTCCCGAATGTCTCTATGGAACTTTACCCTGGTCCTGAGGTCACCGAGCTTGTTCTCCAGTGACTGGATGTTGGCAAGCAGGATGCTAGGCAGAGGTGTGCAGTGTGCCTGTTCCTGACACTGAATCATTTCCCCCGGGGCCGCTGTGTGTTTGTAGACTTGGAGAAAGCATATGACAGGGTGCCAAGAGAAGAGCTGTGGTACTGTATGAGGAAGGCAGGAGTAGCAGAGAAGTATGTCAGAGTGGTGCAGGACAGTGGTGAGGTATGCTGTAGGTCAGACAGAGGAGTTCAAAGTGGTGGTGGGACTGCATCAGGGATGACCCCCTTCCTGTTTTGCTATGGTGATGGACCAGTTGTCAGAGGAGGTCAGACAGGAGTCTCCTTGGACAATGATGTTTGCAGATGACATTGTGATCTGTAGTGAGAGCCGGGAGCAGGTGGAGGAAAACCTGGAGAGGTGGAGGTTTGTGCTGGAGAGAAGAGGAATGAAAGTCAGTTGTAATAAGACTGAGTACATTTGTGGGCACATATTGCATTGCTCCTCCTTTTACAACATTGGATTCATACTGGCCCTTTATTCATCTACATCCCTATATCTTTGTGGTACCTTCATTTGTCTTCCACTTCTTCTCCGTTCGTCTTCCTCTTTCCTGTTTTTCCTCTATGTATTCTCTGACGCAAGTCCCTTTGAAGCATCCTCTCTTAATTCAATGTATAGTTTACCTCTAACTTGTCTTCCTACATTTTCTTCATAATGTCCAACCTCTGTCTGTTTTGTTGGTGGTTCAGTTGTCCAGGCCATTCTTTGTGTGTAAAGATAAGATAAACCTTTATTCATCCCACAGTGGGGAAATGTTAGTGGTGGCATTTCTCACTTACACTGCTGCTAATGTCTTATCCTTGTTAGTTGTCTCATTGAATGGTGGTGGCGCTGTTGTCTCATCTCATGTTTTGGTATACAGTGTTTATCACTGCTCTCCTGTAGTGTGGACTGCACTGGACTGAAGCCCAATTCTGTTAATTTTGATCAACCATACCCTGCAGAGAGTTTTCTCACACATATATCTGACACTGTCCAGTCTTTATTATGCAAAAAGCTCTCATTCAATTTTATATCAATTTTACTTACTAATTCTCTATTGGGATATTACAGAGCTGCTCAGTCTCTGGCCAGGGTCACCTCCACCTCAAAAGACCACACAAAACTAATGCATGATAATAATAATAATAATAATAATAATAATAATAATAATAATAATAATAATAATAATAATAATAATAATTGTATTCCATATATTCTACTTTAAACATTTTTATTTTGCATTAAAATCAATCATTAATGTGAAACATTTTAACTGAGGGTTGTTTTTTTTACAGCTTATTGTGAATAATTATAATTCATGTTTGAGAAGACATGATGGGTAAGTCTCTGAGCAACCATTATTTTCCTTGTTAATTATTTTATATTTATAACTAATGAGTGTGTTTCTTGTGTTACATGTACTAGCTTTGACCCACGCTGAGCTTGACTTACTCCAAGCATTTATTAAAATGCTTTAACAAAGCTCCCTTGATTCCAGTACCAAGTTTGCCAAGAAAACAACACTACTGAGAAGTGTTCAGTGATTCAGACTACATCATATTTTCTGACAAGGCTTGCCAAACTAATACTGTTACTGTTACTTCCAAGGCTACTCAACGCCTATTTATGCTTAACCGGTGCTCTCAGACATCACATCTCTTTTGTTGTGTAGAACATTTGTCAAAAACCATTTGATGGAACATGAAACATTCCAACCAAGTTAACTGTTGAATATGTGAACATAAATGAAGATGGGAGTAAAACAAAACAGACATCTTCACATCACAGCTGCCAACTGATTTCAGCTACAATCCTTCTCTTTGGTCTATAGTGACATTAAATAATCAAAAAGTCCTCAATGTGCCCATAATAAAAAATAAGTAATGTGGCTGGTACTGAGTGTTGAGCTCAATTTAGTGTAAAATAATTCATAGTTATTTATAGAACCACATAATTAATTTTTAATAAACAACTCGAAATATATAGGATTCACATTAATAATTCTGCTTTATTGTTTGGTCAGTATTCCAAAGCTGTCTCATATTTTATAAACATGATTTTAGGAGGAAAGCTACTTAACAGTAGAGAGTACTTGCAGACCACCAACTAATAAATTAGTGTGAATACACACCCAAAATTTTGTGTGCAAACTTAGCAGAGATGGAGGTATGTGCTTGAATCATAGAGAAGAAATATAAAATCAAGCTAAATAATTATAAGAAAACATTACAGTGAATAATGTATGTTTTATTTTGATCATATTTACAGCCAGAAGAACACACAATGGTACAATGGTAATCTGTTATGGCCCAGTCTAGGCTTTAGCTGCACAGAGTAAGTAAAAAAGCAAGTCTTTTTGTATAAGGTGGAGTTAGCTAGCAATGAAACAGAAGTGACATCACTTGGCCAATGTAGCAGTAGCAGAAGCAGAGCAGGAAGGCTTAGACTGGAGTCTGTAATGGACCAACCTACACAGACTGAATATACTAAATATTGAATATATACCTGCACATTAAAAATTGTAACATACAAGGGTTTTTTGTTGTTTTCTAAGAAATGATCAAAGAAAAAATATAAAAATTCGCTTTGTTCTGAAATAAAACTTTTCTGGACAATATATGAATTCATGCAGCACTAAATAGAGTAAACATGGCAGACAATAAAATTCTGCCATGTCAGAGTCACTAATTCACTTAGTCTACTATGTACTCCTTATCGGGCAGTGGAAAGTCTTACAAATCAGCAATATATTGTGAATAAGCTGGTGCTTTTTCAAACCATTTGAAGAGGTAAAGCTCTTCCCACAGTATGAACAGTAATACGGCTTCTGTCCTGGGTGAAGGCACTGGTGAATTTCTAAAGCGCTTGATTGTATAAAACTCTTTTCACAGTGTGAGCAGAAATACGGCTTCTCATCTGTGTGAATGTGCTGGCGAGTTTTTAAAGCACTTGAATGTGTAAAACTCTTCCCACAGTGTGAGCATTGATATGGCTTCTCTCCTGTATGAATGCGCTGGTGACTTTTTAAAGCACTTGAATGTGTAAAACTCTTCCCACAGTGTCAGCATTGATATGGCTTCTCTCCTGTATGAATGCGCTGGTGACTTTTTAAAGCACTTGAATGTGTGAAACTCTTCCCACAGAGTGAGCATTGATATGGCTTCTCTCGTGTGTGAACGCACTGGTGACTTTTTAAATCATTTAAACATTTAAAACTCTTCCCACAGTGTGCGCACTGATGTTGTTTATCTTCTGTATGAATGAGGTGGTAGGTTTTTTAAAGATTTGGATGTGTAAAATTCTTCCCACAGTATAAGCAGTAATATGGCTTCTCTCCTGTGCGTAGGTGTTGGTGTATTTTTAAAGCACTTGAATGTCTAAAATTCTTCCCACAGTGTGAGCAGGGATACAGCTGCTCTCCTCATGAATGCACTCATGAACTTTTAAACTCCCTGTGTACCTAAAACTCTTCCCACAGTGTGAGCAATGATATGTCTTCGCTTCTGTGTGAATGTGCTCGTGAAGTTTTAAATTCTTTGTGTTCCTAAAACTCTTTCCACAGTGTGAGCAGCAATGAGGCCTTTCTCCTGTGTGAATGCCCTCATGCTGTTTCAGATACCAACTGCAAGCAAAACTCTTCCCACATTCTGAGCACTGATACGGCTTGTCTCCTGTGTGAACGTGCTGGTGCATATTTAAGTGACTTAAATGTTTAAAACTCTTCCCACATTGTGAACAGCAATATGGTTTCTCTCCTGTGTGAACATGCACGTGTTGTTTGAGAATATTTGGCTTGGCAAAACTCTCCCCACACTGTGAGCAGTAGTGAATTCGGCCCTTGCCCATTCTGCACAAATCCCTTTGTGGTGATTTATAGTGTGAAAACAGCCAGACAATGATGTTTCACTCTGTAACAAAACAAGACAAGAAAAAAACAACAATCTTGGATTATTAGGTGCTTAAACAAGTATCATGTGCTTTATTCATCAGTCACAGAAACAGAAAATGAAAAGAGGTAAGTAAATAAACAAGGCAAATACTGAAGAGAGGAGTTGCTCTATAAAAGCATAAAATAAATGCTCACAACAAGAGTCATGAAGAAGGGTTTCAAATGTTATGTCTGGTTATTTATGTGTAGCATGGTTTATGGCTATTTAGTGGCTCAAAAGGTCTAATCTAACTTTGTTTCTTTTAGCAATACTGTGCAATGTATAATTACTTTTTCTAATAACTGAATATATGCTGCCAAGCTAAAAATATCACCCATCTACTTCAAGTATCAAGACTATTGTTGCAAATATTTAAAAGTAACATAATATTGCTTTTAGAATATAAACAAACAACATTTCATAATGTAATGTCAACATAAATTATTCCATCATTAAACAGTTATTTCATTTTGAATGTATTACATGGGATCAGGCATATCTAGTCATTAATGAGAATATACTTTATATACAATCAATTAGTTATGCACATATTTTCATATATTTAATGTACTGAGTATTTATCTAAATTCAAATACATTTTATATATATACAGTCGTCTGTGTGAGGACCTCAACTAAAATGGTAGAGTGTCTCCTTTAAGTATACCTGAGGACAAAGACACAGTTCAACAGGTCATTTCACAGCCATTAGCCAACTATTACCACCTCATCATCTGAGACTGGGATGTGGCAGGTGAACATCTAGAACCATCAGGTCAATTAAAGATGCAATGTAATCTGTCACTGGATGCATTGTTCTCATATCATGGTATGGAGAGCAAAAAATAGGACTCTAATATGCAACTCTAAATGTATAAGACTAATAAAAAATGACAGTTTTAGAGTTATGTGTTAGGCCAAATATAGACTCAAAAGCAAGATGACTGTTAATACCAAGACTTGATAACTTGGTACAACAGTAACAGGAAAGAAATGTCTGAGATATTGAAACAAAGGTCATGAGGTGACATCATGAGACAAAAGCATGCCAATACATTTAAAATGCATCAGTGCCCTCTTAGATCCTAATGTGACCTGTGCATGCAAAGTTATGACATTCTATTTCATTCTAATTCTATTTCCTGTTAAAATAACTTCCAAGATCGTATCAGGCAGGCATCTTAATGCTAATTTTCGAGAGGTTCATGTGAAAAGGTGAGGTGAGTTGAGGCCCTCTAAGGGTTGCTTAATGAAGTATTTTCCCCTTTCCCCACCTAAAGAGGAAACAACAGGATTACCTTTAGTCCATGTTGTTGGAAATGGCTGGCTCATGATTTTTTCAAAAGGAGACAGTTGTTATGTGTGTGGGAAAAGGAACTATGATAACCTCAATTTATTTTTCTCTGCTTTATTGACTTGCATGTGAGATTCCTGAATGTCCATAAGACTGGGCTTCCACATCCATTCATATTACATTAAACCTCCTGGATATTTGCTGTCTGCCTGGTGATTTTTAGTCATCCTATTTACTGAATATGTGCTCACTAATAATACAGTGTTGTGTCCTTTGAAATAAACAGTTGTCGTAAAAAAAATACCTTCCATTAGTCGGAAACATGAACAGAATCATTCCAATCCAGTCAATTTGTGGTACATGTGAATATAAATTAAACAAAAGCCTCCTTATGTCATTCGTCTTTTTGGTCCATCCTAGCATTAAAGTCAGTTACGTGACTATAATAAAATCTAGGTACTCGTCTTGTACCGAGTGCTAAGGTCACTTTAGTGTAACATAGTTTGTAGTTGTTCTTAGAACCACATAATGGGTATTATAGCACCTTTATTATAGCAACTCTCTGCTTGTTTCTAATTAGTGCTTATAACTAGTGGAGTTTGTTTCATTCAGGTCATTTTATTTACCTTGGGAATTCACTGTTTTCATTGTCAAAGTGTACATTACCCCCAGCGCACATGCTAAGGAGACACTATGTGAAGTCTTTGGGGCTATTAGCAATATGCAGAATGCTAACCCCAATGGACTGTTTATTATAACTGGAGATTTCAACCATGCAAATCTCAAATCAGTGCTCCTGTCAGGGTGCTATGAGGCTGAGTGAATCCAAATGCAGAGAGAGGCAGCAGATGAGGGTAAAGAAGTCTTTAATGAAAAATGAAAACCTGAAACTCTAAAAAATAAAGAACAAAACGGCACAGAAGAAAAGGCTAGAGTCCAAAAACAAAGGCAAAATACCAAAAAACAAAACACGGCAAATATTTAAAAAATAAACTCCGCAAAATATAATCTGGACCAGAAAAGTCTGCAACAGGGCTTTATAGTGGATGTGAAGAACACAAGGCTTTAGCTCATGTTGTGGCTCACCCCTGCCAATCTCCAGTGTTACAAGAATGTGCTTATGGCCCTCTATCACCTTGCAGCAGTTGATGGTTCCTTGTAACCCAATGACCATTTGTTCCTCAGGTGGCCAGAGCTCAAAGGAACCAATCCATAGGCACACAGTCAGTTATCTCAGTCGCAGTCAGTTTTTCCAGATGGAGAAACTTTTCATCAAGCTGTTCCATTTGGCCATGTGGGTTTACGCCTGAGTGCTATGTCCATCTGAGGAATTCAGCAGCCGCATTGGTTGGAGACTGCCCACAGTAGGTAAAGATCTCACTCCTCAGAGTTTCATAATCTTTGTCTAGGGGCAGGGTTTAGTAGGCCAGTTGGGCCTTACTAGGGAGAAAAGGGGTTAGTATACAGACTCATTCATTTTTGTCCCACCTTTCTTGTATATATCCACACTCTCAAACATATAGAGGAAGGCCTCGACATAGTCAGCTCGAGTTGGGTCAGACCACATTGGGCATCACGGCAGAGGTTGGGGAGGGAAGTAGCAGTGGTGGGTGGGTGCTTTTTGAGGGTGACAGGCAAACAAAGACACATAGAGAACAGAATTAGCAGGGCAAACAGTGATTTAAAGCTTGTGGAAAATAGTGCCCAAGTTTAATAAAAGTGCAAAAATTAAGGAGCAGTGCAAACTGATTTGAATGTGTGGCTGTGATGGTAGTGGGGTGAGGAAATGTCATTCATCCAATGGACCATGGAAGAACAGGTGAGACAACAACTCAGAGTGCATTGCGAGGCACAAGGTGTAATAGGTGTGGCAAGGAATAATTGGTGCTTACCTGGCTCTGTCTTTTCAGTGCGATGGTGGTGGCAGCCTGAGGAGTGATTTTTAGATGTTTGATGGTGGCAGAGTGGGCTCTGACTGGACACAGTATTTTACAAAAAACATGAAATATACACTACTCGCAAAAAGTTAAGGATATTTGGCTTTTGGGTGAAATTTATGGAAAATGTAAAAAGTTCATGCTACAGTGATATTATATCATGAAAGTAGGGTATTAAGTAGAAGTATGCAATGGTGCTTTCCTCATCTCAAACAATTTATTGAAACAAAAGCCAACAGCAGTGGTGGGTATACCACAACAAAAAATGTCAGTGTCTCAATAATTTGTCATGTGCCCTTGACCATCAATTACAGCTGGACAATGACATCTCATGCTGTTCCTGAGTCGACTTATTGTCTGCTGAGGCATGGCATTCCACTCTTCTTGGTTCTGGGGTGCAGGGTTACGAGCCTTTACAAGGCGACTCAGCTGATCCCATAGGTTTTCTATGGGATTCAGGTCTGGAGAAAGTCCAGGCCACTCCATGTGAGGTACCCCAGCCACCAGCAGCCATTCCCTAATGATGCGACCTTGATGAGCTGGAGCATTGTCGTCCATGAAGATGAAATTAGGCCTGTGTTGTTCATGCAGGGGCACAATGACTGGATTAATGATGTTATACAGGTAGTATTGGCTTGTCACTGTACCATTCACAAGATGTAGGGCAGTTCTGTATTGAGTAGACACACTGCCCAGACTGTAACACCACCACAACAGTGGCTGATGCATAGCGCTCTCCTTGATGTCTCCAACATTGTTGGTGGCCATCATTTCTGCTCACGTGAATTGACTTTCATCAGAGAACAGCACTGAGGCCCACTGGTCCCTTGTCCAGCGTAAATGCTCCCTGGCCCGATGCCTGTGCCTGGTGGTGTGGTCAGGTACCCTTGCAGGTCGTATAGCACACAGACCATGCTGATATAAATGGTTTCGAATAGTCTGACTTGACACTTGGGTGCCTCTCACCTCCCTTAAGTGTGCCAGGAGTTGAGTGGCATTCATCATCCGGTTCCGCAGGGCACTGTTCACAATGAAGCGGTCAGCAACGTGGGATGTGGCCAAAGGATGTCCACTTCTATGCCTTTCTGTAACTCTTGCAGTCTGTATCTCTGTTGCAACCTGCTGATGACACTCTGTGACACTCTAATCTCAGTGGCCACTTCCCTCTGAGAACATCCTGTTTGAAGCCTCGCAATGGAGAGGTACTGTTGATCAATCGTTAGGTGTCATCTTGGTCTCATCATGTCAAAATGTGAACAGCATGATGAAGAGGACTGTTTAAATACCAATTTTAATTGAACCAGAAAATTTATTGGTCGATTCATGGATCAAACACCAGTTGTGAATTTTGCCGTTAAGCACCTTGTTAGAGAACAGAAAGTAATGCAAAAAGTACTGAAACACTGAACAGTTGGACATGTGCATTCAAAAGTGTAGAGAAGGTCAAATTAAGTTCACCTGTAAAGTTATAATGCATTTTAGGTGCATCCTGAAATTTCACCAGAAAGCTGAATATCCTTAACTTTTTGTGAGTTGTGTATATCATTAACATTAATAATTCTGCATTGTTGTTTGGTCAGTATTACAAAGCTGTTCATATTTTATGTGATTATTGGAAATGATCATGATTGTAGAAGGAAAGGAAGTCACCATAAAACACAGGGCTTGCAGACCACACAACTAAAGAACTAGTGTAAATACAGGAGTCTGTTTCAATTATAGAGAATAAATATACAATAAAGCATATAATTTAAAGAAAACATTACGATGAATAATGTAAATTAAGAGAGTTTATTTGAATGATATTTAAAGCCAGAATAAATCACTTTTACAGTGGTAAAATGTTATGACCCAGTCTAGGCTTAGGCTGCTACGGGAAAGTAAAGGCAAGAGTTTTTGTATACAAGGTGGAGTGGAATGAGTATATTGTGCTCTAAGAGATAATCAGCGATGATAGAGAAGTGGTATCACTCAGCAAATAGTGGAAGTAGCGGAATCAGAAACTGGAAAAAAACTGGAAAGAGAGGGCTTTATAGTGGGTGTGAAGAACATGGGAGGCCCTGCCGATCTCCAGTGTTGCAAGAGTGTGCTCATGGTCCTCTATCACCTCACAGCAGTTCGTGGTTCCTCGTAACCCAATGACTATAGGCTCCTCAGGCGAGGATCTCCTCAGGCGAGGATCTCCTTTGGCGAGAGCTCAAAGGAACCAATTCATAGCCACACGGCCCGTTATCTCAGTCGCAGTCACTTTTTCCTGATGGAGCCAACTTTTCATCAAGCTGTTCCATTTGGCCTGAATGGTACGTCCATCTGAGGATTTCAGCAGCCGCATTGGTTGGAGACTGCCACAGCAGGTAAAGATCTCACTCCTCAGAGTTTCATAATCTTTATCTGGGAGCAGGGTGTAGTAGGCCAATTGGGCCTTCATAGGGAGAAAAGGTGCAAGTATAAAGGCTCATTCATTTTTGTCCAACCTTTCTCATATATCCACACTCTCAAACATATAAAATTCAAATTCAAATCTTAGTTATTTATTATTTTTATAAATTTTTTAGATTGAAGGCCTCAACATCATCATCTCGAGTTGGGTGGGACCACACTGGGCATCATGGCAGAGGTTAGGGAGGAGAGTAGCAGTGGTGGGTGGGTGCTTTTTAAGAGTGAAACAAAAAACAGGGAAACAAAAATACACAGAGAACATAATTAGCAGTGCAAACAGGGATTTAAAGTTTGTGGAAAATAGTGCCCAAGTTTAATAAAAGTGCAAAAATTAAGCAGTGCAAACTGATTTGAAGGTGTGACTGTGCTGGTGGAGGGGTAAAGAAATGGCATTCCTCTAATGGACCATGGAAGAACAAAAGAAAAGAATAATTGGTGCCTAATTGGCTCTGTCATTTCAGTGCGATGGTGGTGGCAGCCTAAGGAGTGATTTTTAGATATTTGACGGTGGCAGCGTGGGCTCTGATGTCACAGAATTTTACAAAAAAATGAAATATATATAATAAACATTGATAATTCTGCATTCTTGTTTGGTCAGTATAACAAAGCTTTTCATATTTTATGTGATTACTGGACATGATCATGATTGTAGAAGGAAAGGAAGTCACCATAAAACACAGTGCTTGTAGAACAGACAGTTAAAGAACTAATGTAAATACAGGAGTCTGCTTGAATTATAGAGAAGAAATATACAATCAAGCAAATAATTAAAAGAAAACATTACAATGAATAATGTAAAGTAGGGGAGTTTATTTGAATGATATTTACAGTCAGAAGAAATAACTTTTAGAGTGGTAGAATGTTATGACCCAGTCTAGGCTTTGGCTGTGAAGAGTAAGTAAAGACAAGGGTTTGGAATGAGTGGAATGAGTATATTGTGCTCTAAGAGATAACCAGCGATGATACAGAAGTGGTATCACTCGGCAAATGGAGCAGTAGTGGAATCAGAGCAGGAAAGTTGAGACTGGAGTCTGGAATAGATCATACTGCACAGACTGAACACACAAGTATAGAAAAAACACAATACATACCCGCACATCACGGATTGTAAGATAACAGGTTTAAGTTTGTTTTAAAAAAGTTGTTCAGTATGTGGTGAATAAGAGTCCTAGTAGCAGTTAAAAGTACTAATGTTTCCTTTTTTTAATCAATCAGTGTCAGTGTAAAATAGTAAAAATTTAAGTAAAACTTTTCTGGATAAGTAAATGCATGCATTACTTAAAACAGTATACAGTAAAGATGGCAAACAAAAAAAATAGAGTCACTAATTCAGTAAATCTTGTAAGTCTACTTTGTTTTCCTACTCCTCATCAGGCCATGGAAAATCTTTACAATCATCATTGCAGATTCAGCACATAAATAATAAAAAATGTATATATACTGTGTGTATAAAGAATGGCTTCTGTTTACTATAAATCTTCTAATGCCTTTTAAAACTTTCTTTGTTCTTTTTAAATGTACTTAATTAAATCTGTACAATGCTTCCCACATTGTGATCAACAATACATTTCTATTTATTATGAATAAGCTGGTGCCTTTTCAAACCACTTGAACACGTAAAACTCTTCCCACATTGTGAGCAGTAATATGGCTTCACTCCTGTGTGAATGCGCTGGTGATTTTTTAATGTATTTGACTGTGTAAAACTCTTCCCACAGTGTGAGCAGTCATATGGCTTCACTCCTGTGTGAATGCGCTGGTGAGTTTTTAAAGCACTTGACTGTGTAAAACTCTTCCCACAGTGTGAGCAGGAATATGGCTTCACTCCTGTGTGAATGCGCTGGTGTGTTTTCAAATGATTTAAACGTGTAAAACTCTTCTCACAGTGTGAGCAGGGATACGGCTTCTCTCCTGTGTGAATGCGCTGGTGAGTTTTTAAAGTACTTGGCTGTGTAAAACTCTTCCCACACTGTGAGCACTGATATGGCTTCTCTCCTGTGTGAATGCGCTGGTGAACTTTTAAAGCACCTGAAAGTGCAAAATTCTTCCCACAGTTTGAACACTGATATGGCTCCTCTCCTGTGTGAAGGTGGAGGTGTGTTTTTAAGTGACTTTGTTGTGTAAAACTCTTTCCACATTGTGAACAGCAATATGGTTTTTCCCCTGTGTGAATGCACATGTGTTGTTTGAGAATACTTGGCTTGGCAAAACCCTTCCCACACTGTGAGCAATAGTGAATTGAACCCTTGCCCATTCTGCACAAATCCCTCTGTGTTGATTTATAGTGTGAAGACAAACTGATGATGACGTTTCACTCTGTAAGAGAACAGTAAACATCAATCTTAAATTATTAGGTGCTAAACAAGTATCATGTGCTTTATTCATCAGTAACAGAAACAGAAAATGAAAAGAGGCAAGTAATTAACAAGACAAAAACTTATGCTGAAGAGATGAGTTGCTATACAGAAGCAGCATGCTAGCAGTGCTAGCAGGTAAACATACAGCTCCTTCAACAATAGAGCCCCCTACAAGAGTTATGGGAGTTTGGGAGTTTCAAGGTTATGTCTGGTTATTTATGTGTACAATGGTCTCTCTCTATTTAGTGGTTCGAAAGGTTTCTTTTAGCCATACTATGAAATATATAATTATGTTTTCTAATAACAGTACCATCCAATAACTGAATATATTCTGCCAAGCTAAAAATATCACCCATCTACCTCCAGAATTAAGACTACTGTTGCCAGATTAATTCTTAAAAGTAACATCATACTTAATATTTATATATGGAATCTAAAACATGAAATTTTCTTTGAAATTATTTATTCTGTTCATCATTAAACAGTTATTGTATTTTATATGTATTACATGGGATCAGGCATATGTAGTTATAATTTGAAGACAGACCATTTAATTCATGAGAATATATTAAGATTTATATACAGTAAATTAGTTATGCACATATTTTCATCCATTTTTTATCAAATAAAGAAATAATTGTCAAACGCTATGTCACAGTAATGTACTGAGTATTTATCTAAATTCAAATATATATATAAAGAAAAAAACCTTACCCAGTTGAAATTATCTTTTTTAAATCCCTGTAATTTCACAGCAGTCTTCTGTGTGAGGACCTCAACTAAAATGGCAGAGTGTCTCCTTTAAGTACACCTGAAGACAAAGACACAATTCAGCAACAGGCCATTTCACAGCCATTAACCAACTATTACCACCTCATCACCTCTGAGTCTGGGGTGTGGCAGGTGAACATCTAGAACCATCAGGTCAATTAAAGATATGCAAAGTAACTGGATAGAATGTTCCCATATCAAGGTATGGAGAGCAAAATATTAGGAATCTAACATGTAACTCTACCTGTATAATATTCACACTGAAATTCTGCTATGTTGCTGTTTCATATTTTATGATACAGAGCAGGATTATGAATGGACAAACTAGTAAGCCTAATACACAAAACATATTTGTTTACACAAGACTGAATAAAATAGAGCAAACTTTGGCATTGCTGCATGCACTCACAAGCAAAGACCAATGTGCAAATGCATTTATCGTTTGTTAAAATGTAGTTTGAGTACCAGTACCATATGTGATCAAAATATTGGTGTAATTTCCCAGAACAATCTGAGTAAGCTTTGTAAAAGTGAACTAAATTTTGTTCTAAAACTACTGTGATGGAAAATTTTACATAGAGAAATTGTGTGAGAGGTTCTGACCCTTTGCATGCATGACGTACAAGTATAGTTGTGACTCACCAAAATATTATAGGGACGGAACTGTCTTGGAGACAAGTTGGCAGGAGTCAAGGTTGAGACTAAGGGCTATCTGGATCAGGCGATAATCAGGCATTGTGATGTAGCCAATAATTGACAATGTTTTCCTTTCCTTAATCCTGTTGTGTTTAATTCTGATTATAAATACTCACTGTTGAAAATGTTCATGGCCATTCCTTTTTCAAATTGCATGGAGAGTGCTGTGTTGTCCTGTTGTGCAACAGCACAATTAATTGTGTACCATTTTACTCTTGCCCGTGCCTAGCAGTGTAGTATTATTCTTACAGCAGTACATTCAAAATATACTAATAAACGTATAACATGAAATCAGGCAAAATATAGTTATAGTTTCAAAGACAGATCATTTTATTCAGTGTATGCACTCAGCTATACACTATTTTTTTCATTTATTGTTATAGATAGTTAATAAGCATACAAAAAATAAATGAATTGTCAGTTGCAAAGTCACAGTAATGTATAATTCTTCATGTACATTATTAATAAATGAATGAATTTATTTAATTTAAAAAAGAAAAGAAAAATGTCACCAATTTTATTTATTTATTTATTTATTTATTTATTTGTTTGTTTGTTTGTTTGTTTGTTTGTTTGTTTTAAATATCCCATTAATTTCACTGCGTGTGTGAGGAACTCAACTATACAGCTCTGGACAAAACTAAGAGGCCAATCAATCAGTGTGTGGATGCAGGACCACCACATCAAGTCTCTGTCATGGCCAACCCAATCTCCAAACCTGAACCCCAGTTCAACCCTCTGGAATGTGACCAAGAGAAAGATGAATGGTCACAAGCCATCAAACAAAGCTGAGCTGCTTGAATTTTTGCACTACAAGTGGCATAACGTCACCCAACAGCAATGTGAAAGATTGGTGGGGAGCATGCCAAGACACATGAAAGCTGGGATTAATAATCAGTGTTATTTCACAAAATAATGATTTGTTAAACTTAAACTATTAGTTTGTGTTGTTTAAATATGAGCTTGTTTTCTTTGCACTATTTGAAGTCTGTAAACACTGCATCTATTTATTATTTTATGTAAATAAATGTTCTAAATGACAATTTGTTTATCTTGAAATGTTGTGGGGAAATGTTAGAAGTTCATAGAATAAGAATATAGAATGTTTATTTAATTCAATCACATACCACATAACTAGTAAAACCAGAGAAAGTGATAATTTTGCAGTAGTTTCTTAATTTTTTCGAGAGCTGTATGCCAATTTATCGGCTCGGGTAGGTAATGTGACAAAGTGCAGCATGCCCGCAATACCATAAAAGGGCATCTATTTCATGGATGCCTGGAGTGTGGCAAGCGATGCAGCATCTTGTTTGGTAATATTGGTAATATTGTTGGGTGGCTGGAACAGACTATCTGCATTTACATCATTTCTTATAGGAAAATTCTTTTCACAATACAAATTTTCACATTAAGAACTCCCCTCCAGAATGATTTAAATTCGTATGCCGAGGTTATGGGTATGAACTGTGAAGCGTGGGAAAATGCAGTAGCTGATTATCTTATAATCTAATTAATTAAATTATTTGTGATTGATATACACAGGCTAGGGTTTGTAGTCATTTTTTGCAAATGAACAAAGCGAGCTAACTGTACAGGTAAGGCTGGATCATTCAGGTGAATGCCTCAGGTAAAGTATTGTGATTAGATTTGGTGATATTCCTTCTGTAGATTTTTAATCAAAGGTTTAATCAAAATCCAAATTTTCTTGCAGTTACTTTCTCAGGCTAGTATCATAAAACATTTACACAGACAGCTATAAAAGACATTTTTCCTGTTTGAGTCACACACATGTAAAATTGCATAATGAATTAATGCACAGAAAAGTTCCGCATAGTATTTATATATAGTGGAATCTATAATTATATGACTTTATATGACTTTGCTTAATGCTTGGGTGTGAGGAATTAACTTAATTAATGTACTTATATTATTTAATTTCATGATTCCACTTATTTTGAGGGTTAACGTGAAGTCACATGAATATTATAATTGCTTGGGAAACAGGTTCAATATATTAAAAATCAACAACAGCAATAATAATAATAATAATAATAATAATAATTATTATTATTATTATTATTATTATTATTATTATTATTATTATTATTATTATTATTATAATTGTCTTTTATTTTATTACAATGATCAAGATTATATAAAGACATACGATATAGAGCATAGGGGTCATAGGATATTGCCATTTTTCTTTTAAAGACAGAATGCAGCCAAACACAAGAATGATAATACTGTAATAGAATCACACTATAATGTTTAGTGAAAATAAAGAGGGACAAAATGTAGTGACTACTTGCACAGTAAAATATAACCAAGTGTGACAATCCTTCCTGAAAATACAAAGGCGTTTGAATGCACATGATGTTTTATCACAGGAAAGAATTCTAAGTACAAGCTAAATAATGATAAGCAAACATTATAGTAAATGGATAAATAATGAGTCTATACCACTGATGAAGCTTAATCACTGTTTATATCCCTGTAACCTATATTCAATTCAATTTTCAATAAAATTTTATTTGTATTGTGCTTTTTACAATGGACATTGTCTCAAAGCAGCTTTACAGAACATTAGAAACATAAGAACCATAGTGCAAAAGTCCTAGATTTTAGACAAAATCATCCCTAGTAAGCAAGCCTGTGGCAACTGTGTTAAGGAAAAACTCCCTTAGATGGTATGAGGAAGAAACAGAGATGTGCTCAAAGAAACATCATCGCATATATCAACAACATCCTCATATACTCATCCACTTATGAGGAACATGTGCACCACGTCAGAGAGGTACAACAGCTACAGTATTTGTCAGGGCAGAAAAATGTGAATCCCACAAAGACTCCATTACCTTCCTGGGCTACATCATCTCTCAGAAAGGGGTGGAGATGGACACAAGCAAAGTAAAGGTGAACACAGGCTGGCTTGAACCTACCACAGTTAAGGAGTTGCAGCAGTTCATGGGTTTCACTAACTTCTACCGGTTCGTCAGAAACCACTGCGTCTATGCTTCCTCATTCCACCACCAAGTCTCTTTGTCGTCTTTCCTCTGACCAGATGTCATGCCTAGTACCTTCCTAGCTGTCTCCCTCATCGCTTCTGCAGTAGATGCCCAATGGTCCAGTACCCCTTCATCACCTCCCAGCACCTGTCCCATCTCCTCTCTGAATTTCACACAACAGTCAGCTTGAAATAATAAAAGCTTCTTGACTTGACTTGAGGTACACTCCATGAAATCTGGCAGACAGGTAGCAAAAGCAGACACAGCAGGCACAATTTCCAACCATTTTTCATAAATTGATATAAACAGTTGTGTGTCTGATTGCTAACCTGGTTGTTGCAGATGGGAGTTGATGGCCCCCACTCGTTTGACCACCGTGTAGGGTCTCTGCCAGCATACTGGGAACTTGCAGTTGTTGGGGAGGAAAAGGAGCACTCCATCTCCAGGCTGAAACTCCTGTTGTAAATCCTCTGTTGTTTGTGTTGGGCAGCTTCCATGTGCTTACAAACAACAGGCTTTATTATTAGGCAGTATGTTCTTTCTTTTCTTCTACATACAGAATAACTGACCTGAAGAGCAATAGTTACTCCTGCCATGCCTCTGGACCTTGCCAGCTTATCCTTTCAATTTGATGGTCACCATTGATGCTTTTGGGGGACTAGCCACATGTAGGTGTAGCGAATCTAGCTCAACATTTAAATATTTAAGTGTAATTATAACTGGTTATAATTAATTATAAATATTCAAATGGGGGTTCTTAGAACTAATTGTCAGAGAATCAATAACACAATTATTTGATTTGTTCGTCCAGCGAACAGACGGTATAATTATGTATTAATTCCAGGGAAAGTTATCTTCCTGGCCAAGAAAGAATAACTACTTTATAAAGTACTAGTTTTAATTTAGCACATAGCAAGAGCAATGTTCAGGGACCCCGAAATTGTGAGCAAAGCACAGAGATGATCACTTGTGAATAAAATGCATTTAATAAAACAAAAACACACAACACATACTAACTACGACACACATACATAAAAGACAGGATAAGGATTATAGTAGGCAGGTAGATAAAAGTAGGCAAAGGGAGATTGAGATTAAGGAAGAGAATACGGAGGAAATCAGAGCGAGAGAGAGAGAGTGAGAGAGAGAAAGAGATAAGGATACAGAGAAGAGATCAAATATGGCAAGTTTCAGATCGAGTTTTAGTTACCACGTGATAATTGTCAAGGTAATTTCACCTTAATAAAGGGGCTTCAGCTTAAAATTGCGGATCTAAAATAATTGGTAGCTTTTACTTGCATTGGTTCGTTGACAAGCATCCTGATGTAGTGGATCAAGGAGGTTCGGAGATTCAAAGTCCTTGGAGCAAGCGAGAGATTCTGTTGGAACGAAAAAGGTTTCGGTGTTGCAAATTTCCTCGATTGAAGCTGCCGGCAAAGTCTCAAGAGAAAGTGAGTCTTGTCCCGAAGAAAGATCGGCGTCGAGTCGGGCCCCAATAGATGGGTGCTTAGGGTTTTTATTGATCCCTTGGTCGCACCCAGTTATTCAGAGTGACCAATCCAGTATCTGAAACTTTTGGAGGGAAAAGTTTCTTTGTCTCCGCTCGGTCACTCATTTGCATGCTTTATGGTGAAGTCAGGAATGGATAAGGTTTCAATTAAAGTATCGTAGACTCATATTATGTACTTGAATGGCCACATGGCCTACACTATTGCTTATAAAATTAAAAGAGGATCATTTTGATAGTAGACATGAAAGGAACAGTATGAGAGGAAAGGAAACTGGGTATAGGCAATTAAAACATACACTATATTGCCAAAAGTATTCGCTCACCCATCCAAATAATCAGAATCAGGTGTTCCAATCACTTCCATGGCCACAGGTGTATAAAATGAAGCACCTAGGCATGCAGACTGTTTTTACAAACATTTGTGAAAGAATGGGTCGCTCTCAGGAGCTCAGTGAATTCCAGCGTGGAACTGTGATAGGATGCCACCTGTGCAACAAATCCAGTCGTGAAATTTCCTCGCTCCTAAATATTCCACAGTCAACTGTCAGCTGTATTATAAGAACGTGGAAGTGTTTGGGAACGACAGCAACTCAGCCACGAAGTGGTAGGCCACGTAAACTGACGGAGCAGGGTCAGCGGATGCTGAGGCGCATAGTGCGAAGAGGTCGCCAACTTTCTGCAGAGTCAATCGCTACAGACCTCCAAACTTCATGTAGCCTTCAGATTAGCTCAAGAACAGTGCGCAGAGAGCTTCATGGAATGGGTTTCCATGGCCGAGCAGCTGCATCCAAGCCATACATCACCAAGTGCAATGCAAGGCATCGGATGCAGTGGCGTAAAGCACGCCGCCACTGGACTCTAGAGCAGTGGAGACGCGTTCTCTGGAGTGACGAATCGCGCTTCTCCATCTGGCAATCTGATGGACGAGTCTGGGTTTGGTGGTTGCCAGGAGAACAGTACTTGTCTGACTGCATTGTGCCAAGTGTAAAGTTTGGTGGAGGGGGGATTATGGTGTGGGGTTGTTTTTCAGGAGCTGGGCTTGGCCCCTTAGTTCCAGTGAAAGGAACTCTGAATGCTTCAGCATACCAAGACATTTTGGACAATTCCATGCTCCCAACTTTGTGGGAACAGTTTGGAGCTGGCCCCTTCCTCTTCCAACATGACTGTGCACCAGTGTACAAAGCAAGGTCCATAAAGACATGGATGACAGAGTCTGGTGTGGATGAACTTGACTGGCCTGCACAGAGTCCTGACCTCAATCCGATAGAACACCTTTGGGATGAATTAGAGCGGAGACTGAGAGCCAGGCCTTCTCGTCCAACATCAGTGTGTGACCTCACAAATGCGCTTCTGGAAGAATGGTCAAAAATTCCCATAAACACACTCCTAAACCTTGTGGACAGCCTTCCCAGAAGAGTTGAAGCTGTTATAGCTGCAAAGGGTGGACCGACGTCATATTGAACCCTATGGATTAGGAATGGGATGTCACTTAAGTTCATATGCGAGTCAAGGCAGGTGAGCGAATACTTTTGGCAATATAGTGTATATTCTTATCTTATAAAAACATGTTCTATTTCATGAAAACACAGAACAACAGGTCATGAGTGGTAATACCACCATAAAAGTATAAAGGCAAAAGGGGAATACATATACAGGTGGGTTAGGCATGGGTCAGGTAGGGTTTTACTATTGTTTTATTGAAAGTTGAATAAAGGAACTCTCCTTATGTGTGTGCGTATGGGGGTCAGGATGAGCGTTTCCAGACGCTTTGGGTGTGTGTGCGTGTGTGTATGTGTAGGTGTGTATGGGTGTGTGTGTGTGTGTGTATGTGTGTGTGTGTGTGTGTGTTTGTGTGTGTCTTCAGTCAGAGCTTTGGTCATCCCCTGGTCAAGGCATTGATTCGGTTTAGATTAGGGAATTCTTGTTGACTTTTCACGGTCATAAAACTGCTGGGCGCAGGGTGATTTGTATGGTAAGGTCACAAGTTGATGGTGAGTTCCAGGTGTGAGGCTGGGCTATCAGCACTGATGGTCTGCAGAACTCCAACATTCATGGTGGTAGATTACCTCCTTTATCTCCAGTCTTTGTTGGGGGGGTCAGGCGTTATCCAGAGCCATCAGACATCCCGGCGCCTGGCTCTCATGAGTTACAGCATGTCGGTTGAGTCAAAATGAAATGACCTATAAGTAATGATAGCTCATTTGTGAGCTGTGTAATAGTTAATTGAGGTTTTTTTTTTGGGAAGGATGCGGCTGACTCCATGAGCACGTGATCCGGCCTGGAGATGCTACATAGGGCAAAACTGGAAAGACAGGGCTTTATAGTAGGTGTGAAGAACATGGGAGGCCCTGCCGATCTCCAGTGTGCTCATGGCCCTCTATCACCTCACAGCAGTTCGTAGTTCCTCATAACCCAATGACTATAGGCTCCTCAGGTGGCGAGAGTTCGAAGGAACCAATTCATAGCCACATGGTCAGTTATCTCAGACACAGTCACTTTTTCCTGATGGAGCCAATTTTCATTAAGCTGTTCCATTTGGCCATTAGGCCCGAGTGGTACATCCATCTGAGGAATTCAGCAGCCGCATTGGTTGGAGACTGCCACAGCAGGTAAAGATCTCACTCCTCAGAGTTTCAAAGTCTTTATCTGGGAGCAGGGTGTAGTAGGCCAGTTGGGCCTTCATAGGGAGAAAAGGTGCTAGTATACAGGCTCATTCATTTTTGTCCCACCTTTCTAATATATCCACGCTCTCAAAAGTATAAAATTCAAATTCTGTAGCATCACCACAGGCACATATTGGCCAGAGGGAGCCTTTCACCTGAATTCTCACCTCAGAAATCAGAATCAGAAAAAGTTTTATTGCCAGGTAAAGCAAAGGGTCAGCAAGGAGCATTTTACAGTACTAGGAATTTGTCTTGATGTCAGAAAATTAGTGCAATAGAAATATGTAAAAGGTGAAAGTGACTGTCCAAACATATATACAGATATGAGGTATGTACACAATGTAAAATGATATAAGTATTGCATACAAAAGTATGAGTATTGTGCATAAAAGTGTAAGTTTGAATGAACAGTAGTGCAATTTAGAATGTGGAAGTGAGTGTCCGGGGTGGGAGGGGGTCATCTGGGGGTGAGTGAGGCACTCTTCAGCAGGCTGACTGCAGGGGGGAAGAAACTGTTCTTGTGGCGTGAGGTCCTGGTCCTGATGGTCCGAAGCCTCTTGCCAGAGGGGAGGGACTGAAAGGGACTGTTTCTCCATACAAGTTTAAGTTTCGGTTTGTTCTCATTTAACTTTAAACCGAGGCATTCTCCATTCAAGTTTAAATCGAGGCTACTCAATTCCAACTTAAACCTAGGCTTCTCCATTCGGATTTAAGTTTACAATCTAAGATTAAAAAGGTGTATAATAATGATTTTCCATAGGCTCAGAATAAGTCAAGATTAACAATTTTATTTTGCCAGGCAGGTTCCACTTAAATCAGTCTATTCAATTAGAAAAATACCAAACACAATAACAATTAAAAGGATCAGCATAGTATGAAAAACACAAGTTACAGAGTTAAAGTCATACCTGGCAATAGAGACACATAACAATAGTGTGGGAAGTTCTGAAAGTTCCCTGAGTCTTTTGCCAATGCACCTTATATACCCAAAAGAGACAAAGGGTCGTAAAATCTATGAGTCCACTAAAGGCCTGGTTTTTGTCGGGTCGTAAGGACACATCTGGCTTTTAGGTTTCACACCAGAGTTTACACCAAATGGGTGGTAAAGGACATAGTTCGGATTGTTGTCTCGTGACCTGAGAAGGGGTTAAATAAAGCCATAAGGACATATGTATCACCAACAGGAGTACAGATTATGTGTAACTTTAGTATACTCTGATTTGGAAATTAGACCTTTTTCACCAATTGCACCATGACCTTTAGAATGTCATTAAACATCAATAACATCATACAGTAAGTATATCATCACAATTTTTTAGTATTCATTGAGGTTAGAATCTGAAAGGTAAAGGAATGTAAATTCTTGGTGAGATCCAGAAGATAGTTCCACCACTGTCTCCTTGAAGAGGAATGTGAATTGCTTTATGACACACTTCCCAATACCCTCCAAAGTCCCCAAAGTTCCTGTTTTTACTTGAAGAAATAACTCCATCACATTCAATATTAATATTTTTGCCTGCCACATTACATCTGGCTGTAGCTGCAGCAAACCAGACTGTGATGGAGGATGTGAGGATAGATTCGATGATGGCAGTGTAGAAGTTCACCAGCATCTTCTTGGGGAGGAGAAACTTCTTCAGCTGCCACAGGAAATACATCCTCTGCTAAGCCTTCTTAGTGGGGGAGCTGATGTTCTGCTCCCACTTGAGCTCCTGGTTGATGGTGGTGCCCAGGAAGTTGAAGGACTCGACAGATGTCACCAGAGAATCATAAAGGATGACAGGGGGAGGGGGGCTGGGTCCTTCCTGAAATCCACTATCATCTCCACTGTCTTGAGAGAGTTGAGCTCCAGGTTGTTCATGCTGCACCATGACACCAGATGAGCCATCTCACTCCAGTAGGCAGACTCATCCCCATCAGAGATGAGGCTGATGAGGGTGGTGTCATCAGCAAACTTCAGGAGTTTGACAGCCTGGTGGCTAGATGTTGATCCAGTGCTGATGTTCCAGCAGTCAGAGACATGGTCACCCAGCCTCACAAACTGCCGTCTCTCTGTCAGGAAGTCCATAATCCAACTGCACATGGAGTCAGGCACATTCAGCTGGGAGAGCTTGGCTCTAAGTAGAGCTGGGACAATCGTATTAAACGCAGAGCTGAAGTCCACAAAGAGTATCCTGGCATAGGATTCTAGGAAGTCTAGGTGTTGGAGGATAAAATGGAGGGACATGTTCACAGCATCATCTACAGATCTGTTGGCTCTGTAGGCGAACTGGAGTGGATCCAGGAAAGGGTCTGTAATGTCCTTGAGGTAGGACAGCATGGTCCTATGGCTGAGGTCTTGAAGCAGGCTGGCACATGGCAGGTCTCCAGTGAGGTATTAAAGATGTCTGTGAACACTGAGGACAGCTGATTGGCACATCTTTTGAATATGAAATGAACGCATATAAAACATTTCAGCATCGGATGAACAGAGCTCATGAAATCTTACCTCTCCTCTCTAGTAACATTGCAGAAAAGAGGACGAACTCCGATTGCGCTGTGATGTGAACTCCTCACCTGCATATAATGTCAGCCAATATGCATACTGTGACTCTTACCTTTGATAAGAGCTGACAACCTTCTTTCAAAATAAATACCCCCTCAAGAATAATAATTAAAAATAAAATAGTTGAGTAAATAACTGAAATTTATAATCTGGTGTAACAACATACCTGCTACATCCACCCCCACTGTTTTATACCAGGTTATGAATTACACATCAAAATCTTAGCAAATCAACAATATCATTTATTCTGAGATCCATTAGATCTGTTCAGTTCTCAACTATCTCTTCCGAGATTAAGGTAATCCAGGGGTAACTAATCCCCAAATTACCTATAGAAAACTATGCCTTTTACATACAGTGATGGAAAAAATTATTTGATCCCCTGATGATTTTGTACGTTTGCCCACTGACGAAGAAATGATCAGTATGTAATTTTAATGGTAGGTTTATCTAGTGAGAGACAGAATAACAACAAAAGCCTGTTGGCTTGAGGAATGAAACTGTTACACATTCTGCCTGAATGCTTCAGTACCTCTTTCCAGATTGCAGGAGGGTGAAGAGTGTGTGTGAAGGGTGTGTGGGGTCATCCACAATGCTGTTGGCTTTGCAGATGCAGTGTGTGGTGTCCAATAATCTTTTCAGCTGTCCTTACTATCCTCTGCAGGGTCTTGCAATCTGACACGGTTCAGTTCAGAACCGCTTAGCTTGATGCTATCACCATTACCCAATCCATCACCACCTCACTACATCCACCACCATTACCATCATCACTACCACCTCCATGACCACCATTACAACTATCACTATCACCACAACCACCAAATCCACCACCGTCATTACTGCCATCACCACCATCACCAAATCCACCATCAGCACCATGCACATTAGACCTTATTAATGGAACTCATGAATCCACATCTGTATTATATATACAGTGAGGTAAAAAATGATTTGATCCCCTGCTGATTTGCCCACTGACAAAGAAATGATCAGTCTGTAATTTTAATGGTAGGTTTATCTGAACAGTGAGAGAAAGAATAACAACAAAAAATCCAGAAAAACACATTTCAAAAAAGTTTTACATTGATTTGCATTTTATTGAGTGAAATAAGTATTTGACTCCTTTGCAAAACATGAATTAGTACTTGGTGGCAAACCCTTGTTGGCAATCACAGACATCAGACATTTCTTGTAGTTGGCCACCAGGTTTGCACACATCTCACATCTCAAGGAATTTGGGCCCACTCCTCTTTGCAGATCCTCTCCAAGTCATTAAGGTTTTGTGGCTGACCCTTCAGCTCCCTCCACAGATTTTCTATGGGATTAAGGTCTGGTGACTGGCTAGGCCACTACAGGACATTAATGTGTTTCTTTTTGAACCACTCCTTTGTTGCCTTGTGTTTTGGGATATTGTCAGGCTGGAATCCATCCGCTACCCATTTTCAATGCCCTGGCTGAGGGAAGGAGGTTCTCACTCGAGATTTGACGGTACATGGCTCCGCCCATCGTCCCTTTGATGCAGTGTAGTTGTCCTATCCCCTTAGCAGAAAAACACCCCCAAAGCATAATGTTTCCACCTCCATGTTTGACGGTGGAGATGGTCTTCTTGGAGTCATAGGCAGCATTCCTCCTCCTCCAAACACGGCGAGTTGAGTTGATGCCAAAGAGCTGGATTTTGGTCTCATTTGACCACAACACTTTCACCCAGTTCTCCTCTGAATCTTTCATATGTTCACTGGCAAACTTCAGATGAGCCTGTATATGTGCTTTCTTTAGCAGGGGGACCTTGCGGGTGCTACTGGATTTCAGTCTTTCACGGCATAGTATGTTACCAATTGGTTTCTTGTTGACTAAGGTCCCAGCTGCCTTGAGATCATTGACAAAATCCTCCAGTGTAATTCTGGGCTGATTCCTCGCCGTTCTCATGATCATTGAAACTCCATGAGGTGAGATCTTGCATGGAGCCCCAGACCGAGTAAGATTGACAGTCCTTTTGTGTTTCCATCCATTTGAGAATAATCGCACCAACGGTTGTCACCTTCTCATCAAGCTGCTTGGCGATGGTCTTGTAGCTCATTCCAGCCTTGTGTAGGTCTACAATCTTGTCCCTGACATCCATGGACAGCTCTTTGGTCTTGGCCATGATGGAGAGTTTGGAATCTGATTGATTGCTTCCTTCTGTGGACAGGTGTCTTTCATACTGTTAACAAGCTGAGGTTAAGAGCACTCCCCGAGAGTGCTCCTACTGTAATCTCAGCTCATTACCTGTATAAAAGACACCTGGGAGCCAGAAATCTCTCTGATTGATAGGGGATCAAATACTTATTTCACTCATTAAAATGCAAGTCCATGTATAACTTTTCTGAAATGCGTTTTTCTGGACTTTTTTTTTGTTGTTATTCTGCCTCTCACTATTCAAATACACCTACCATTAAAATTACAGACTGATCATTTCTTTGTCAGTGGGCAAACATACAAAATCAGCAGGGGATCAAACAATTTTTTTCCCTCACTGTAGTTCAATACATGACATCAACAATTGCACCCATAAATGTACATCAACCAAAATGTGTAGTCGACAAAAAAAAAAAACACAACACACAAAAAAAAAAGTTCCAGCAATTTATCAACACTTATCCAATTTCCATGGATTGGTACCCTCTCTGTGTAGACATTGACTGTATAAGCCTGTTATCTGGCTTGATGATTCTCCCAAATCTTGACCTAAATCCATCTTGACCATTTGATCCTCTTACACTCTCCCGATCGTGCTCACTTGACACTGTCATAGGAGTGTATGTAACAGTTGGATTATCATGCTTATCAACTTCGGAAGCACACTCATTGCTCAAAACTACCAATATAGAGGAATCATCAGACACCAATGAACATCCTGACAGAACTGGACAGGGTAAATTGTCGGAACTTCTCTTATGCATGGTACTCAGTCCATATCAGTGAAACATTCCACAACAGTGTCGACAGGTGCATCACTCTGATCAACACTGAAACACTCAACAGATCTTTTTGTCATCACATCTGAGGCAGCATTAAGATTGGCCACCCAACGAGAAGTTCGATCATCACTCTCAGTTTGATTATCTTCATAGCAAGAAGCACAGACAGAGGAAATTTAAACACTGTCATCACGATCACTGCCTTTGTTCCAAGCCGGCACCGGCAGGAGATTGACAGGCATCAAGAAATTACGATGTACAGTCTTAATGTGACCAGTCGCAGGGTTTCTTATCTTATACGTGTTCAAAGTGTCACTTTTGCCCACAACAACATATACCACCCTCTCCCATCTGTCTGCCAACTTCCTTTTCCCCTGTTCCCCCGTATTTGCAAGAAGTACTCTGTCACCCAACTCAAGAGAATGCCCTTTCCCTTTACGGTCATAGTACTCAGCTTGTTTAATCGAAGTTTGGCATGTTCCTGACATTGCTTCCCTCAAGTCTTTCTTAAGAGACTGAACATACTTGTGACAGTCTCAGTAACAGTCTCAGAATCCAAAATGATGCTTTCAAACAGGACATCCATCAGTAATCTTGGTGTTCATCCAAACATCAAGAAAAATGGTGGATACGCAGTGGTCTCATGTCATGTACAATTGTAAGCAAAAGTAAGTGTGCTCAACAATTGTGGCCACTTAACTTTGGATCTCGGGGGAAGCGAACGGATCATATCGCCCAAAGTGTGATTAAATCTTTCTGTTTGTCCGTTCCCCATGGGATGATATGGCGTGGTGCGCGATTTTCTCACACCAGACAATCTCAACAGCTCAACCATCAAATAACTCTCAAAGTTAGTACCTCTGTCAGAATGTATGTGACCTGGGAACCCATAAATGCAGAAAAGCTTGTTCCACAAGACACGTGCAACTGCTTCTGCAGTTTGATTTGGACACACATAAGCGCAAGCAAACTTTGTGAAATGGTCAGTGACCACGATGTGACCGACTTCTTGTTAGAATCCTCTGCTGACCAAAAGTCAAGGCACACCATTTCCAGTGGAGCGCTTGTCTGAATTGACCCAAGTGGAGCCCGTGCCTCAGGCTCAGGTCTTTTACTCAAAATGCACCGCTCACACTCATTGACGTATTTCTTTATGTCCCCCTCCATAGACTCCCAGAAGAACCACTGTCTGGCCAACCAAAGGGTGCGATGCTGACCCTGATGTTATTATCAGGGAGCTATCTAGTTTCCCTGTGGCATGACTACATCACGCCGACTTGAGCTCACCCTAGTTTTGTCACAGTTGTAGCTCACATGTCCAGCTGCAAAACACTTGAAACATAAGCTGTACATTCGACAATGAGCAGTCGTGCTGTGCTCACTGCTTTTGACACACTTCCTGAATCTTAGGCCCCATTTGTTTAGACCAAGGCCCCCGCATACACTGTAGAGTGTTGCACATTAACACTTTTTCGAGCAAAGTCAACACTTTCTCCAATTACATTAACTTCTGGCTCTGAGACAACTGTGTTGCACTGTTTGACAGCTTGATTAGTCAGCTTCCATTCTCTTAACAACTTATCAAGTTGCTCTTGTACCTCCGATTCAGTCCATGACTGTACAGGTTTACTCTTGAAAACAAAAGCTAACTCTTTGTCAGGACAGTTGCGAATAAACATAGCTGCTAACTCTTTGCTCCTGTTATACAGAGTTCTGCCTTCAATATACCCTCATCATGTCCTCCCATTCCATGATTGAACATTTATCCGAACCATCACCCCTAAAGTGTGGCAGCGCTGCCACCTCAGCTTTTAGGATCAAGTTAATTTTCGATGCATCAATGACAGTAGTATTTGTTTGATCAGTCATATAACCACTGACACCATCATGAGACTTCTTAGGAGATGGATAATTTAGAAATTCAGGTTGCAACATACTTTCTCTGATTGACTGCCCAATCTCACTACCAATTTGTTTTATGAAATTACTCATTTGACCCAACATTTCTGACTCCTGAGGAGTGTGCTCAAAATTACTGGCTCAAGTTAATGGACTCCCTCACATTTCACTACTGTCATAGGCAGAAATGCTAACTGTTCTACCCCGGCCTGTACTATAGTACTGAGGGTCCCCAAACAGTGTTGTTTCATCAGGCATATTCATCAGACTGCCCCGCCCCCTACTGACTGTAAATGTGTAAATCCCACCCCAAAATGCTTTGTTTAGCAGCCATTCCCCTCAGGTGTCAGATTAGACTTTCAAACACAAAATTGTTGCATACACAAAAAAAAATATAAATCAAATTAATGACAATTAATCCGTATTATAACTCTTCAAAAACTGTCAAATGCCCATAAACCTCATGTAAGATCCAGTTCACTACAGTATTAAAGTTCTGTAGTTGAAAAATCAGTCAAGTGATGATGAGAAATACCTTCAACCAATTTGTAGTTATTTGACTCCTCAATGATCCAGCACAGTGCTTGTCTGATCCATCTAAGTCACAACACATCAGTCTCACAATCTGCTCACTGCAGAAACAGCAACAGAAGACAGAAGTCCTGTCTCATCTCACCTTCCCCTCAGCGCCAGCAAAACTCCAGGTCAGCAATCCCGGCGGCCAACAGCAATCAACCATTCGATGGGTCACGGAACCAGTTTTGTAGCAGTTGTTCCTCTGTGTTGTGTTATTTCGATGTTTATAATTAGAGACTCTCCACACAAATCTGGTTGTGCCAAAAGTGATTTAATTGTAGTGTCTTCTCTCTTTCTCCTCTCTCTGGGCAGTAAATCATACAAACAGACAAGCATTGTTATCTGCAACACTTTCTCTTTTGCCTCTCCTCTCTAGTAACATTGCAGAAAAGAGGCTGCACACACACACACTTAACACACGTATACATTATATATAATAATACAAAGTGTAAATAATAATAACGGTTATAATAATTCATTATGATGACCCATTAATATGTCACTCTGATATAAAATAATTCAAAACATCATTAGTGTTTCTTGGATGCCACTTAACATACCTGTGCAGTAAAACACACAAACAGACAAGCACTGTTATCTGCCACAATTTCTCTTTTGCCTGGTAACCACAAAATACATGTTTAAGTACACCAGATAGTCAACCACAAAACACACAATGATGCAATGTCTATCATATTAATAATCTAATATATGTCTTTAGTATTCTTATAAAATATACACAATTATATACGTATAATTATACATGTCTATGTGTACACATATCAAAATGCTAGCAGCTTAGCCGCTAACACATCTCTCACTCGTGTCACACACACCAGGCTGCCATTTCGTGCAATATACAATTCACCCACTAACAGCACTTAAACTTCATTTAACCAATTGATAGATTGAACTAATGGTCAAATGTAACATCACATGGAATCCTTTTTCCAAATTTGATCTTCTGAACATGAAATGAACGCATGTAAAACATTTTAGCATCGGATGAATGGAGCTCATGAAATTGTACCTCTCCTCTCTAGTAACATTGCAGAAAAGAGGACGAACTCCGACTGCGCTGTGATGTGAACCCCTCACCTGCGTATGATGTCAGCCAATATGCATACTGTGACTCTTACCTTTGATAAGAGCTGACAACCTTCTTTCAAAATAAAATACCCCCTCAAGAATAATAATTAAAAATAAAATAAAGTAGAGTAAATAACTGAAATTTATAATCTGGTGTAACAACATACCCCTGCTACACCTAGTGTTTTTGGAGTTGTTTATTGCCTCATTTTCGATTTCTGCTTGTCGTTTTGGATTATCCCTAATAAAACTGCAAATGGAACCTGCTCTATCCACCTCCGGCAAACTGTTACAGGTTCAGGCTACATCTTTTTTTCCTGACAAGATGGCCAAATTAATACTTTTACTGTTATTTCCCAGGCTGCTCAAAGTGTATTTATGCTTAACAGGTGCTCTCAAACATCACATCTCTTTTGTTGTGTAGAACCTTACATAATTAGATCACTAAACAGAGGTGGTGTCTGAAACTGCTCATGATGTTTTCTTGCCTGTTACACTGTTACAGACTAATACAGGCTCAAAAATACCCCCACACTATCAACCACACAGTGTTGTGTCCTTTAAGATTATCATTTGCATGTGAACAAACACCTTTCATTTGTTGGAACATTAAATATTCCACCAAGTTAATTGTTGAATATGTGAACATAACTGAAGCAAGAAGTAAAACAAAAGAGACATCTTCACATCACAGCTAACTCCTGATTTCAGCTGCCATTCTTCTCTTTGGTCCATATTGGCATTAAAGTCCTCAAAGTGCCCATAATAAAATCTAGATATGTGGCTGGTACCAAGTGCTGAGCTCAGTTTAATGTAAAAATAATTTATAGTCGTTTATAGAACCACATAATTAATTTTTAATAAGTAACTTGAAATATATAGGATTCACACTAATAATTCTGCTTTATGGTTTGGTCAGTATTCCAAAGCTGTCTCATATTTTATGAACATGATTTTAGGAGGAAAGCTCTTCAGCATAACACAGTGCTTGCTAACAAATTAGTGTAAGTACACACCCAAAATTTTGAGTACACACTTAACAGAGATGGACCTATGTGCTTGAATCATAGAGAAGAAATATAAAATCAAGCTAAATAATAATAACATTACAGTGGATAAGGTTAAGTTTATTTTAATCATATGTATAGCCAGAAGAAAACAGTTTTACAATGGTAAGCTGTTACGGCCCAGTCTAGGCTTAGCCTTGGCAAGGGTTTGGATTAGCTGGTGCTTTTTCAAATTCACTCCTTTGTGAATGTGTTGGTGAATTTTTAAAGGGCTTGATTGTGTAAAACTCTTCCCACAGTGTGAGCAGTGATACGGCTTCTATCCTGTGTGAATGCGCTGTTGAGTTTTTAAAGCACTTTAAACATTTAAAATTCTTCCAGTGTGAGCACTGATGTTGTTTATCTTCTCTATGAATGAGATGGTGGGTTTTTAAATGATTTGAATGTGCAAAAGTCTTCCCACAGTGTGAGCAGCAATATGGCTTCTCTCCTGTGTGAATGCGTTGGTGAATTTTTAAAGCACTTGAATGTCTAAACTTCTTCCTACAGCGTGTGCAGGGATACAGCTTCTCTCCTGTGTGAATGTGCTTGTGAGTTTTTAAAGTACTTAGCTGTGTAAAACTCTTCTCGCATTGTGAGCAGTCGTATGGCTTCTCTCCTGTGTGAACATACTGGTGTGTGTTTAAGGTTCTTTGTTGTGTAAAACTCTTTCCACATTGTGAACAGCAATATGGTTTTTCTCCTGTGTGAACATGCATGTGTTGTTTGAGAATACTTGGCTTGGCAAAACTCTTCCCACACTGTGAGCAGTAGTGAATTGAACCCTTGCCCATTCTGCACAAATCCCCCTGTGTTGATTTATAGTGTGAAGACAAACTGATGATGACATTTCACTCTGTAGGAGAACAGTAAACATCAATCTTAGATTATTAGGTGCTAAACAAGTATCATGTGCTGTTGCCAAATTAATACTTAAAAGTAACATCATACTTAATATTTATGTATGGAATCTAAAACACAAAATCTATTTGAAATTTTTCCATCATTAAACAGTTATTTCATTTGAAATGTATTACATGGGATCAGGCATATGTAGTTAGAATTTGAAGACAGACCATTTAATTCATGAGAATATATTAAGATTTATATACAGTAAATTAGTTATGCACATATTTTCATCCATTTTTTTAAATCACATAAAGAAATAATTGTCAAACGCTATGTCACAGTCATGTACTGAGTATTTAGTATCTAAATTCAAATATATATATATATATATACATAGAAGTGTATATATGTGTGTATATATATATATATATATACACACAGTGTGTATATATATATACACACAGAAGACTGCTGTGAAATTACAGGGATTTAAAAAAGTTCATTTGAACTGGGTAAGTTTTTTTTTCTTTATATATATATATATACACACAGAAGACTGCTGTGAAATTACAGGGATTTAAAAAAGTTCATTTGAACTGGGTAAGTTTTTTTTTCTTTATATATATATATATATGAAGAAAAAAAACTTACCCAGTTCAAATGAACTTTTTTAAATCCCTGTAATTTCACGGCAGTCTTCTGTGTGAGGACCTCAACTAACATGGCAGAGTGTCTCCTTTAAGTAGACCTGAGGACAAAGACACAGTTCAGCATTAGGCCATTTCACAGCCATTAACCAACTATTACCACCTCATCACCTGAGTCTGGGGTGTGGCAGGTGAACATCTAGAACCATCAGGTCATTTAAAAATATGCAAAGTAACTGGATAGAATGTTCCCATATCAGGGAATGGAGAGCAAAATATTAGGAATCTAACATGTAATTCTAGCTGTATAATATTCACACTGAAATTCTGCTACGTTGCTGTTTCATATTTTATGATACAGAGCAGGATTACAAAAGGACAAACTAGTAAGCCTAATACACAACACATATTTGTATACACAAGACCAAATAAAATAGAGCATAATTTGCTGCATGCACTCACGAGCAAAGGCCAATGTGCAAATGCATTCATCATTTGTTAAAATATAGTTTGAGTAGCAGTACCATTAATGATCAAAATATTGGTGTAACTTCCCACTACAATCTGTATTAGCTTCAAAAAGTTTAAATGTCACATTAGCACCATTTTGGTCCATTTGTCAAATAAATGACATACCATCATCTTAAGGCAGATATTAATAAAGTAAACTAAATTTTGTTCTAAGCACACTGCGATTGAAAATTTTACATAGAGATATTGTGTGAGAGGTTCTGACCCTTTGCATGCATGACCTAGAAGTTGGTTGTGACTAAACAAAATATTATAGGGACAGAATGGTGTTGGAGACCAGATGGCAGGACTCAAGGTTGAGACTAAGGGCTATCTGGATCAGGTGATGATCAGGCATTGTGATGTAGCCAATGATTGACAATGTTGTCCTTTCCTTAATCCTGTTATATTTAATTCTTAAATATTCACTGTTGAAAATGATTGGGGCCATTCCTTTTTCAAATTGCATGGAGAGTGCTGTGTCCTGTTGCGCAAAAGCAAAAATAAATTGTGTGCCTTTTTACTCTTGCCCGTGCCTACCAATGTAGTATTTTTCTTAAAATTTCCACAGCAGTACATTCCAGTTTCACTGGGAAAAAAACTTATTAAATAAATGTATAACATGAAATCAGGCAAAATATAGTTATAGTTTCAAAGATAGACCATTTTATTCACTGTATGCACTCAGCTATTCAATATTTTTTTCATTTATTGGTATAGAGTTAGTAAGCATACAAAAAATTAATTAATTGTCAGTTGCAAAGTCACAGTAATATATAATTATTTATGTACATGAATGAGTTTAGTTAATTAAAAAAAGAGAAAAGAAAAACATCAATTGAAATTATTTATTTATTTATTTATTTATTTTAAATATCCCATTCATTTCACTACATGTGTGAGGAAACCTGAACCCCAGTTCAAACCTCTGGAATGTGACCAAGAGGAATATGGATGATCACAAGCCATCAAACAAAGTTGAGCTGCTTGAATTTTTGCACTACAAGTGGCATAAATTCACCCAACAGCAATGTAAAAAAGATTGGTGGGGAGCATGCCAAGACACATGAAAGCTAGTTGAAATTATCTTTTTTGTTTTTAATTTCACTGTGTGTGCGAGGAACTCAACAATGCAACTCTGGAAAAAAACACTCTAATTTTCTCTTAAATCAGCATCTCTATGGCAGCCATTCCATTCCAGTGTCTGTTAAATTCCAGCACAGGCACTCCTGATTTTGCTTAATGAAGTACTGATGGATGAAGGATGACATCCAGTGACCTACAAAAAGAATGGCAAACGACAGCTGGGGTTGAAGTACATGGCAAGGATGGTCCAAAACAGGCTCTTAGAGGCAGGGCTGAAGTCATGGAAAGCTAGTAAAATGCCCTTCAACAATGAAAAGCAAAGAAAAACCAGGTTGAGATTTGCAAAAGACCTTAAAGGACTGAATTAAAGTTATCTTGTTCTTCTCTGATGAGTAGAATTTTCATATTTCACCAACATCTGGTCATCTGATGGATTGACGGAGACATGGAGAGGCCTGCAATCCAAAGTGTCTCACACCCCCTGTGAAACTTGGAGGAGGATCAGTGATGATCTGAGGATGCTTCAGCAAGGCACATTCGTCTTTGTGAAGGACACAAGAATCAAGCCACGTACAAGGTTGTCCTGAAAGAAAACTTCCTTTCTTTTGCTCTGACAATGTTCCCCAACTCTGAGGATTGATTTTTTTCCAGCAGGATGCCACACAGCCAGGTCAATCAGTGTGTGGATAGAGGACCACCACATCAATTCTCTGTCATGGCCAGCAAAATCTGCAGACCTGAACCCCATTGCAAACTCCTGGAATGTGACCAAGAGGCAGATGGAAGGTCACAAGCCATCTGCTTAAATTTTTGCACTACAAGTGGCATAAAGTCACCCAACAGCAATGTGAAAGTGTGGGAAGATTCTGGAGACTCTGTGACTCAAAAGGTAAAAGACACTGTTGGAGGACTGAGGAGTAGTTACTAGCACATCACTCTGTCCCCTTTTTGTTGACATGACTACCATTCTTGTGAAGTCTCCAAAACATTTATCACATACACTATATTGCCAAAAGTATTCACTCACCCATCCAAAAAATCAGAATCAGGTGTTCCAATCACTTCCATGACCACAGGTGTATAAAATGAAGCATCTAGGCATGCAGACTGTTTTTACAAACATTTGTGAAAGAATGGGTCGCTCTCAGGAGCTCAGTGAATTCCAGCGTGGAACTGTGATAGGATGCCACCTGTGCAACAAATCCAGTCGTGAAATTTCCTCGCTCCTAAATATTCCACAGTCAACTGTCAGCTGTATTATAAGAACGTGGAAGTGTTTGGGAACGACAGCAACTCAGCCACGAAGTGGTAGGCCACGGAAAATGACGGAGCGGGGTCAGCGGATGCTGAGGCGCATAATGCGAAGAGGTCGCCAACTTTCTGCAGAGTCAATCGCTACAGACCTCCAAACTTCATGTGGCCTTCAGATTAGCTCAAGAACAGTGCGCAGAGAGCTTCATGGAATGGGTTTCCATGGCCGAGCAGCTGCATCCAAGCCATACATCACCAAGTGCAATGCAAAGCGTCGGATGCAGTGGTGTAAAGCACGCAGGCACTGGACTCTTGAGCAGTGGAGACACGTTCTCTGGAGTGACGAATCGCGCTTCTCCATCTGGCAATCTGATGGATGAGTCTGGGTTTGGTGGTTGCCAGGAGAACAGTACTTGTCTGACTGCATTGTGCCAAGTGTAAAGTTTGGTGGAGGGGGGGGTGTGGGGTTGTTTTTCAGGAGCTGGGCTTGGCCCCTTAGTTCCAGTGAAAGGAACTCTGAATGCTTCAGCATACCAAGACATTTTGGACAATTCCATGCTCCCAACTTTGTGGGAACAGTTTGGAGCTGGCCCTTTCCTCTTCCAACATGACTGTGCACCAGTGCACAAAGCAAGGTCCATAAAGACATGGATGACAGAGTCTGATGTGGATGAAATTGACTGGCCTGCACAGAGTCCTGACCTCAACCAGATAGAACACCTTTGGGATGAATTAGAGCAGAGACTGAGAGCCAGACCTTCTCGTCCAACATCAGTGTGTGTATATGGTTATTATATTTATTGGTTACTCCTAACCCCCAATAGGTAGAAGAAATCTAAAATGCAAGCTCAGGTCTTAGGAGGATAAAGAAAGTTTACCTGGGTGATAGATGGACATCCTCAGGTGCTTCACCTGTAACAGACAACACAGATCAACCATGAGATGGGAAACAAAAGGCATACCTTGGTCATTCGAAATGTCTTTTAGTATTCCAACTCTGAACAGCACCATCAGCTCACAAGCCATGTTATCGGGGGACTTTTCGAAGTGGGACTACCTTGGGGTAACCACCACTGACAGAAGGCCCAGACTTTGGAAGGCCCGGACTCCATCCCAGACCAAATGAAGCTGCTCCTTAGCTTCTCTACTGTGTTGCAGGCCTCCAGAGGGTGCGAATGGGCCAGGTGCTTTAGGGCTGAGGTCCTGTCCTATGCACAACCAGGAGGTTGCAGAGCTGTCCATGCCGGTCTGTGTGTTGATACAGTAGCCCTCTGCATACAAGTAGGATGAGGGTAAGTCTTGTGTTGGGTCCACCTGCTTTTTCTCAATCACACACACCTGGCCCCAGCAGTGCTTTAACCTGTCATCCTCCTGCTCCTAGCCAATGCTCCCTTCCCAGAATCTCCATACAGAGGAGATTATTAACATTATGGAATGTCTCTTCTGACAAAGTCTGAGTGTCCCCTTCTCACTGAGCTGCTGCTAACTCTGTTACTGAGTTAAAACAGCTTTAGCAAACGTCTGTTTTTCTGACAAATACAATTGGAAAGGTCCTTCTTCAACATTTCAAAAGCCATTTTTGCCTCTGCTGTTTTCACCAAAGATGCCTTCTTCTGATTTACTGCTTTAATCAATGCACAAAAAGGGGCTACTTTCAAAGAAATGTTGCATATCCCTTGCCTACTACAGCCTACCATTCCCAAGAAAGACAACATTTAACAACATGTGTCTGTTTCCCCCACTATTGAATGTTCATAGATGCCTGAGGGGATTCAGGAATTTGGGGTCCCATGGAATTCTGTGACACTAATTCTTGTCTTTGTCTTATTTCCGGTGGTGGAGACATCCATTATTGTCTTCCACCTCAACTTTTGTATGCTCATTAGGGCCTTGGAACCTTTCTTGTGGATTATTGATTGCAGATTAATCCCCAAGTTTAATACAGTTTCATCAATAATGCTTCTTTTGCTTCTTTTGCTTCTCTCTTTATCTTTCTGTATTGGTCTACATGATAATCTAGCCATGGGGGTCACAGTCCAGTGACTTCTGTGCCAGTCCCATGCCCGGATAAATAGAGAGGGTTGCATCAGGAAGGGCATCTGGCATAAAACATTGTCAAATTTATTCATGTGAATCGTCAGTTCTTTGAATTTCATACCAGACTGGTCGAGGCCCGGGTTAACAATGACTGCCATCTGCGTTGACCTACAGGGTGCCAATGCAAATTGGGCTACTGTTGGTAGAAGAAGTAGAGGAGGGAGGAGAGTGCGTATACAGATAGAGAAGAGGAAAGGTAAAAGTATAGGACTGAGAATAGGAACTCTGAATGTTGGTACTATGACAGGGAAAGGTAGAGAGCTGGCTGATATGATAGAGAGAATTAAGGTGGATATTCTTTGTGTACAGGAGACCAGGTGAAAGGGTAGCAAGGCTCATAGTATAGGAGTAGGATTCAAGCTGTTTTATTACGTTGTGGATAGTATGAGAAATGGGGTAGGTGTGGTCCTGAAGGAGGAGATTGTGAGGAATGTCCTAGAGGTGAAGAGAGTGTCAGACAGGGTGATGAGTCTGAAGTTAGAGATTGAAGGGGTGATGTTGAATGTTGTTAGTGGTTATGCCCCACAGGAAGGTTGTGAATTGGAGGAGGAAGAGAGATTCTGGAGTGAATTAGATGAGGTGATAGATACTATTCCCATGGGGGAAAGAGTGGTGATAAGAGCAGATTTTAATGGACATGTTGGTGAGGGGAACACAGGTGATGAGGAGGTGATGGGCAAGTTTGGAGTTATCTAACCAAGTTAAGGAAAGTTATCTAACCAGTCTTCTGACACACTACAATCCACCACGCTCCTTAAGATCTCAAAACTCTAGACTTCTGGTAGTCCCCAGAATATTAATGTCTATGAAAGGGGGTAGAGCATTTTTGTATTTAGCTTTAGGGTAAAATTACCCTCAGAACACAGAGGTAAGGACCACAAAAATAAACCAGCTGAAATCATCCTATGAAGCTACAAGCAGTGTAATAGTTAGACCAGCCACACAACAGGAGCGGGCAATGGAAGCCTCACTAAGAGTAGCATGGGTCCTGAGAAAACACAAGAAACCCTTCTCTGATGCTGAAATAGTCAAGGAGTGTATGAGTGAAATGGTGACTGCTCTGTTTGAAGGGACTCAAAAGGATGAAATAATCCAGAAAATAAGCCAAATACCCTGTTCTGATTCCACTGCTGCAAGAGGAACTGAAACACTTGCTGATGATTTGTTTGAACAACTTAGCTCTGCTATAAAAAAAGCCAAATTCATTTCATTGGCTGTGGATGAATCCACATACAACACAGACAAAGCACAACTCATGGTCTTTGTCAGATATTTTAATGAAGAAAAGGGAGAATTTCATGATGTTTTGGGTCTCTTAAACCTCCATGGACACACAAGGGGGATGACATTTATGAAGCAGTGACACAGATACTTAGAGACAGAGAGATAGACCTGAAGAATGTTGTTTGCATTGCTACTGATGGCATGCTATGTATGATTGGGAGAGAGGGGATTAGTGACCTCATGGCATACCACTGCATGTTTGCATAGTGTGCAAGCCTGTGACAACTCTGGCAAGGAAAGACTCCCTTAGATGGTATGAGGAAGAAACCTTGAAAGGAACCAGACTCAAAAGGGAACCCATCCTCATTTGGGTGACACTGGAGAGTGTGGTTAAAAATTATTATAAACACCCTAGAGTGTGATTATGAACAATGTCCTTTCTACAGTCATGTACAGTCAGTATGTTATTATGTGTATTAATTAGGAGGTTAAAGTCCACATAGGGTTGGCATTGTTGCTTTGAATACCCAAATCCTCACGAAGTACAACCCTAACCCTGGTCCATCTCTGGATGCCTCAGGATCCTCGCTGGGTTGACATCTCCTCACTGAAGGTCTACTGGAGCTGGCACAATCTCTAGATGCCTCAAGATGGGTAGAAAAATGGAAACAAGTGGAAAGGAATTAGCATAGCTGCTGTTCATAATATTAGCATGCACTAGATGATAATGTGCATTTAATCAGATGTATTGGAGTACAAGGGTATGGGATGTATTATGTGTATGCCTGGCTAAAGAGATATTTCTTTAATCTACATTTAAACCAGGTATCCCTCTCCAGTTACATTACCAACACCATTTGGCTGGATAACTTGCTGCGACAACATTGAGGCAACACCCGCCTTCGCCTCGACAGAAGTAGCCAGGAGACAGTGCCTAGCCCCCAGGGGGAGGGCCCTGAACCCATGCAGCTGGGGTGAATTTCACCAGAGGTATGACAGCGCCGTGACCGCCTGAGGCTGTGTTTTTATTGCACCGGTTGGGGGCACAGAGTGGCAGAGTGCCCGGAGCTACCTGCAACGTCTAAGGTGGGAAAAATTTTGCATCACTCCTCTTTGAATCTACCTGTAAGGCTATACACTGAACACATGTCCTATGTTGTCACAGCGCTGATTGACTTGGGGGTGGCCGTCAACCTGATTGACCAACGTCTCGTGAAGAAACTCAACCTTCCGACCATTCGCTGGCCAACCCTTCTATGAGTGACAGCCATAGACAATCAACCCATCAGGGAAGGATACTTGACCCACCAAACCATCCCTCTCACACTGCAGATCTGGCTGTTCCACACCGAGAAGCTGTCGCTCTGTGTTTTTTCTTCCCCCAAGAACCCCATTATCCTTGGTTTCCCCTGGCTTCAGCACCATAATCCCAATATGTCCTGGAAAAGGGGGGAATTAGTATATGGGCACCTTATTGTATTACGAATTGTTTCCAAAACCCTGTATCACATGCTTGTTTTGCTACATTGGTGGAAAGCCCAGAAGGAATAGGATTGACTAGCATCCCAAGAGAGTATAATGACGTGAGGTGTTTAGTAAGTTAAAAGCCATGTGCCCCCCCCCCACCACCACCCCTGGGACTGCGCTATTGATCTCCTGCCCAACGCCATGCCAGCCAAGGGCAGGATTTATCCTCTCTCGCACCCTGAAAGTAAGGCTATGGAGGACTACATACAGGAGGCATTAGTGGCAGGCTATATTTGACCATCTACCTCCCCTGCTGCTGCAAGTATCTTTTTTGTCAAAAAGAAGGACTGGGGCTTACGGCCATGTATAGACTACTAGTGAATGCCATCACTGTCCGATACCCCTATCCACTCCCTCTAGTTCCAGCAGCTCTTGAACAGGCTCGCTACTTCACAAAACTGGATTTACGCAGCGCGTACAACCTGGTGAGGATTCGAGAAGGCGATGAGTGGAAAACTGCCTTCCACACAACAAGGGGCCATTACGAGTATCTAGTCATGCCCTTTGGGCTTACCAACACCCTAGCTGTGTTCCAGGCCTTTATCAATGAGGTGCTTAAGGACTTGTTGGACAAGTACGTCATCGCCTATATAGATGACATATTGATCTACTCCCTCATCTATCAGGACCATGTCTAGCATGTCCACGCTGTACTCACGCACTTGCTACAACAGCTCTATGTCAAAGTGGAGAAATGTGAGTGTCACCAGGGCACCATCACATTCTTGGGTTACATGATTTCCCAAGGGGGAGTGGAGATGGATGCGAGCAAAATGAAAGCAGTGCTGGACTGGCCTGAATATGCCACTATAAGGAACTTACAGCGGTTTTTGGGATTTGCTAACTTTTATCGATGATTCATACGTTACAGTGTGATCACAAGCCTCCTAACCTCCCTTTTGAGAGGGAAACCCAAGAGAATTTCCTGGACCAAGCAGGCTAGAGTGGCATTCCAGCAATTAAAACAGTGATTTACTACCGCACCCATTCTCTGCCACCCGAACCCAAATCATCCCTTCGTAGTTGAAGTGGACACCTCCAATTCTGGTATAGGGGCAGTCCTGTCACAACACCATGGGGACCCTGGGAAATTACATCTGTGTGCATACTTCTCCAGGAAGTTGACCCCGGCAGAAGTTAACTATCATGTGGGGAACCAGGCGCTGTTGTCAATCAAAGCTGTGCTGGAGGAATGGAGGCACTGGCTTGAAGTAGCACAGCACCCCTTTGTCGTACTCACGGACCACTGTAACTTGGAATATCTGCACAATGCCAAAAGACTGAACCCTCGTCAGGCCCGCTGGGCCTTGTTTTTCACTTGTTTTCACTTTACAGTAAACTACCACCCTGGCACTAAGAATAGTAAAGCTGATGCACTATCCCGCCATCTTGACTCCCTAAGCTCCCCAACTCAGCCAGAAACCATCCTTCCTTCATCAATGATCCTAGCTCCAGTTCTATTGGATTTAATGGAGGATATTCAAAAAGCCCACACCAGGGAGCCACCCCCGCCAGCCTGCCCACCTTCCAAAATCTATTTGCCCTTGTCCCTCTGTTGCCATGTTCTAGAGTGGGTACAAGACGCCCCCAGCTCAGGCCATCCAGGCATCCGCCACATCGTCGCCCTGCTATGAAATAAGTTCTGGTGGCCCTCCCTATCTCCTGATGCCGAAGCTTATGTCCAAGCCTGTTCCATCTGCTCTCAGTCCCGAACCAGTCGTCAACTCCTTGCTGGCTTACTGGAGCCCCTGCCCATACCTAAATGACCCTAGTCCCACATTGCGATTGATTTTGTTATGGATCTGCCCAGCTCGGGGGGTTATGACACCATCCTAGTGGTCATCGACCAATTCTCCAAGGGATGCAAACTGGTGCCGCTAAGAGGTCTACCTACTGCCATGAATGTTGTTTCACCACGTTTTCAGGAACTATGGTTTACCAGAGGACATAGTATCAGACCGGGGCTCTGAGTTCACCTCCCAGGTGTGGCGAGCCTTCTGTGACCATCTGGGGATTAATGTAAGTCTGAGCTCGGGCTACCACCCCCAAACAAATGGGCAGATGGAACATCTTAATCAAGAGCTCACAAGGTATCTCAGGGGGTACTGTAGCTGAGAGCAGCACCAGTGGAGTGAGTTTCTACCATGGACGGAATATGTACAGAACTCTCTTATCAGCTCCTCCACAGGCTTGACGCCGTTTCAGTGCACCCTGGGGTTCCAACCACCATTATTCCCCTGGTCTGGCGAACCTTCCGACATCCCCGCCGTCAATGATTGGGCCCGGCATAGCCAGGAGGACTGGAAACGTGCACAGGTGCGGCTGCAGAGAGCCATCCGTTGCCAGAGGTTTCAGGCCAATTGCCGTAGACGCCCCCAGCCCAATTATCAGGTGGGATTCCATGTTGTAAGCTCAGTCCCGGTTCATCTGTCCCTTTCCAATTGAGCGCCAAATCAACCTCGTCACCTACCGCCTACAACTCCCTGCAACGTATCACATCACACCCTCTTTTCATGTGTCTCTCCTTAAGCCAGCCCACGTCTCACCTAGCACCGAAGCCCCCAGCGCTGAACCGCCACCACCTGTGGAAATCGACGGGGCTCCCGCCTACAAGGTACGCATCCTGATAGATTCACGGCAGACTGCAGTATCTAGCAAACTGGGAAGGATATGGCCCAGAGGAATGCTCCTGGGTTGATGCCCACGATATCTTAGACTCTTCCTTAGTAGAAGAGGTCCATCAGTTGCACCCCGATCGACCAGCTCCACACCCACGGGGTCGCCCTCCACGTAGAACCCCTGAAGGGGTCACGTTGATTGGGATTACGAATTTCGGTTTTGTGAGTTTCGGTTTCATTTTTCAGTGCAGACTGTATTTTCCAGTTTTTGACCCTTTGCTTTGCCCATTCAGATTTCGTCTCTGTTTTTTGTGTCTAATCTTCATTAAAGATTGAGCTCATGGATCCTCAACCCTCTGTCTCGGGCCAGTCATTACAGAATACTTCACCTGAAGAGGATCCAGGATTCTAAACTTATCAGGTAGCCAGTGCAGGGATGATAATATTGGGGTTAATTGTTCATATTTTCTTCATCTGGTAAGAACACTGGCGGCTGCATTCTGGACTAACTGTAGCTTGTTTGTTGAAGATGCAGGATAACTAACTAGTAATGCATTACAATAGTCCAGTCTGGAGGTCATGAATGCATGAACTAGCTTCTCTGTATCGGATACAGATAAAATGTTCCTAAGCTTGACAATATTTTTAATTATGCCCAGGTCTTTTACTGCCAAGCTAGTAGTAATAGTACATCATTATAAATACTATAAAAAGTTGGATTGTGAGAGCTTTTGTGTACTGATTTTTGGACCAATAAGTAATATATGTCTTATTAAGATTTAGTAATAGAAAATTATAGGTCAAGTAATAGAAAATGATATTACCTACAACTACAACCTATAATCTAGCCATCATAACTTTTTCAGTAAGGACCATATAATTTTAATGAAGAGTGGGAAGATTCTGGAAACTGTGACCCAAAAGCTAAATGACACACACGACTGAGGAGTAGTTACTAGCACATCACTCTGTGAATCACTCTTTCTCCAAAACATTAATCACATACTTAGAAACATTTACAATAAGAAATCATCTGCTAATTTTAATGTGACAAATTTTAATGTGACAAATTTTAGTAATTTCCAAAGGTGTGCTGCAATCTACAAATCAATTAAATTCTCCCTGCTATGTAGCATCTCCAGGTCGGCTCACTTGCTCATGGGGTCCATTTCATCCTTCTCAAAAACTCAATTAACCATTACGCAGCTCACAACTGACCATAATATGAGCCTATGTTACTTTAATTGAAACTTTATCCATTCCTGACTTCACCATAAAGTATGCAAATGAGTGACCGAGCAGAGACAAAGAAACTTTTCCCTCCAAAAGTTTCAGGTATTGGATTGGTCACTCTGAAAAACTGGGCGCGACCAAGGGATTAATAAAAACCCTAAGCACCCATCTAACGTAGCTTTTTGCTCAGCTTTTTGGCTTTTTATCCAGCTTTGACTTTTTGTCCAGCTCAGCTCAGCTTGGCCCCACGGGGGCCAACCCCCTCTCCGCTCTGCGGTTAGGGGGCCCCCATGCGCCTTTTCTTCCTGGAACGACCTCTTCTATCGTCGCCCGACTCAACTCCGATCTTTCTTCGGGACAAGACTTTCAGTTTCTTCTGAGACTTTGCCAGCAGCTTCAATTGAAGAACTTTGTTTGCACCACTGAAACCTTTTTCGTTCCAGCAGAATCTCTTGCTTACTCCGAGGACTTCGAATCTCTGAACCTCCTTGATCCATTACATCAGGACTCTTATCAATGAACCGATGCAAGTAAAAGTTTACTAATTATTTTAGATCTGAAATTCTAAGATGAAGCCCCTTTATTAAGGCGAATCCTAATTACCTTGACGATTCTCACACGGGTGTAACCAAAACTCGATCTGAAACTTGCCATATTTGATCTCTTCTCTCGTTTCCTTATCTCCTTCACACTCTCTCTCTCTCTCTCTCGTTCTGATTTCCTCAGTATTCCCTTCCTTACTCTCTATCTCTCTGTACCTCCTTATTCTCTTTCTTTAGGCCTTATTCTGTCTTTTATGTATGTGTCGTAGTTAGTATGTGTTGTGTGTTTCTGTTTTATTAAATGCATTTTATTCACGAGTGATTGTTTCTGTACTTTGCTCACAATTTCGGGGTCCCTGAACATTGCTCTTGCTATGTGCTAAATTACAGCTAGTACTTTATAAGTAGTTATTCTTTCTTGGCCAGGAAGATAACTTTCCCTGGAATTAATACATAATACTGTCTGTTCGCTGGACGAACAAATCAAATAATTGTGTTATTGATTCACTGACAGTTAGTTCTAAACCCCCATTTGAATATTTATAATTAATTATAACCAGTTATAATTACACTTAAATATTTAAATTTTGAGCTAAATTCGCTACAACTATAAAGAAATTTTACCTGGGTGATAGACGGACATCCTCAGGTGCCTCACCTGCAACAGATGACACAGATCAACCATGAGAAGGGAAACAAAAGGCATACCTTGGCCAGTCAAGATGTCTTTTAAGTATTACAACTCTGCTGAAGAGTACCATCAGCTCATAAGCCATGTTATCGGGGGGACTTTCTGAAGTGGGACTACCTTGGGGTAATGGGTGTCATAGATGATGGGGAGTTTCTTGAGGGCGGTGCGTTGGCACTGGGGGCACCACTGAGAGAAGGTCAAGACTTTGGAAGGCCCAGACTCCATCCCAGAACATACAGAGGAGATAGGGTTATTAACATTATGGGATGTCTCTTCTGACAAAGTCTGGGTGTCCCCTTCTCACTGGGCCGCTGCTGACTCTGTTACTGAGTTAAAACAACTTTAGCAAACCCCTGTTTTTCTGACAAATACTATTGGAAAGGCTTACTGTAAACAGGTCTAGCTATCTGGAGCAGTATAAAGGTCCTTCTTCAACATTTCAAAAGCCTCCTTTTGTGCCTCTGCTGTTCACACCAAAGACACCTTCTTCTGATCTACAGCTTTAATCAATGCACAAAAAGGGGCTACTTTCAAAGAAATGTTGCATATCCCTTGCCTACTACAGCCTACCATTCCCAAGAAAGACAACATTTAACAACATGTGTCTGTTTCCCCCACAGCCCCAGCATAAGGGTTGATGTGGGTATTGAATGTTCATAGATGCCTGAGGGGATTTAGGATTTTGGGGTCCCATTGGATTCTGTGACATTAATTCTTCTCCTTGTCCCTTTTATGGTATTGGTCACATCCATTATTGTCTTCCACCTCACATTTGTATGCTTATTGGATGGCCTTGGAACCATTTTGTAGATTATTGATTGTGGATTATTTCCCAAGTTGTGTTTTATACAGTTTCACCAATAATGCTTCTGATGCTGATGATCCCATGCTCCACCAGTTTCTTCTCTCCATTTGTTTTGGTATTCATGGATGAATTTCATTAAATTTTTGTCTTCTCCTACAGCTATACAGCTCTGGAAAAAAATGAGACCACTGTCCAATCTCCAGATTTGAACCCTATTGAAAACCTCTGGAATGTCATCAAGAGGAAGATGGATGGTCACAAACCATCAAGCAAAGCTGAGCTGTTTGCTTTTTTGCAAAATGAGTGGTATAAAGTTACCCAACAGCAGTGTGAAAACAGCATGGAGAGCATGCCTAAACCCACGCACATTGGGGTTATTCCACCAAATACTGATTTCTAAATATTGTTTAGCCAAAGCATTAACACAATTTGTTTACAAATTATTTGCATTTTGTTTTATTTGAGTTATCAAAGCTCTGCAAATACTGCATGATCTTGGGTTATTTTGACGTGTTGTCATTTCCTTTAAATATACACTCTAAATAACAATAGTTATATTTTGAACTTAGGAGAAATATTGTCAGCAGTTTACAAAAAATGAAACAAAACTGTTCATCTCACCAATACATGCACCTGTAAGAAAAAAAAACATAAGAAACTGATTATTTTGATCAGTGGTCTCTTATTTTTTTCCAGAGCTGTATGTTCAAGCTGTCCTGGATCCATCTTAGTAGGGTAAGCTTTATTATTTCATGCCAGATTCTGTTTCTCCGTGGTCCCAAAGCCATGTTATCCCGGTAGCACCATCCAAACTACCATCATTCACTATGTCTGCTATCTTGACTTTTTCTTCTGTCTGAGCTAATATGGCTTTCATATCTCTTTTTATCAGTGTGGTGTCCTGCTGTTTTCTCTTCAAAATTCATGATCCACTTTTGTCCTCCAATACATGTTCAGGGCACATATTGTATTGCTCCTCCTTTTACAACCAGTGGAATCATACTGGCCCTTTATTCGTCTACATCCCTATATTTTTGTGGTACCTTCATTTGTGTTCCACTTCTTGACATTTCCAATGCTGTCGCCATTCGTCTTCCTCTTTCCTGATTTTCCTCTATGTATTCATTGGTGAAATTCTCTTTTTAGCATCCTCTCTCAATTCAATGTATAATTTACCTTTAACTTGTCTTCCTAAATTTTCCTCTCATTGTCCAACCTGTGTTTGTTTTGTTGGTGGTTCACTTGTCCAGGCCATTCTTTGTGTGTTAGTGGTGGCATCTCTCACTTCCACTGCTGCTGGTGTCTCATCCTTGTTGTCTCTGTAAATGATGGTGGTGCTGTTGTCTCATCTCATGTTTTGGTATACAGTGTTAATCACCGCTCTCCTATGGACTGCATTGGACTGAAGCCCAGTTCTGTCAATTTTGATCAAAAATATCCTGCAGAGAGTTTTCTCACTCATACATCTGACATTTTTAGGGGGGCTTAGCCCCCCTAACATTTCTACCCAGCCCCCCTAAAAATTCTGTGATTTTCCATAAACTGTACACAAATTGGTGATCGCCTCAGTCCCCTTTAAATTTCAGATGAAGACGGCGGCAGACTTCAGCTCCTCCCCGTCTTTCTGCCCTTACTTCATTCTGCAGACCGCAGCATCACACAGCGAGGATCAGAGGACAAGTGTGTGTGTGTGTGTGTGATCAGGAAGATCTTTGGCTTGTTCAGTTCTAAATAGTTATACACATCTATGCAATACAGTGGAATGCTGCAGTAAGTTTACCATCATACCCTGTTAGTCAAACCTTTATTTTAATTAATTGATTAATTAATTCATTTATTAATTAATTTATTTTTATTTTTTACTATTATGCCCTCATTGGGGGCTGAGCCCCCCTTAAATGAAAATCCTAGAATCGTCCCTGAGTCTTTATCATACAAAAAGCTCTCATTCAATTTTATATCACTTTAACTTACAGATTCTCTATCAGGATATTACAGAGCTGCTCAGTCTCTGGCCTGGGTCACCTCCACCTCCCCAAACCAAACAAAACTAATGCATATTCTGTTCCATATTATATTCTACTTTAAACATTTTTATTTTGCATTATAGTCAATCATTAATGTCATTCATGTTTCATTCATCTAATTCATGTTTGAGAAGACATGATGGGTAAGTGTCTGAGCAACCATTCTATTCCTTGCTAATTATTTTATATTTATAACTAATGAATGCGTTCTTGTGTTACATGTTACATTTGACCCACACTGAGCTTGTCTTTCTTCAATCATTTATTAAAATGCTTTAACAAAGCATGGACTCCCTTGATTCCAGTACCAAGTTTCCCAAGAAACCAACACTACTGAGAAATGTTTAATGGTTCAAACTACATCTTTTTTCTGACAAGGCTTGCCAATCTAATACTGTTACTGTTAGTTCCCAGGCTGCTCAGTGCCTATTTATACTTAACTGGCGCTCTCAGACATCACATCTCTTTTGTTGTGTCGAACCTTACACAATTAGATCACTAAAAAGAGGTGGTGTCTGAAACTGCTCATGATGTTTTTTTGCCTGTTACACAAACTAATGCAGGCTCAAAAATACTCCCACACTATCACCCACACAGTGTTGTGTCTTTTACAGTTGCATGTGAAAAATACCATCCATTTGTTGGAACATGAAACATTCCAACCAAGTTAATTGTTGAATATTTGAACATAAATGAAGCAAGAAGTAAAACAAAAGAGACATCTTTACATCACAGCTACCTCCTGTTTTCAGCTGCCATTCTTCTCTTTGGTCTATAGTGGCATTAAATTCTTAAAGTCCTCAAAGTGCCCTTAATAAAATATCGGTATGTGGCTGGTACCGAGTGCTGAGCTCAATTTATTGTAAAATAATTCATAGTTGTTTATAGAACCACATAATGAATTTTTAATAAATAACTTGAAATATATAAGATTCACACTAATAATTCTGCTTCATTGTTTGGTCAGTATTCCAAAGCTATTTTATGAACATGATTTTAGGAGGAAAACTATTCAGCATAAGACCACCAACTAATAAATTAGTGTATATACACACCCAAAATTTTGGGTGCAATCTTACCAGTGTAAGAAAAATAAAACTATGAGGGCGTTGAAGATCTTAATGAAGTTTATTGCAGCATCACAGTGACAAAATACATAAAGTACTTTGGGTTCATCAGAGTCAAAAAGAACACAGGACAAATCCTGATCAAACAATTTATACAGTGTTTCCCATATGTAATTTAAATGAGTTTCACTTTAAATGTAAATTATTGTAAGAACTGAGTATTCCCCAAATGGCTGGGTGATACTGTCGTCTAGCCGGATGTCCTTAAATGGTAATCACGGTCACATACACCTTGGCTAGGTATTGTTCTAAGTGTTATCACACAAATGGTCGAGCAATACTAAATGGTAATCACAGTCATGTATACCCTTTGTTCAGTGATGGTCCTTGATGTCCTGCTGCCGCTCCCATACTAATAATTGATTGGATTAAGTGTTCTAAATATTTGGTAAGGCTTCTTTAAGCCTACTGTATGTAATAATACCATAAAGATAAACTGATTTGAATTAAACATAGTTCTATATGATATTTAAGCCTTTTTGGGAATGAGCTCTTTCAGATGTGTACTATGGAGTGGAATCTGGGTTGAGGCAGTTTGTAGTTTCTGACACCTGAGACGGAGGTATTTGCTTGAATCATAGAGAAGAAATATAAAATCAAGCTAAATAATTATGAGAATAATTATAAGAAGCAAGGGTTTTTGTATAAGGTGAAGTGGAGTTAGCTAGCGATGAAACAGAAGTGACATCACTTGGCCAATGTAGCAGTAGCTGAAGCAGAGCAGGAAGGCTTAGACTAGAGTCTATAATGGACCAACCTGCACAGACTGAACATAATGAATACTGAATTTATATCTGAACATTTGAGAGTTGTAACATAGCAGGGTTTTTTTTTTTTTTTCGTTTGTTTTATTAAAAAGAAATTATAAGTGTAAAATACAAATGTTCACTTTGTTCTTAAGCAAAACTTTTCTGGACAAGTGAATACATGGGTTACTTAAAACGGTATACATTAAACACGATAGATAATAAAATTTGAGTAATTCACTAAATCTTGTAAGTCTACCATGTCTTCCTACTCTATATCAGGCAGTTTAAAATCTTTACAATCATCATTGCAAATTCAGCGCATCAATAAAAAAATATATATACTGTGTGTATATATAGTATGAGTTCTTTTCTGTAAATCTTCTGAAGCTGTTTAAAACTTTCTTGGTTCTGTTTAAATTGACTTATTTAAATTATTTAAACACTTCCCACATTATGATCAGCAATACATTTCTCCCTATTGTGAATAAGCTGGTGCCTTTTCAAACCACCTGAAGAGGTAAAACTCTTTTCACAGTGTGAACAGTAATACGGCTTCTGTCCTGTGTGAATGCGCTGGTGAATTTTTAAAGCGCTTGATCGTATAAAACTCTTCCCACAGTATGAACAGTAATAGGGCTTCTCTCCTGTGTGAATGCGCTGGTGAGTTTTTAAATCACTTGAATGTGAAAATCTCTTCCCACAGTGTGAGCACTGATATGGCTTCTCTCCTGTGTGAACGCGCTGGTGACTTTTTAAATCCTTTAAACATTTAAAACTCTTCTCACAGTGTGAACAGTAATACGGCTTTTCTCCTGTATGAATGCGTTGGTGAATTTTTAAACCATTTGATTGTGTAAAACTCTTCCCACAGTGTGAGCATCGATATGGCTTCTCTCCTGTGTGAATGCGCTGGTGAACTTTTAAAGCACTTGAATGTGAAAAACTCTTCCCACAGTGTGAGCATCGATATGGCTTCTCTCCTGTGTGAATGTACTGGTGAGTTTTTAAATCCTTTAAACATTTAAAACTCTTCTCACAGTGTGGGCACTGATGTTGTTTATCTTCTGTATGAATGAGCTGGTGGCTTTTTAAATTATCTGGATGTGCAAAACTCTTCCCACAGTGCAAGCAGTAATATGGCTTCTCTCCTGTGTGAATGCGTTGGTGAAATTTTAAAGCATTTGAATGTCTAAAATTCTTCCCACAGTGTGAGCAGGGATACGGCTTCTCTCCTGTGTGAATGAGCTGGTGAGTTTTTAAAGCATTTGAATGTTTAAAACTATTCCCACATTGTGAACAATGATATGGCTTCACTCCTGTGTGAATGCGCTGGTGAACTTTTAAATGATTTGTGTTTCTAAAACTCTTTCCACAGTGTGAGCAGCAGTGAGGCTTCTCTCCTCTGTGAATGCGCTCATGTTCTTTCAAATGTGACCTGCTTGCAAAACTCTTCCCACATTCTGAGCACTGATATGGCTTGTCTCCTGTGTGAACGTGCTGGTGCATGTTTAAGTTACCTAATTGTGTAAAACTCTTTCCACATTGTGAACAGCAATATGGTTTCTCTCCTGTGTGAATGCGCATGTGTCGTTTGAGAATATTTGGCTTGGCAAAACTCTTCCCGCACTGTGAGCAGTAGTGAATTCGGCCTTTGCTCATTCTGCACAAATCCCTCTGTGGTGATTTATAGTGTGAAAACAGCCAGACAATGACGTTTCACTCTGTAACAAAACAAGACAAGAAAAAAACAACCATCTTAGATTATTAGGTGTAACAAGTATCATGTGCTTTATTCATCAGTCACAGAAAATGAAAAGAGACAAGTAAATAAACAAGATGAAAACTTACTCTGAAGACATGAGTTGCTCTATAAAAGCAGAATGCTAGCAGTTTTAGCAGGTAAACATCCAGCTCCCTTAAAAATTGAGCTCACAACAAGAGTCATAGAGAAGAGTTTCAAGGTTGTGTTTGGTTATTTATGTGTAGCATGTTTATGGCTATTTAGTGGCTCGAAAGGTCTAATCTAATTTTGTTTCTTTTAGCAATTCTGTGCAATAAATAATTACTTTTTCTAATAACAGTACCATCCAATAACTGAATATATGCTGCCAAGCTAAAAATATCACCTATCTGCCTTCTGCATCAAGACTATTGTTGCAAATATAATATTTAAAAGTAACATCATGATTAATATTGCTTAGAGAATATAAAAACAACATTTCTGTAAAATTATTCCATCATTTTATTTTAAATGTATTGCATGGAATCAGGCATATGTAGTCGTAATTTGAAGACAGACCATTTAATTCATGAGAATATACTTTATATACAATCAATTATTTATGCACATATTTTCATCTATTTTTTATCTATTAAATAAATAACTGTCAAACACAGTGATGTACTGAGTATTTATCTAAATTCAAATGCATTATTTATTATTTATTTTTATAAAGAAAAAAAAAACTTACCAAGTTGAAATGAACTTTTTTTAAATCCCTGTAATTTCACAGCAGTCTTCTGTATGAGGACCTCAACTAAAATAACAGAGTGTCTCCTTTAAGTATACCTGAGGACAAAGACACAGTTCATCAACAGACCATTTCACAGCTATTAGCCAACTATTAGCACCTCATCATCTGAGTCTGGGGTGTGGCAGGTGAACATACTGTATAGAATCATCAGGTCAATTAAGAACTGAGGGCATGAAGTCTGTATTTCGCCGCACATACATTTCAGCATAGTGGAATTTGTTTCTTCACATATCCCAGCTGAGGAAGTTGGGGTCAGAGCACAAAGATGCAAAGTAACTGATAGAATGTTCCCATATCACGATATGGAGAGCAAAATATGAGGTATACCTGTATAATATTCACAATGAAATTCTGCTGTGTTGCTGTTTAATATTTTATGAAACAAAGCAGGATTATAAAAGGACAAACTGGTAAGCCTAATACACAACACATAACACAAGACAGAATAAAATAGAGCAAATTTAGACATTGCTGCATGCGCTCACAAAGACAAATGTGCAAATGCATTAATCATTTGTTAAAATATAATTTGACTTCCAGTACCATTAATGATCAAAATATTGGTGTAATTTGCCAGTACAATCTGAATAAGCTTTGAAAATGAAGTTTAAATGTCACATTTTCGTCCATTTGTCAGATAAATGCCATACCATCTTCTTAAAGTATAAATAAAGTGAACTAAATTTTATTCTAAAACTGTGATGGAAAATTTTACATAGAGAAGTTGTGTGAGAGGTTCTGACCCTCTGTATGCATGACTAGAAGTTGGTTGTGACTAAACAAAATATTATAGGGACCGAACTGTGTTGGAGAACTAATGGCAGGACTCAAGGCTCAGACTAAGGGCTATCTGGATCAGGCAATGATAAGGCATTGTAATGTAGCCAATGATTGACAATGTTTTCCTTTCCTTAATCATTTTGTGTTTAATTCTGATTATAAATACTCACTGTTGAAAATTATCGAGGCCCTTCCTTTTTCAAATTGCATGGAGTGCGCTGTGTCTGTTGTCCAACAGCACAAAAAAATTGTGTACCACTTTACTCTTGCCCGTGCCTACTAGTGTACTATTTTTCTTAAAATTTCCACAGCAAATTTTTTTTTTAAATGAAATTACAAATACAAAAAAAAAAAAAAAAACGAACAAAAAAAGACCTCGAAATACTAAGAATTAAAAACAAAATTTTAATTTCCTTGCTTACTCTTCTTGGATGTTGCTTGCTTTCTGCTACTTTTTGCTAGTTATTTAATTTTCTCTTTATTCACACTTCAGTTCCCTTTCTTTTTCATGATGCATATTCTATTCTATATTATATTCGACTTTAAACATTTTTATTTTGCATTCTAATCAATCATTAATGTCAAACATATTTTTTCAAAATTTTTTTTTTCACAACTTGTATTGTGAATAATTATAATTCATGTTTGAGAAGACATGATGGGTAAGTCTCTTAGCCACCATTCTTTTCCTTGTTAATTATTTTACATTTATAACTAACGAGTACATTCGTGTGTTACAAGATTCAAGATTCAAGAAGAAGGTTTTATTGTCATTTCAACCACATATAGCTGACCCAGTACATGAAACGTTTCTCCAGGACCTGGTGCTACATATACATACAACAAAGTTTAAACACAAAAAACAACAACACAGAGTTAGGACAGAAGTTTATCCTAGCCACAAAAAGTGCAAAGTGTGCAACTAGGTGCAAACAGAGCAAAAACAGGACAATGCATAAACAATAAGTACAAAAAGATAACACAAAATACAGGAAACTTAGTGCCGAAAAAGCTATGAAACAATGAAATGCAATGTGCAATGAAACATAAAATTGTAGAAAAACCAGATAATAACAAATTGTATATATATATATATATATATATATATATATATATATATATATATATATATATATATATATATATATATATATATATATATATATATGCATTAGCAGGTTGAGGTACTGCAAATACCGATGATCTTTTCAGCTGTCCTCACTACCTGCTGAAGGGTCTTGCGATCCGAGATGGTGCAGTTCCCAAACCAGGCAGTGATGCAGCTGCTCAGGACCCTTTCGATGGTCCCTCTGTAGAACACAGTCAGGATGTGGGGAGGGAGATGGGCTTTTCTCAGCCTCCTCAGGAAGTAGAGGTGCTGCTGGGCTTTCTTGGTGATGGAGCTGCTTTTGAGTGACCAGGTGAAGTTCTCTGCCAGATGAACACCAAGGAATTTGGTACTCTTGATGAACTCCACAGAGGATCCGTCAATGAACAGTGGATAATGGTCACTCTGTGCTCTCCTGAAGTCAACAACCATCTCTTTAGTCTTGTCAATGTTCAGGGAGAGGTTGTTGGCTTCACACCAGGCTGTTAGTTGTTGTGCCTCCTCTCTGTATGCTGACTCATTGTTCTTGCTGATGAGATCCACCACGGTCATGTCATCGGCGAACTTGATGATATGGTTGGAGCTGTGCATTGCTGCACAGTCATGAGTCAGCAGAGTGAACAGCAGTGGACTGAGCACAAAAACCCTGAGGAGCTCCAGTGCTCAGTGTGGTGGTACTGGAGATGCTGTTCCCAATCCGGACTAACTGAGGTCTCCCAGTCAGGAAATCCAGGATCCAGTTGCAGAGAGAGGTGTTCAGGCCTAGCAGGCTCAGCTTCTCAATCAGCTGCTGAGGGATGATTGTGTTGAATGCTGAACTGAAATCTATGAACAGATGAACAGCACGTCTGGGAGGGATAAGTCACTGTCACAGGCAGGTGATGTTGTCCTGTAGTTCGTGATCACCTGAATGCCCTGCCACATGCGCTGGGAGTCCTGGAAGTGGCCGTGGATTCTCTGGGCATGTGCGCGCTTCGCCTCTCTGATGGCTTGGGACACTTTGGCTCTTGTTATTTTTAAGGCCGCCTTGTCCACTGCTCTAAAGGCGGAGTCTCTCAACTTCAATAATAATGAAAAAAGTAGGGTGTGTCTATGCCTGATGTTCTCATCCTCCACAAAACTGTTTAAACACACATACAGAATATAAATAAAGTTTGATTATGAGTGATTGAGCACATGGGACAGTTACTTCAAGATGGTGACCAGGTAAGATCATCTTTTTATATCTTTCCAGTTAAATGTTAAATATTCTACCGTCAGAATGTTAACACGACTTTTTGATTCTCATCACCGAAATAGGAAGTTTTCTACATTTTGAAAATTTTTAGAGTTACAATTTTTTTATGAAAATGTACTTTACTGAGGTCTTATTATATGCATTGACAAAAAATTAGTAAAGCCATCATGGCTTCTCTATTGTTAGCAAAACATCCTGAGGCACCTCATCCTCTGCAACACCATTCTCATACACCGCAACCATTTAAGGCCAGTTGCGGTAAAGAGAACTTTAAATATCTCTTATGAATTTAATATTAATTTCAAATTTTGATATTTTCCTTTATGATTTGTTTGATTGTAGACAGTCAGCAAGTGAGGAAAAAAAAACTTTAGCAAAGGCCAGGGTGACAAAGTTCAGGGAAAATTCTACAGAAACCCAGAACTGCTGGAGGAGTACAGAAGGAGGGAGAGAGAGAGGTTAGGTTTGGAGATGTTACAGCAGGTGTAATTAACAAAAAACACCCTACAGTGTTAGGAAATGTACATGAGAGTATACACACACACACACACAGAGTAAGCATCAATATGATGATGTATACATAAAATGTTTTCTCCCCCATGTTATGAGACTAATTTAATGTAATGCTTTCTTTCCACTTCCAGGAATCAAAAACAAACTGGCAGAATTAAGAAAACTGAAGAGCTGACTAAGAAGGAACATGAAAAGAAAAAAAGACAGTGGTCAGTTATTTTTTAGTGCCATGGTAAAATGGTTCATGGTTTTTTAGGCACACGTTGAAATGTTGCCTGTTTATTACTGTTTTAATGTTTTACTTATTTTTTTTATTTTTGGCTTTTGTATTTTTGAAGCACTACACAATAAAACTGTTTTGAACTTGAATGCATGATTGTGCAAATATCTGTTTCTTTCTGCATTATCTCAGACTAGTATACCAGTCTCAGTACAAATCTCAGACTAGTATATTTATTATAATTACTGAAATAATTAACCTCATTACCGAAACCTATATATCATTACAGAAACTCATGTTTATTAGATGTTAATTTAATTAATAGAAATATAGTACTGTGATTTTAAATGCATGTGCAGAATCTTAAAATTATGTTCTTTGAGGTTTGTCACGTCATTTTGAAAAAATCTCTCCAGCATGCTCCACGTGTGTGCTGCCTATAGTGCTGCTAGCACGGCTAACTCTGTTAGCACTGTGAGCTGCTAATTAGCGTGAGACCTCTCTCCGAGCCGGAACTTCCTGCTTGAGCCTTTGTTTATATTTTTCACTTTTGCAGTCATCCACAGCTTCTGGTTGGAGCGTGTGGTGATGGTCTTGGAGACAGTCACCTCATCAATGCACTTGCCAATGTAGCTGGTCACTGATGCCATGTACTCCTCCAAGTCCATAGAGTCGCTGTTGGTTGACAAGGCTTGCCAAACTAATACTGTTACTTTTACTTCCCTAGCTGATTAAAGCCTATTTATGCTTAACAGGTGCTCTCCCTTTTATTGTGTAGAACCTTATGTAACCAGTATGGAAATAATGCTCATTGCATTCATGTAGAATTACAGAAAAATCTTCAAATGTGTACCTACTATGCCTGTATGTGTATGCACCTTGCTCTTTAAATTTCTGACTGCAATGTTGATCTTAATTTCCTGTCTTTGCACCTCATCTTCCCTTTTTGCATCTTTCCCCTCTGTCACTGCACGGGAGAGGTGGGTCTCTAATGATCTCTGATTAACCGAATTACATCTTTTTTCTTTTAAAATACTTAAATATGTCATCTAAATCATTTATGTTTCATGCATATTTGATTAGTTTTGTATTTTCATCAAGTTTGGTCACATTTGTGAATGTTATCCAATCAACATAACTGCTTTGCAAATTAAGCACCTGGACATGCCCTTTAAAATCACTCCTGCTGGATTTAGATACCTTGGTATTAATGTGACACGTACATTCTCAGGTCTTTTTTCTGCGAACTTTACTCCACTTATAACTAAAATGAAGTCTGATCTTCATGGTCTTCATGGTCTTGATGGTGATTTGCATGTTAAGGGCACAAGTTGATGGGAAGTTCCAGGGGTGTGAGGCAGGGCTATCAGTACTGATGGTCTGCAGAACTCCAACATTCATGGAGGCAGGATTCCTCCTTTGTCTCCAGTCTCGTTGGGGGGGTCATTGGTTATCCAGAGCCATCAGACATCCCGGAGCCTGGCTCCCATGAGTTACAGCATGTCGGTTGAGGTATAATGAAATGACTATAAGTAGTGATAGCTCAGTTGTGAGCTGTGTAATAGTTAATTGAGTTTTTGAGAAGGATGCAACGGACCCCATGAGCAAGTGAGCCGACCTGGAGATGCTACAGCGTTTTTTTTAAGCTTGAGAAAATTAAATATACAATAAGAGGTAATACTTTCAGGTTTTTTCATAAATGGCAACCGTTTATTTCATATTTTACAGGCCTTCAGGTTTTGCCGGATTAGGTTGTCTTTTCTTTTGTAAACTTAAAATGTATGTGTGTTTTATACTTGTCAGTTGAAAAGGGCCAGGACCCAGGGTGGGTGTGGATTGTTTGTTTGTTTGTTTTTTTGCTTTCTTTCTTTTTTTTTTAATTGTCAAATTATTGTTATTTTTACTATTGTTACTATAATTTTTATTATTATTATTATTATTATTATTATTATTATTATTATTATTATTATTATTATTATTATATATTATGAAACCAAAATGGCATTCTGTAATGTTAATCATTATGTGACTCATGTATTTTTCCAGTAAAAAGAAAATGTTTCGTCACATTCTTGTCCTTAAGCATGTGTTAATTGCATTGCACTTTACATTCAACTTACAGGAATGCAAAGGGCAAATACACACGGTCTAAAATACTATCGTGTCTTATCCAGTATAATGTTTTGTTACAAATGTTACAAATGTCTGCCCCTTTCTGTACAGTCAGAGGAACGCAAAAGGGCGATTACACACGGTCTAAAATAATATTGTGTCTTATAAAATTAAAAGAAGTCGAACCATCAGCTGATCTCCGCTTGGTTATTCTGTCATCAAAAACACAACGCAGACACTACCAGTTACACTTACACAATTAAACCACTAAACAGTGGTCTGAAACTGCTTAAAATGTTTTCTTCCCTGATAAACTTACACATGCCATGAACAAATATCTTCCATTAGTTGGAACATGAAACATTACAACAAAGTTAATTGTTGACTATGTGAACATAAATGAAGCAAGAAGCAAAACAAAAGAGACATTGGCACATCATAGCTACCTCCTGATTTCAGCTGCCATTCCTCTTTTTGGTGCATTGTGGCATTAAATTCTTTAAGTCTTCCAAGTGGCTGGTACCGAGTGCTCAATGTAATAGTGTAAAATAATTCATAGTCATTTATAGAACCACATAATGGATTTTTAATAAATAACTTGAAATATATAGGATTCACACTAATAATTCTGTTTCATGGTTTGGTCAGTATTCCAAAACTGTTAATTCCAAAGCAACTAATAAATTAGTGTAAATGCACACACAAAATTTTGGGTACAAATTTACCAGAGATAGAGGTATTTGCTTGAATCATAGAGAAGAAATATAAAATCAAGCTAAATAATTATAAGAAAAACATTACAGTAGATAATGTTTTATTTTCATTACATTTACAGCAATCATTTTTAAAATGGTGAACTATTACAGCCCAGTCTAGGCTTTGGCTGCACAGAGTAAGTAAAGGCAAGGGTTTTTGTATAAGGTGGAGTGGAGTTAGCCAACCATGAGACAGAAGTGACATCACTTTGCCAATGTAGCAGTAGCTGAAGCAGAGCAGGAAGGAAGGAACATACTGAATACTGAATTCATACTGAGTTGTAACATATCATGTTTTTTTCATTTGTTTGTTTTATTAAGAAGAAATGATCAGAGTAAAATATAAATGTTAACTTTGTTCTTAAGCAAAACTTTTCTGGACAAGTGAATACATGTGTTACTTAAAACAGTATACATTAAACATGATAGATAATAAAATTTGAGTAAGTAATTCACTAAATCTTTAAAGTCTATCATGTCTTCCTACTCCTTATCAGGCAGTGGAAAATCTTTACAATCATCATTGCAAATTCAGCACATCAATAACAAAATATATGTGTGTATATAGTACATACAGAGTTATCTTTTCTGTAAACCTTCTGAAGCCTTTTAAAACTTTCTGTCAGGAACAGCTGGACAGTTCCCTGCCAGGCCCAGAGAGGGCGCTGGCAGGTGAACCTTGGAAGCCTGCTTCTTTGTGTGTCTTTTGTGCTTCGCCCTTCCTATTGTTCTAATCCTGATTGTGTCACCTGTATCCAATAAGCCCTAATGTCTATCCCTATAAATAGGGATCCTTGTGTTTGTGTCCTTGTCCATGATTGTGACCTGTACTGTGGTTTCTGTCTGGTTTTTGTTTATGGTCCATGCTTAAGTTAAGCTCTAGGTTTTGTTCTTGTTTTGGTAACCATGTCTTGTGTTATGTTTGTTTCCCTATGTTGTGTCTTAAATGTAATAAAAGCAGCACTTTGCTGAATCCTGCGAATGGGTCTCATTCCACCGTGTGCTGGCGTGTGCACACACCACAGGCGTCCGGGTTTGAGCCCCGCATAGGGTGGGGGTCCCGGATGTTACACTTTCCCGGTTCTGTTTAAATGGACTTAGTTAAATTTGTACAACACTTCCCACATTGTGATCAGCAATACATTTCTCCCTATTGTGAATAAGCTGGTGCTTTTTCAAACCACTTGAAGAGGTAAGTCTTCTCACAGTTTGAACAGGGACACGGCTTTTCTCCTGTGAATGCGCTTGGTGAATTTTTAAGGTATTTGATTGTGTAAAACACTTCCCACAGTGTGAGCACTGATATGGCTTCTCTCCTGTGTGAATGTGCTGGTGAGTTTTTAAAACATTTAAAATTCTTCCCACAGTGTGAGCAGGGAAATGGCTTCTCTCCTGTGTGAATGTGCTCATGAACTTTTAAATTCCCTGTGTAACCAAAACTCTTCCCATAGTGTAAGCAATATGGTTTCGCTTCTGTGTGAATGCTTTCGTGACATTTTAAATTCTTTGTCTCTTAAACTCTTCCCACAGTGTGAGCAGCAATGAGTCTTTTCTCTTGTGTGAATGCGCTCATTTTTTCAGATACCAACTGCAAACAACTCTTCCCACATTCTGAGCACTGATACAGCTTGTCTCCTGTGTGAATGTACTGGTGTCTGATTAAGTGACTTATTTGTGTAAAACTCTCTCCACATTGTGAACAGCAATATGGTTTCTCTCCTGTGTGAATGCGCATGTGTTTGAGAACTTGGCTTGGCAAAACCCTTCCCACACTGTGAGCAGTAGTGAATTGAACCCTTGCCCATTCTGCACAAATCCCTCTGTGGTGATTTGTAGTGTGAAGACAAACAGATGATGTTTCACTCTGTAAGAGAACAGTAAACAAAACATCAATCTTAGATTATTAGGTGCTAAACAAGCATCATGTGCTTGTTTCATCAGAAACAGATAATGAAAAGAGGCAAGTAAATAAACAAGGCAAAAACTTCTACTGAAGAGAGGAGTTGCTCTATAAAAGCAGAATGCTAGCTGTTTTAGCAGGTAAACATACAGCTCCCTCAAAAATTGAGCTCACAAGTCACATGGAGAAGAGTTTCATGGTTGTCTGGTTATTTGTGTAGCATGGTTTATGGCTATTTTGTGGCTCGAAAGGTCTAATCTAACTTTTTCTTTTAGCAATACTATGCAATATATAATTACTTTTTTTCCAATAACTGAATATATGCTGCCCAGCTAAAAATATTACCCATCTACCTCCAGCATCAAGATTATTGTTAAATATAATATTTAAAAGTAATACTTAATATTGTGCATAGAATATAAACAAAACAATTCTTTCAAATTATTCCATCATTAAACAGTTATTTTATTTTTAATGTACTACATGGAATCAGGCATATAATCTAGCCATGGGGTGACAGTCCAGTGACTTCTGCGCCGGTCCCAAGCCTGGATAAATAGAGAGGGTTGTGTCAGGAAGGGCATCCGGCATAAAACATTGCCAAATTTAACCAAGCAAATCGTCAGTACTCTAAATTTCATACCGGATCGGTCGAGGCCCAGGTTAACAACGATCGGCGCCGTTGACCTACAGGGCGCTCGTGGAAATTGGGCCACTGTTGGTCGAGGAAGGAGAGTGCGTAGACAGAGAGAGAAGACGAAAGGTAAGAGTGTAGGACTGAGAATAGGAACACTGAATGTTGGTACTATGACAGGGAAAGGTAGAGAGCTGGCTGATATGATGGAGAGAAGGAAGGTGGATATACTGTGTGTACAGGAGACCAGGTGGAAGGGTAGCAAGGCTCGTAGTATAGTGGAAGCTAGGTTAAGGAAGGTAGTGGAAATTTGTGAGCAGCAATTTGGCTTCATGCCCAGAAAGAGCACAACAGATACAATTTTTGCTCTGAGAATGTTGATGGAGAAGTATAGGGATGGTCAGAGAGAGTTGCACTGTGTGTTTGTAGACTTGGAGAAAGCGTATGACGGTGCCAAGAGAAGAGCTGTGGTACTGTATGAGGAAGTCAGGAGTAGCAGAGAAGTATGTCAAAGTGGTGCAGGACATGTATGAGAGGAGCAGGACAGTGGTGAGGTGTGCTGTAGGTCAGACAGAGGAGTTCAAAGTGGTGGTAGGACTGCATCAGGGATCGGCCCTGAGCCCCTTCCTGTTTTCTATGGTGATGGACCAGTTGTCAGAGGAGGTCAGACAGGAGTCTCCTTGGACAATGATGTTTGCAGATGACATTGTGTACTGTAGTGAGAGCAGGGAGCAGGTGGAGGAAAACCTGGAGAGGTGGTTTGCGCTGGAGAGAAGAGGAATGAAAGTCAGTCGTAGTAAGACTGAGTACATGTGTGTGAATGACAGGGAGGGAAGTGGAACAGTAAGATTACAGGGTGAAGAAGGTACAGGAGTTTAAGTACTTGGGGTCAACAGTCCAGAATAATGGAGAGTGTGGGAAAGAGGTAAAGAAGCGAGTGCAGGCAGGTTGGAATGGGTGGAGAAAGGTGTCAGGAGTTCTGTGTGATAGAAAAATTTCAGCGAGAATCAAGGGGAAGGTGTACAGGACAGTGGGGAGACCAGCCATGCTGTAGGATTTAGAGACAGTGTCACTGAGACAGAGACAGGAGTCAGAGCTGGAGGTAGCAGAGCTGAAGATGTTGAGCTTCTCTTTGGGAGTGACAAGGTTGGACAGGATTAGGAACGAGTACATCAGAGGGACAGCTCAAGTTGGACATTTGGGGGACAAAGTTAGAGAGGCCAGGTTAAGATGGTTTGGACATGTCCAGAGGAGGGAGAGTGAGTATATTGGTAGGAGAATGTTGGACATGGAGCTGCCAGGCAGGAGGTAAAGAGGAAGGCCAAAGAGGAGGTATATTGATGTAATAAATGAGGATATGAAGCTAGTGGGTGTAAGTGTTGAGGATGCAGAAGATAGGGATAGGTGGAGAGAGATGATTCGCTGTGGCGACCCCTGAAGGGAAAAGCCGAAAGAAGAAGACATGGAATCAGGTATATGTAGTTTGGAGACAGACCATTTAATTAATGAGAATATACTTCATATACAATCGATTAGTTATGCACATATTTTCTATCAAATAAAGGAATAACTGTCAAACACAATGACAGTAATATACTGAGTAAAAATGCATATATATATATATATATATATATAGATATATATTATATTAAAAAAAATAACCTTACCTAGTTGAAATGATCAGTCTTCTGTATGAGGACCTCAACTAAAATGGCAGAGTGTCTCCTGAGGACAAAGACACAGTTCAACAACAGGCCATTTCACAGCGATTAGCCATCTATTACCACCTCATCATCTGAGTCTGGGGTGTGGCAGGTGAACATCTAGAACCATCAGGTCAATTAAATATGCAAAGTAACTGGATAGAATGTTCCCATATCAGGGTATGGAGAGCAAAATATTAGGAATCTAACATGTAATTCTATCTGTATAATATTCACACTGAAATTCTGCTACATTGATGTTTCATATTTTATGATACAGAGCAGGATTATAAAAGGACAAACTAAGCCTAATACACAACACATTTGTATACACAAGACCAAATAAAATAGAGCAAACTTTGGCAGTGCTGCATGCACTCACATGCAAAGACAAATGTGCAAATGCATTATTCGTTTGTTAAAATATAGTTTGAGTACCAGTACTATGTGTGATCAAAATATTGATCTGTAATTTGCCAGTACAATCTGAATAAGCTTTGAAAATGAAGTTTAAATGTTACATTAGCACCATTTTGGTCGATTTGTCAAATAAATACCATACTATCTTCTTAAGGTATAAATAAAGTGAACTAAATTTTGTTCTAAAACAAAAAAAGTTTTACATAGATAAATCATGTTAGAGGTTCTGACCTTCTGTATGCATGACCTAGAAGTTGGTTGTGATTAAACAAAATATTATAGGGACAGAACTGTGTTGGAGACAAGATGGCAGGGTTAAATCTGAGAAATTCTCACTGCTGAAAATGATCGGGCCCGATGTTTTTTCCAAATTGCATGGAGAGTGCTGTGTCCTGCTGCACAACAGCACAAATAAATTGTGTACCTTTTTACTCTTGCCCGTGGCTACCAGTGTAGTATTTTTCTTAAAATTTCCACAGCAGTACAGTCCACTTTCACTGGGAAAAAAACTCATTAAATAAACATGAAATCATGCAAAATATAGTTATAGTTTTAAAGATAGACCATTTTATTCAGTGTATGTGCTCAGCTATACAATGTTTTCTCATTTATTGATATAGAGTTAATAATTATACAAACAATAAATAAATTGTCAGCTGCAAAGTGACAGTAATGTATAATTATTCATGTACAATATTGAAAAATTCATGAATTTATTTAATTAAAAAAATAAAAACATAAAAACAACTGTGTCTGAGGAACTCAACAGCTCTGGAAAAAAACTAAGAGACCACTCCAATTTTTTCTTAAATCAGCATCTCTATGGCAGCCATTCCATTCCAGTGTCTGTTAAATTACAAAACAGGCAGACCTCACTCTGCTTAATGAAGTACATCAAGTGACCTACAAAAAGAATGGCAAACGGCAGCTGGGGTTGAAGTGCATAGCTAGGACGGATCTGCGGGACTCAGTGACGTCATCACGCCCCAGTCACCTGAGTGCCGCCGGTGCACCTGCTGGCAATTAGCCAAAGGACTATTTAAACCATTATTATTTATTTACCATACTCGTCAGAGACACCGGTGAGTATTATAGTCTTTGAGTTTGCGTGTTTTTCTTGAACACTATTTTGCCTGCCCTCTCCAGTTTCTTTTGCAGTAGCAGTTTCCTGAGTTTTGGCATCTTTTCAGTTCAAGTTATTCCTTATACCTGTTATTTAATAAAGCCACGTCTGTTGTGTGCCCACCTGATTCTTCTGGCTCATCCCTCTGCACACTCTGACAGAAACAGGCTCCTAGAGGCAGGGCTGAAGTCGTGGAGAGCTAGAAAAAGGTTTGCAAAAGACTTCTTCTTTATATTGTTCTTCTCTGATGAGTAGAATTTTCATCTTTGACCAACATCTGGTCATCTGATGGTTTGACGGAGACATGGAGAGGCCTACAATCCACAGTGTCTCGCACCCTCTTTAAAATTTGGAAATTCAGTGATGATCTGAGGGTGCTTCAGCAAGACTGGAATCAGGCACATTCGTCTTTGTGAAGGACGCATGAATCAAGCCACGTACAAGTTTGTCCTGAAAGAAAACTTGCTTTCTTTTGCTCTGACAATGTTCCCCAACTCTGAGGATTGTTTTTTTAATAATCAGGGTTATTCCTCAAAATATTGATTTTGAATATTAACTTAAACCATTAGTCTGTGTTTAAATATGAGCTTGTTTTCTTTGCATTATTTGAAATCTGTAAATACTTCATCTTTTTTATAATTTTATGTAAATAAATGTTCTAAATGACAGTGTTTATTTGGAATAGGGGGGAAATGCCACATGATGTAACGCGCATGCAGGTCCCAGCAGCACTACCTCGCTCAGTCACCTGTTTATTGATCACGCCACCTGCACTTAATTTACTCAATGCCTATTTAAAGTGCTCACTCGTCAGTGACAACGGCAAGTATTAAGACTGCATTGGATAAAGCCACTAGTCTCCTTACTCGCCAGTCTGCCTGTTTTTGCCTTCTTTGCCTGCCTGCTTGAGTTCACAATCTGCCTGAGTTACGTTTTACCTTCTGCCTGCCTGTGTTGGATTAAAGTGGCACTGAACTTGCTCTCTGCTTCCTGTGTGTGTGTGTACTGTGACACATAACTAGTAAAACCAGAGAAACTGAATATTTTGCAGTTTCTTAATTTGTTCCAGAGCTGTATGCCACTTTATCGGTTTGGGTAGGTAATGTGAAAAAGTGGAGCATGCCCGCAATACCATAAAAGGGCATCTAGGTCATGGATGTCTGGAGTGTGGCAAGTGATGCAGCATCTTGTTTGGTAATATTGGTAATATTTTTTGCTGGAACGGATTATCTGCATTTACATCTACATTTGCATTTAAATTTCTTACTTTTCCAATATTATTTTGTGATTAATATCCCCAACAAATTTGCCAAACTCAAATGAATAAGTGTTTGAATTAAGCTGTTGGCCAGTCTTGATGAAACAATGAGGTGCTCAGGTCAGTGAAATCTTTATATTTACTATTAGTACTAATAGCATTTAGTCAGCTTTAAACACATTTATTGTTCATTACTCAGTTATTTTTCATTATTCATAGCCACAGAAACAAAAGCAAATGGTTAATACTGATTTGCAGAGACTACATAGCAGTAGCAGCATGCTATCTGTGTTCGGACATTATAAGGTGACACTAGCAGGATGTGATGCTTTTAATGTGTCTCTTATGGGCATGTAGTGACCACTAATGTTACAGCTTGTGGGTATGAACTATGGAGATTTTTTTTTAATTTATGAAATATATATTATATAAAATAGCAGTAGCTGAATATCTTATAATCTAATTAATTAAATTATTTGTGATTGATTTACACAGGCTAGGGTTTGTAGTTTCTTCTTTGGCAAATGAACACCGTGAGATAACTGTACAGGTAAGGCCTGGATCATTCAGGTGAATGCTAAAGGTGAAGGTAAAGTATTGTGATTTGAGTTGGTGACATTTCTTCTATAGGTTTTTAATCAAAGGTTTAATCAAGATCCAAATTTTCTTGCTGTTAGTTTCTCAGGCTAGTATGATAAAACTTTTACAAAGACAGCTATAAAAAACATTTTTCCTGTTTGGGTCTCACACACGTAAAATGATCACACTATTGTATAATGAATTAATGTACAGAAAAGTTCTGGATAGTATTTATATATAGTGGAACATAGAATTATATGACTGTGCTTAATGCTTGGGTGTGAGGAATTAACTTTTAATTAGTATCAAGTTAAATAAGATTTAATTTGGATTGTAAACAAACTCACCTGCAGCGAGCTTGTGTTTACATCCTCCGTGCCTATAGCAAAGTCGTCCTTTTCTTTCTCAGGTTTAAGCAAATCTTCGGATTTGCAAGTGTCAAATATATTCCCAAAACACAATATTTGCAATATATTCCCTGTAGATCATTGTGATAAATGATCTGTTCAACAATACATTGTGTATTTTAATGTGATGCATTAAAATGTGTTGGGCTCTTTAAGAACAGGCTCTCCTTCATTGGGTCTAGGTATCAGAAAAACGCATGAGCAGTGTGTCTAGTATGTAAAGGTTTCCTGTTTTGATGACACGAGCTTTGTTAATAAATATCACGTTTGTGTGTATGTTGTGGTGTTGATTCCTGGGACATACTCCGAGTGAACCATTTTAGTAGTCTTATATTCTCCTCAATCTTGCAGGGCCGGACGCCATAGAACGAGAGCGTTCGTTTGTCTACACAGCATAGGTGCGTGCACCAGGTGAGAATGGCGCTGTTTTATCTCCCGCTGAGTCAAGAGAGGATCCCAAATGCCTGAAAAGGAAGTTTCGTAAAATTTGCAACCCGCAACAAAACAAAACCATGGAGAGACACAAGTTTCACTCCAGAAACCAGAAACAAGGTGAGACTATCGAGTCATTTATCAGTGATCTCAGGATCAAAGCAAAAGCATGCCATTTCGGAGAATTGACAGACGAGCTAGTCTGTGACAGGATATTATGTGGTATCAACAGTGCTTTTCCTAAGGAAAGCACTGTTAAGAGACAGTGACTTAACTCTGGCAAAAGCTATCTCAATATGTCGCATACATGAAACGACTGAGGAAAGTAATAAAACACTGGCGATGCCGCAGACGCCCACTAACGTGCATGCAGTACATCCGGTTTCCAGCAGAAGGCAAAAGCCTAAAATAAAATAGCATGATTCACCCACCATAACTAACTGCAAAAACTCTGGAAACAATCACGTGAGAAAGAAAGATTAATGCCCGGCTTTTGGACAGCTGGGCCACAACTGCAAGAAAATTAATCATTTCAAAAAATGTTCAGAAATCAGACTGTGTATAAATCCTAAAGGTCTCAACACCACCTTAAAGAGACCCCATCACCCAATGCGCATTGTAGAGGAGGTAGCATCCCAGATGTCAGGGGTAACTGCATTTTCTGAGCTGGACGCAAAGAATTCTTTCTGGCAGATACATCTTGACCGCAAGTCTTCTATGATGACTACGTTCAGCACTCCATTTGGCCGCTATAGGTTTCTTCATATGCCTTTCAACATAAACTCCACCAGCAAAGTGTTCCACCGCTCAGTGGAGCAGCTGTTCTCTGGATTCCCCTGTACTATCATTGTTGATGACATCATCATCGGAGGCCATGATGCTGCAGAACATGACATCAATTTGAAAAGAGTGCTTAATCGAGCACACAAAGTCAAGCTCAAATTAAACCCTGCCAAATGCAAATTTCATCTGGACCAATTCAGCTACTTATTGAAGGCTTGAAGGCAGATCCTTCAAAAACAAAAGCAATCTCCGAGATGCCAGCTCCCAAGGATGCTCTAGCATTACAGCACTTCCTTGGAATGGCAAATTACCTGGGGAAGTTCATCCCAAACTTTAGTGATGTTGCTGCACCCCTAAGGAAGCTGACACACAAAGAAATTGCATGGTGCTGGTACCAGCAGCACCAACACACATTTGATACCCTCAAAGCATGTCTCACCACCCTACCTGTTTTGTCATACTATGATGTAAAAAAGCCAGTAACATTAACCTGTGATGCCTCATGTTTTGGACATGGTGCTGCATGTATGCAGGATGGCAGACCAGTTGCGTACACATCTCACACACTCACAGACACAGAGACATGATACGCACAGATTGAAAAGGAGCTGCTTGCTGTCGTATTTGCCTGTACCAAATTCAGGGATTACCTGTACGGGAAGCCAACAATTGTCGAAACGGGCCACCAGCCCCTGGTGACCATTCTGAAGAAACCCATTCACACAGCCCCTGCATGATTACAGAGAATGATGCTCAGGTTACAGTGCTAAGACATCACTCTGGTGTACAAGAAGGGTAAGCATATGTATTTAGCGGACACCCTGTCTCGAACTCCAAACACAGAAGTTCCTCCAGATGTTGAAAATGACACATTTGAGGTCATGTCCATCAATTACATCTCCATTGCTCGACTGGAGGAACTCAGAAAGCAAACAGCAGAGGATGAGGTGCTACAGGCTCTCAGCACTGTGATTGAACAAGGTTGGCCAGGTAAGGAACATAGTTTGTGCCCAGCTATGCGTCCATACTTTCCTTACAGAGATGAACTAGCCGTGGAAGACGGAATAGTGATGAAAGGCCATAAGACAGTCATTCCTCACTCATTACAGAGAGAATACATCAGTATAGTCCACAAAGGTTACCCTGGTTTGGAAGCTACCAAGCGCAGAGCAAGAGGTATCATTTCCTGGCCAACGATGACGGCTGATATCACAGCAGAACTCCTCACATGCTCAGTCTGTAACTGCAAAGCCACATCAACAGAAAGAACCACTAAAACCATACCCAGTTCCAGACTTGCCTTGGTCTACTGTGGCAACAGATATGTTCGAGTGGCATGGGCAAAGCTACCTGGTGCTTGTGGACTCATACTCGGGTTAGTATGACCTTCTCCTTGATATGACATCCTCAGCTGTGATCAGGAAATTGAAAAGACATTTCTCTGTGCATGGCACACTGCACATACTCATTTCTGATAACTCCAGACAGTACACAAGTCAACAATTCAGAGATTTTGCCAAACAGTGGAACTTTATCCATGTCACCAGTAGTCCAGTGTTCCCGCAGTCAAACGGCCTGGCAGAGAGAGCAGTCTGCAGTGCCAAACAGCTGATGGAGAAATCTCACAGAGATAGGACAGATGTATTCCTTAATCTCCTAAATCCGAGAAACATTCCCGGTGACCCGACATTAGGTTCCCCTGCACAACGCCTCTTGTCACAACAGACACGGTCAACCATTTCCGTCAACTCCAAGCTGTTAGAACCAGCTCTCAAAGATGCCCAGCAAGTCACTGCACAGCTCCTCCATAAGAGGATGACCCAAAAGCAATACTATGATGCCTCAAGTCATCAACTGCAACCACTGGCAGAGGGACAAGTTGTCAGAATGCAAACCCCGAAAGGATACAACCACCTTAGTACAGTAAAGGAGCTGAACAAGGAACCTTGGTCCTACACAATCCAATACAATGGGAGAACATAGAGGAGGAACCGACGTCACATCCTTCCCGTTGCAAAGCCCCCTCCATGAGGCTCACTCCTGAGGACATTGACTCTCAAAATACCATTATACATACACAAGACTGTGCTCCCCCTGCACCACATTCACCACAAATACACCTCCCACAACCAGAATCCACACCCACTGACTTGCCAAAGCACACAGTACAGTCCTCCACCAAGGTCAGCAGTGCACCCTACAGAACACGTTCAGATCATATTTGCAAGCCTAACCCTAGATATGAACAGTGAGTTCTACTAGTGCTGGATCTAGTGGCACTGTGGTTATTATTTCGAATAGCTGCTAATTGTGTTTATTGTGGCCATTGCTATGTTGCCAATATCATTCTATTGGTCATGTTTTCTTAATGCATACAGAGATCATCTTTAGATTTGTGTCTGCAGCAGTTCAGTTTTTTTTACTGCAATGGTAACATAGTTGCAGTAGTAGTCATCCATGTTCTTGGTCGTTGACCAAGTCAATGTCATGCCACAAATTTGTTCATTGTTAAATGTTTTTATTTCTTTTGATAGGAGGTTTCAGCTAAAGAAAGGGGATGTAGATCATTGTGATAAATGATCTGTTCAACAATACATTGTGTATTTTAATGTGATGCACTAAATGCACTCTCCCTCATTGGGTCTAGGTATCAGGAAAACGCATGAGCACTGTGTCTAGTATATAAAAGTTACCTGTTTTGATGACACGAGCTTTGTTAATAAATATCATGTTTACATGTGTATGTTGTGTTGATGATTCCTGGGACATACAACATTCCCCAAAACAAATGTACACAGATTTCTCTGGTTCCCAAAATTTGAAAAGAGTCTGAGAAGTTTTGCTAGTTTTTAAAGAAGTTTAGTTTTAAGGAGCAGAGGAGAATTTCTTCAACAGCAGCGCGCCGCCATGTTGAATCTCACGAGATTCAAGATTCAGATAAAGATAATTAATACTTTTAAATATTTAAATAGTTCATGACATGGGGTAAGGTACACTTCTACTACTACTTTCATAATCACTGCACCTGTATTGTAATAATAATAATAATAATAATAATAATAATGCAGTTAAATTATTTAATTTTACGATTCCACTTATTTTTGGGGTTAACGTGATGTCACATAGATAATTAAATTGCTTGTGACATACACTATATTGCCAAAAGTATTCGCTCACCCATCCAAAGAATCAGAATCAGGTGTTCCAATCACTTCCATGGCCACAGGTGTATAAAATCAAGCACCTAGGCATGCAGACTGTTTTTACAAACATTTGAGAAAGAATGGGTCGCTCTCAGGAGCTCAGTGAATTCCAGCGTGGAACTGTGATAGGATGCCACGCCTGTGCAACAAATCCAGTCGTGAAATTTCCTCGCTCCTAAATATTCCACAGTCAACTGTCAGCTGTATTATAAGAACGTGGAAGTGTTTGGGAATGACAGCAACTCAGCCACAAAGTGGTAGGCCACGTAAACTGACGGAGCGGGGTCAGCGGATGCTGAGGCGCATAGTGCAAAGAGGTCGCCAACTTTCTGCAGAGTCAATCGCTACAGACCTCCAAACTTCATGTGGCCTTCAGATTAGCTCAAGAACAGTGCGCAGAGAGCTTCATGGAATGGGTTTCCATGGCCGAGCAGCTGCATCCAAGCCCAAGTGCAATACAAAGCGTCAGATGCAGTGGTGTAAAGCACGCCGCCACTGGACTCTAGAGCAGTGGAGACGCATTCTCTGGAGTGACGAATCGCGCTTCTCCATCTGGCAATCTGATGGACGAGTCTGGGTTTGGCGGTTGCCAGGAGAACGGTACTTGTCTGACTGCATTGTGCCAAGTGTAAAGTTTGGTGGAGGGGGGATTATGGTGTGGGGTTGTTTTTCAGGAGCTGGGCTTGGCCCCTTAGTTCCAGTGAAAGGAACTCTGAATGCTTCAGTATACCAAGACATTTTGGACAATTCCATGCTCCCAACTTTGTGGGAACAGTTTGGAGCTGGCCCCTTCCTCTTCCAACATGACTGTGCACCAGTGCACAAAGCAAGGTCCATAAAGACATGGATGACAGAGTCTGGTGTGGATGAACTTGACTGGCCTGCACAGAGTCCTGACCTCAACCCGATAGAACACCTTTGGGATGAATTAGAGCAGAGACTGAGAGCCAGGCCTTCTCGTCCAACATCAGTGTGTGACCTCACAAATGCACTTCTGGAAGAACGGTCAAAAATTCCCATAAACACACTCCTAAACCTTGTGGACAGCCTTCCCTGAAGAGTTGAAGCTGTTATAGCTGCAAAGGGTGGACCGACGTCATATTGAACCCTATGGATTACGAATGGGATGTCACTTAAGTTCATATGCGAGTCAAGGCAGGTGAGCGAATACTTTTGGCAATATAGTGTATAATCATACTACAATACTTTCTGCAAGCCCTATTAAGTCACCCAAATGCTCTGCACTTTCTAAGGCTTCTGGCAAGGAACATACATACATACATACATACATACAGTACTCACTATAAATGTGATATTTCTACAAATTTACCCAAAATTCAGAGTGTTTAGAGTGTCGGGGGGTAATTTACAGCTTAAACAATTAAAAAAAAAAAAGCATTTGGGGGTGGCGTCCATGTATTGCGGATTTTAGTTTATCGCAGGTGGTTTTGGAGAGTAACCCCTGCAATAAACGGGGGATTATTGTATAATGTTAGTGAAAAAAAAGAGGGACAAAATGTAGGTAGTGACTACTTACACAGTGAAATATAACCAAGTGTGACAATCCTTCCTGAAAATAAAGAGTTTGAATGCTCATCTGTCTGAGCTAATATGGCTTTCATATCTCCTATCATCAATGTGTGTCCTGCTGTTTTCTCTTCAAAATTCGTGATCCACTTTTGCCCTGCTTTAATTCAATTCACTTCAATTCAATTTTATTTGTATAGTGCTTTTAACAATGAACATTGTCTAAAAGCAGCTTTATAGAACATAGGAAACAAAAATCATAGTATAGAAAGTCCTAGATGTTAGACAAAATCAGTCTACATCACAGTGTGATGTAGAATGTTAGTTTGTGTATTAATTAAGAGGTTGTTGTTGTCCTTGAAGTCCACATAGGGTTGCCAGCATTGCTTTGATATACCTAAGTCCTTACGAATCAGAATCCAGCTGAAGTTGGTCCATCTCTGGATGCCTCAGGATCCTCGCAGGGGTTGGCCTTTGTCTAGTGGAGCTGGCACAATCTCCAGATGCCTCAGGATGGGTAGAAAAAGGAACAGGTGGAAAGGAATTAGCGTAGCTGCTGTTTATAATATTAGCAGAACTAGATGATAATGTGCATTTGATCAGATGTACCGGAGTATGAGGTTATGGGAGGAATTATGTGTATGCCAGGCTAAAGAGATATGTCTTTAATCTACTTTTAAACTGGGAGACTGTGTCTGAGCCCCGAACACTGTCAGGAAGACTATTCCAAAGTTTAGGAGCTAAATACGAAAACGCTCTAGCCCCTTTTGTAGACTTTAATATTCTGGGAACTACCAGAAGTCCGGAGTTTTGTGATCTTACATGTCAAGGGCACATAATATTGCTCCTCTTTTTACAACCAGTGGATTCATACTGGCCCTTTATTCATCTACATCCTTATATCTTTGTGGTACCTTCATTTGTCTTCCACTTCTTGACATTTCCAATGCTGTCTGCTGTCACCGTTCTTTCCTGTTTTTCCTCTACGTATTCTCTGATGCAAGTCTCTCTGAAGCATCCTCTCTTAATTCAATGTATAGTGTACCTCTAACGTGTCTTCCTAACTTGTCTTCTTTCATCTCATTGTCCATCTCATGTTTTGTTATACAGTGTTTATCACTGCTCTCCCGTAGTGTGGATTGCATTGGACTGAAGCCCATTTCTGCCAGTTTTGATTAAACACACCCTGCAGAGATTTTCTTACTCATATATCTGACACAGTCTTTATCATGCAAAAAGCTCTCATTCAATTTTATATCACTTTTACTCACAAATTCTCTATCAGTATATTACAGAACTGCATATTTTATTCTATATTATATTCTACTTTAAACATTTTTATTTTGCATTATAAGCAATCATTAATATCAAACATTTTAAAAATGGGCATTACTTATTCCTATCACTGCATTTTTTCACAGCTTCTATTGTGAATCATTCTAATTCATGTTTGAGAAGACATGATGGGTAAGTGTCTGAGCAACAATTCTTTTCTTTGTAACTTATTTTACATTTATAACTAATGAGAATGTTTCTTGTGATACATGTACTAGCTCTGATCATTGCTGATCAATGCTGAGCTTGACTTACTTCAAGCATTAAGATACTTCAACAAAGCATGAACTCCCTTGATTTCAGTACCAAGTTTCCCAAGAAACCAACCCTACTGAGAGTGTTCAGTGGTTCAGACTACATTTACAAAAAAAAAAATTAATAAAAAAAAAAAAAAAAAAACAGTAGTGTTCAGTGATTCTCACAAGGTTTGCCAAACTAATACTGTTACTTCCCAAGATGCTCAAAGCATATTTATGCTTAACAGGGGCACTCAGACATCACAGCTCTTGTTGTGTAGAACCTTACACAATTAGATCACTAAACAGAGGTGGTGTCTTTACTGGAAATTGATAAGTTCAACAGAAATAGAAGATTATGTATGATCAAATATATTAACTCAATTATAATCCTGTATTCAATAAGTGAGTTTCTGTGTGTGTGATCTTGTGCTGGCCTTACTTAGAGATAACTCCCAGAACTGAGAGCCCTGGTGAGTCTCTGCAAAAACAGAGTTAGAAATCTTCAGAAAAAAGGAAACATCTGGTGCCAGCCAAACCCTGTGAATGTCATCAGTAATAACTGATAGTAGGCAAGGCTGATCCTGCTACGAAACCTGCAGAGTATAAGAAAGCGCAGAAGGGAGGGGGAGTTGTCTCCTCGGCAGTACAGTCCATGTGAACAGTGTTTTCTGAAGATACCATTGAGCTCAATAAAACATTTTTCTTTGCTTGACTCTGCTCTTTGTAATTGATTTTATGTTTACCTTAGGGAACAAAAATTCTTTGACATGTCTGAAACTGTTCATGATGTTTTCTTGCCTATTACACTTACACAAACTAATTGAGGCTCAAAAAACCCCTACACTATCAAACACAGTGTTGTGTCCTTTAATATTATTAATTATAATTTGCATGCGAACAAATACCATCCATCTGTTGGAAGATGAAACATTCCAACCAAGTTAATGGTTTAATATGTGAACAAAACAAAAGAGACATCTTCACAACACAGCCTCCTGATTTCAGCTGCCATTCTTCTCTTTGGTCCATAGTGGCATTAAATTCTTTAAGTGCTCAAAGTGCCCATAATAAAATCTAGGTATGTGGCTGGTTTCGAGTGCTGATCTCAATTTAGTGTAAAATAATTCATAGTCATTTATAGAACCACATAATGCTTTTTTTAATAAATACTAATAATTCTGCTTCATGGTTTGGTTGGTATTCCAAAACTCACATTTTATGAACATGATTTTAGGAGGAAAGCTATTCAGCATAAGACGCAGCACTTACGGACCACCAACTAATAAGTTAGTGTAAATACATACCCAAAATTTTGGGTGCAAGCTTAGCAGAGATGGAGGCATTTGCTTGAATCATAGAGAGGAAATTGAAAATTAAGATATATAATTATATAGAAAACATTACAGTCAATAATGTAAAGTTTATTTTAATCACATTCATAGCCAGAAGAACACTTTCACAATGGTAAACTGTTACAGCCCAGTCTAGGTTTTGGCTGCACAGAGCTTAGACTGGAGTCTATAATGAACCAACCTGCACAGACTGAACATACTGAATAGTGAATTCATACCTACATACCTCAGAGTTGTATACAGTAAACATGGCAGACAATAAAATTTGATTCACTAAGTCTAAGTCTTCCCTTATCATGTCTTTCTACTCCTTATCAGGCAGTGGAAATCATTGCAGATTCAGCGCATGAATAAAAAAAAATATATATACTGTGTGTATATAGTATGAGTTCTCCTTTCTATAAATCTTCTGATGCCTTTTAAAAGGTACTTTATTTTGTGTGAATGTACTTACGTAAATCTGTACAACACTTCACACATTGTGATCACCAATACATTTCTCCTTACTGTAAATAAGCTGGTGCTTTTTCAAACCACTTGAACAGGTAAAAGTCTTCCCACAGTGTGCACAGTAATATGGTTTCACTCCTGTGTGCAAGCGTGGTGAATTTTTAAAGCACTTAATTGTGTAAAACTATTCCCACAATGTGAGCATTGATATGGCTTCTCTCCTCTGTGAATGCGTTGGTGAATTTTTAATCCAATTGATTGTGTAAAACTCTTCCCACAGTGTGAGCACTGATATGGCTTCTCTCCTGTGTGAATGCGCTGGTGAGTTTTTAAAACCTTTAAACATTTAAAATTCTTCCCACAGTCTGAGCACTTATGCTGCTTATCTTCAGTGTGAATGAGCTGGTGGCTTTTTAAATGATGTGAATAAGCATAATTCTTTCCACAGTGTGAGCAGTAATATGGCTTCTCTCCTGTGTGAATGCGTTCATGAATTTTTAAAGTGCTTGAATGTCTAAAACTCTTCCCACAGTGTGAGCAGGGATATGGCTTCTGTCCTGTGTGAATGCTCTGGTGAATTTTTAAAGCACCTGACTGTGTGAAACTTTTCCCACAGTGTGAGCAATGATACGGCTTCTCTCCTGTGTGAATGTGTTCATGAAGTTTTGCATTACTTTTGTTCCTAAAACTCTTTCCACAGTGTGAGCAGCAATGAGGCTTCACTCCTGTGTGAATGTGCATGTGTTGTTTGAGAATACTTGGCTTGGAAAAACTCTTTCCACATTGTGAACAGCAAAATGGTTTCTCTCCCGTGTGAATGCGCATGTGTTGTTTGAGAATACTTGGCTTGGCAAAACTCTTCCCACACTGTGAGCAGTAGTGAATTGAACCCTTGCCCATTCTGCACAAATCCCTCTGTGTTGATTTCTAGTGTGAAAACAGCCAGACAATGACGTTTCACTCTGTAAGAGAACAGTAAACAAAACATCAATCTTATATTAGGTGCTAAACAAGCATCATGTGCTTTACTCATCAGTAACAGAAAACAAAAAGAGGCAAGTCATTAACAAGGCAAAAACATGCTGAACGGATGAGTTGCTATATAGAAGCAGCAGGTCAACATACAGCTCCTTCAACAACAGAGCTCCCTACAAGAGTCATGAAGAGTTTCAAGGTTATGTCTGGTTATTTATGTGTAGCATGGTTTCTGGCTATTTAGTGGCTCAATAGGTCTAATCTAACTTTGTTTCTTGTAGCAATACTATGCAATATATAATTAGTTTTTCTAATAACAATACAATCCAAAAACTGAATGTATGCTGCCAAACTAAAAATATCACAATCTGCCTTCTGCATCAAGACTACTGTTGCAAATATAATACTTAAAATTTTACTGAATGTAAAAAACATCCATTTTTTATTATTTTATCATTAAACAGTTATTTTATTTGAAAAGTATTACATGGAATCAGGCATATGTAATTATAATTTGAAAATAGACCATTTAATTCATGAGAATATACTGAAATTTATAATACAATAAATTAGTTATGCACATTTTATTCATCTACTTTTATCAAATAAAAAATAATTGTTGAATGCAAAGTCATAGTAATACACAGTGTGTATCTGAATTCAAATATGTTTGAAAAATGAATGAAAAAACTTACTAAGTTGAAATCCTTGTAATTTTATAGCAATCTCCTGTGTGGGGACCTCAACTAAAATGGCAGAGTGTCTCCTTTACATACACCTGAAGACAATGAGACAGTTCAACAATTGGCCATTTTACAGCCATTAGCCAACTATTACCACCCCATCATCTGAGTCTGGGGTGTGGCAGGTAAACATCTATAACCATCAGGTCAATTAAAGATATGCAATGTAACTGGGACGAGTGTTCCCATATCAGGGTATGGAGAGCAAAAAATTGAGAATCTAATATGTAACTCTGGGTGATTCTCGCAAAATCTTCATTTTAAAAATTTCAAACATAATGAAATTTAAAATTTTCAAAACATGAATCATGAAATTTTTAAAATATACTTAAATTAACTTGTTTTTTTTCCAGACATTACGAACAAAGTCTGGAGTATTTGTGAACATTAATTTAAAAACTTTTACTTACCATTCAACACCTTTTTGAACATAATTTCCAAAATAAGTCCTAAAAAAAAATAAAAAAATCTCATTACTGAAACACTGAAAACATCAGCACTGTCAGAAAAGCAAATACATTTTCACAGTTTTAAAAATGGATTATTAATAGTCATGCACAGTTACTTGAAGTTCTGAAATAATATTTAACAGTTTTTTAAATTTTTGTCTGATTTCTCTCATTACCGCAACACCGTCCACAATTTACAACCATTTTTTAAAAATATTTTGAAGAAAATCTGACATTTTTTAAAAATATTGTGACAAACCTGAAAGAACATAATTAAGATTCTGCAAATGCATTTAAAATCAAAGTACTATATTTCTATTAATTAAATTAACATCTAATAATCATCTGTTTCGGTAATGATATATAGGTTTCGGTAATGAGGTTAATTATTTCGGTAATGATAAGTATACTAATCTGAGATTTATACTGAGACTTGTATACTAGTCTGAGATAATGCAGAAAGAAACAGATATTTGCACAATCATGCATTCAAGTTCAAAACAGTTTTATTGTGTAGTGCTTCAAAAATACAAAAGCCAAAAATAAAAAAAAAAATAAGAAAAACATTAAAACAGGAATAAACAGAGCAACATTTCAACGTGTGCCTAAAAAAACATGAACCATTTTACCACTAAAAAACTAAAAAAAATGACCACTGTCTTTTTTTCTTTTCATATTCCTTCTTAGTCAGCTCTTCAGTTTTCTTTAATTTGCCTTTTTGTTTTTGATTCCTGGAAGGGGAAAGAAAGCATTACATTAAATTAGTCTCATAACATGGGAAAAAACATTTTATATATACACACATCATCATATAGTATAGACTTGATGCTTACTGTGTGTGTGTATACTCTCATGCACATTTCCTAACAGTGTAGGGTGTTTTTTGCTAATTACACCTGCTGTAACATCTCCAAACCTAACCAGCAGTTCTGGGTTTCTGTAGAATTTTTCCCTGAACTTTATGACCCTGGCCTTTGCTAAAGCTTTTTTTTCCTCACTTGCTGACTGTCTACAATCAAACAAATCATAAAGCAAAATATCAACATTTAGGAAATTTGAAATTAATATTAAATTCATAAGAGATATTTAAAGTTCTCTTTACCGCAACTGGCCTTAAATGGTTGCGGTGTATGAGAATGGTGTTGCAGAGGATGAGGTGCCTCAGGATGTTTTGCTAACAATAGAGAAGCCATGATGGTTTTACTAATTTTTTCTCAATGCATATAATTAGACCTTTAGACCAAAGTACATTTTCATAAAAAAATTGTAACTCTAAAAATTTTCGATATGTAGAAAACGTCCTGTTTCGGTAATGATAATCGTCGTGTTACCATTCTGACAGTAGAATATTTAACATTTAACTGGAGAGATATGAAAAGATGATCTTACCTGGTCACCATCTTGAAGTAACTGTCCCATGTGCTCCATCACTCATAATCAAGCTTTATTTAGTGTTTAAACAGTCCTCAAAAAGTGTTGCAGAGGATGAGAACATCAGGCATGGACACATCATTTTGCTACTTTTTTTCATTATTATTATACATGAATATTCAGTAAAAATTTTCTGTCATCTAGAATAATCTAGTAGAACATCCCTTTTTTTCTAATTTTTTTGTTAATTTGTTTAAATTAAACCATAACACATTCAGACTAGGGCTGTCAATCGATTAAAATATTTAATCGCGATTAATCGCATGATTGTCACGAGTTAACTTGTGATTAAAAATTTTAATAGTAATAAAGTAGTAAATTTTAGTTCTATTTCTTTTCCGCTTCCTGTGAGCGCCGCAGCAGTCTTACACGATAATAACACGTTAACTTCCCCAGCCCTAATTCAGGCACAGCCGGACGCGTTGCGATAATGAGAATTTCAGCAGTAAAATAGAAAAATAATTCATTCTCATGTTGAAATTACACATTGTGCAAGGTAGAGAACAGTATTGTCTTTATTCTGAAGCTTTTTTATATTACTAAATTACACATTTTATATTTAAAATCAATGGTGGTCGCACCAATCATGCCGTGGTGTTTCAATGGTTTCATGAGAATAACCCCTCTACATGTATAAGACTTACACAAATTCTGATACATTGCTGTTTCATAATTTATGAAATGGAGCAGGATTAAAAAAGGAGAAACCAGTAAACCCAATACACAACACATATTTGCACAATGCTATTATCATTTGAAGACAGCCCATTTTATTCATTAAAATATTCTTTTTTTTTATATTTGATACACTATATTGCCAAAAGTTTCACTGAAATCACTGAATTCACGTGTTGTTTTTCAGCGGTTGGGCTTGGCCCCTTAGTTACAGTAAAAGGAACTTTTAATGCTTCAGCAGTCTCCACTCAAATTCATCCCAAAGGTGTTCTATCGGGTCAGGACTCAGCAGGCCAGTCAAGTTCCTCCACACCAAACTTGCTCATCCATGTTCATCCATCTTGATGTTGGAACAGGAAGGGGTCATCCCCAAACTGTTCCCACAAAGCTAGGAGCATGAATTTGTCCAAAATGTCTTGGTATGGTGAAGCATTAAGAGTTCCTTTCACAACTGAATTCAAGGATTTGGAGGGGTGTCCCAAAACTTTAGGAAATATACCCAGCCAACATGTATATGTGGGCCCCATATGGGCTGTATCCAGGGGGCATGGGCTCCAAGTGGGCATGGGCTGAAAATGCACAATTTATGTGGGTCCCATGTAGGATCTAAGTGGGCAAAATTATTTCACACCTAAAATACATCTTTATACCTTTAATCGTTTTGAAATAATTAAATGTGGTTACTAATCACTTTAAAACAATGAATATCAGATTTTTGATATAGCTACTTTTTAAATTAAAATGTATTATTTTCCATTGTGTTCCATTGTATATTTAAATTATTTTAGTTTATTTTGTTTCTTTGTTTGAATGTTCAGCATTACAGTGTTCACTTGCCTGTGCATGTATCAAAATGTATTTAACTGGGAATGAGGGGAAATCGGAAAGGAAGGCATTTAAATGGGTCTCACTGGACCTACCTGTTCAATAAGACCTACTCACTAACTGACAACACCTTCCGCTTGACAAAGTAGTCCTACTGCTTTGAATGTTTCCTTACAAATTTCTTCTTATAACATTATATAATAATATCATGTATCATGTGATCTTAGTTGAAAATAAGCGGAAATTTAAAATGACAACTGTGAAGATTTTAAATATTCGAAGTAGAGGAAATCTCACCATGGCATAAGGATACAGTTTCTTCCAAACACAGTGACTGACAGGCGGGAGGGAGATCACTTCATCTGTTGAAGGCGGCTGAAGGACGTGGAGCGAAATAAGCAGGTAAATGCATATTTTCTAAAGATATCTTTATTATCTGTGGTCTCAAGCATCGGGAACTTTGTTTTGACAGTTTAAATGATCTTTAAAATGACTTAACCACTAAACTAATGTTAATAACTTTTCTGTGGGGGGTTGGAGAGAAGCGTAAAACAGTTATAATCACTTAAGTGTGTGTGAGGATTAAAATATGGTTATATGTGTTGATAGTAATGTGTAGAGGTTTTTGTTTCCTGACTTTGAACACATTTGTGTTTATTTTATGCTTTCCTTGTGCATTTTGTGGCTGTGTAAGTTTAGCCGCCATTTTTTCACCCGAGGTAAATTTGACTTTACCGTACAGCCAGCTGCTGATGAATAACGAATGGAGCGCCAATTTCAAATAATTAGCATAATTGTGAATTCTGAGGTATCCGATCAGGCATCTAGAAAAGTAAAGTGCTGCTTTGAGAGGCGAGGTCATTTACGGTGAATTTGAAACAGTTCTGAGACCAGGCCAGGAGTGGTCATTAGGTCAACTAGGAGAATTCCCGGTGGTCAGCTCTGTCCTGCTCATAACAGGGCAGCGACTCGCCAGATTTTTTCCACACACACAATGTATATGTGTTTAAGTTAGTGTGTGAGACTGACCTTTTACCCTGTAAGTAGATTTTCATAATTAATATCACTGAGTACTTGAATGTACAATGATACTGTAACAGGGACACCAAAAATAAAGTGTTACCAAAGTATGCAGCTGGACATTTCAGATGTTAATGTGCATTTGATTTTACAGGTGGACTGAAAAAGAACACAATGACTGAAGATGCAGAAAAGGCTCTCCAAATGGTTCACTGGGGCAAGAGACAGGGGTGGAAAGAGGGCCATTAGAGCACAGCAGGAGAGAAGACATTCTCCAGGAGTGTGATGAGTTGTTTGAGTCCAAATGTTTTGATACTGTAATGTTCAACAGGTTTATTTATTTCTTTATTTATTTTGTACTTCTACATTTTTAGTGTAGTTCAATTAAAAGAGCACTGATGTTTCTAAAAAGGGGCAGTTCACCCAAAAATGAACATTCTGTCATCACTGACTCACCCTCATGTCTTTCCAAACCCCGAAGACTTTCGTTCATCTTTGGATCACAAATTAAGATTTTTTTAATGATATCTGCAAAATTTATGTCCCTCTGTTGAAAGTTTACTTCCCCCAAATTCTGATGCTTCAGAATATTTGTAAAGAGATCAGAAATAAATCAAAATATGAAAAGTCATTATGACTTTATATGATGAACAGATCTAATTTAGGCTTTTATTCACATATAAACATCGATCAGCCAACAATGTTTACAACATTCAGTTTTGGTAAATAGAAGCACAAACATGCTTGATTCTGTTTATATTAGTTGTTTAGCATTAATATGTGAATAAAACCTTAATTAAATCTATCAGATAAAGCGATCATGTCTTTTCAGAGGACTGTGATTAAACTTCTTGATTCATATGAATTTATTTTACAACCTTTTGATGATTTTTTTTTTTGAAGTGTCCAAGTTTTGGGGAAATAGATTTAACAGAAGGACTGAAATCTCAGATTTCATTAAAAATGTCTTCATTTGTGTTCTGAAAATAAATTAACTTCTTATGGGTTTGGAGCGACATGCAGGTGAGATGATGACAGAATTTTCATTTTTGGAAAAATATCACTAACCTTTTGACTGTTTATTTTTTTCCCCCAAATGTTATGTACCATTGGTTACATAAGACCAGATACTGTTAGAGTATTACCCTTGAGTTTTACTGTTAATGATGTTCAACAGTTTACAAACGCCTAAAAATTTTGATTGAATGTATCAGATAATAAAGATGATAAAGTATTTGATATACAGAACCTTTACAGCATTTTGATTTCTGATTTTTAAAATTTCACCGTTTTCATGTTTTTTCTTTATAGGCTCGTACATTTAGACATGTACCAAAGTAAAATCCTAATGTAGCTTTTATCACTTAATAAAAAAATATGTTTGGGATAGCACCAGAATGTAAAAACAGGTAAATTAAAAATGAGTTAAGCACAAAACTGTTTGAATATAAATAATTATACTGTCCATGTGAGATGCCTCAAAACACACACACAACCCCCCATGTGGGGCCAGTCCAGTACCCACTGATAAACCTATAATGGGCCCTTGTATATAACACATGGGCTTCACAAAGTGGGACCAATATGGGCCTCATGTAGGTTGCCCAGTTGGGCCCCACATTTGCCCCAGTCAGAATATACGTGGGATTCATATGGGCTAATTTAGATTGGGCCCATGTGGAACCCGCAGACAAACCCATCTAGGACCCATGTTTCAAGCCCATAAACCTTGCAATGTTGGCTGGGTAGCGTATATTCAATAAATTAGTTGTGCATGTCTTTTTCATCAAACAAAGAAAACATTGTCAATTCAAATTTTGTATTCATTTAAAGTCTAATGCATTACTTATTTATAGAAAGTATACTTACCAAGTTGAAATGATTTTTTTTTAAATCCCAGTAATCTCAAAGCAGAATCCTCAGTGAGTACACCAGTGTCTCTTTTAAGTACACCTAAGGAAAAAACACAGTTCAACAACAGGCCATTTCACAGCAATTAGCCAACTATTAGCAACTCATCATCTGTATCTAGGGTGTGGTAGGTGAACATCTAGAACCAATTAAAAATATGCAAAGTGACTTGATGGATTGTTCCATATCAGGGTATGGAGAGCATGATTATTCCATTATATTTAAATATATAAGATTAATACAAAAATGTCATAGGATTATAAGAGGACAAACTAGTAAGAGTTAGTAGTAACATGTTTATGGCAGAAATAAAACAGAGAAAATACTGTAACATTTACCGAAAATAAAAAATATTGCTGCACAAATTGAACCTAAAACTTACCAGCATATCTGGAACTAAAATGAGACATATTTCTAAATTCAACAATTAAGATTTGTGCAGGTAATGAGTTTTATTCTTCCATAATAGTTTAAATATCATGGAGTTAAATGATTTGATTACTTTTGATGAAGTATAAAGGGAATGACAGATAAATAAGCTTCGATGAACCTTCTGTTTTAGACAATAAGATTTGACCCAATAAGGATAAATCACGTGTAATCCAATGATTCAATGATTTTTGAACAGCTTTTATTTTAGGAGTAAGATTTAAGCTCTCTAAATTCAACAACTGTGAATGAATTTCTTTGAAGCTTTCACTACTTTTCATTAAATGTCAATAAGATTTTAAAAGTAAAGCTTGGTGTTTTAGAGAAGCAGTCCCAGTCAGAGACTTTTTCAATTCTTTGTCCATGCTTTTTATTACTAGTGGCCAAAAAGTGGAATTTCTATCTCTTTTCTGTAATGTCGGTGTTAAATAATCAGCTGTTAATGATTCATATAAATAAACGTAGCTTATTTAAACTTACACATTACTGCACAGAGTTAAATTAGTAAAGTAGATGTTTCTTTTCTCTTCTAATCTAAGATAAGCTTAGTAACAGTGTGTGTAATCACCTCCAGGAGCTCTTCAAACAATTCCACTGCTGCTTGCTCCTCGTTGTCCAAATCAAGCTCCTAAGAGTAAAACGCAGACAACATGCAGATATCCTCAAATCGCAAAGCGAGCTCCCTGAAGCATTAGAGGACGATTGAAAGCGTATTTCGTTACACTTCCGTCAAATCAACCATTTGTTCATGTTCATTTTGAACCAATCCTTCATATGACTCGGGAACAACAACTAAGTTTCCCGCACAGAACCGACAGGATGTCGTGCATGCGCGGTAAATACAAAAGGAACGAATCGTATTTTATATTTACTGCGCATGCGCAACATCCTATCGGTTCTGTGCGGGAAACTTAGGCCTAGTCCACACGTACACGTAAGGGTATTTCGTTACACTTCTGTCAAGTCAACTATTTCTTCATGTTCATTTTGAACGAATCTTTCATATGACTCGGGAACAACGATATGTATATATACAGCTCTGGAAAAAAATGAGACCACTGCCCAATCTCCAGATTTGAACCCTATTGAAAACCTCTGGAATGTCATCAAGAGGAAGATGGATGGTCACAAACCATCAAGCAAAGCTGAGGTGTTTGCTTTTTTGCAAAAAGAGTGGTATAAAGTTACCCAACAGCAATGTGATAAACTGTTGGAGAGCATGGAGCCAAAACGCACACACAACGGGGTTATTCCACCAAATACTGATTTCTAAATGTTACTTAGCCAAAGCATTAACACAATTTGTTTACAAATTATTTGCACTTTGTTTATTTGAGTTATCAAAGCTCTGCAAATACTGCGTGATCTTGGGTTATTTTGATGTGTTGTCATTTCCTTTAAATATTCACTCTAAATAACAATAGTTATATTTTGAATTTAGGAGAAATATTGTCAGCAGCAATGTGAAAAACTGGTGGAGATCATGGAGCCAAAACGCATACAAATCAGGGTTATTCCACCAAATACTGATTTCTAAAAGTTATTTAGCCATGTTGGGTTATTTTGATGTGTTGTCATTTCCTTTAAATATACACTCTAAATAACAATACTTATATTTTGAATTTAGGAGAAATATTGTCAACAGTTCACAAAAAATGAAACAAAACTGTTAATCTCACCAATACATGCACATGTCAGAGTTAGAAATAATGATTTTGATGGAAATGATGAATGTTTTCTTCAAACTTTGCATAAAAAAACAACTTTTGCAGCAATTACAGCCTGGGCATTCTAGCTATCAATTCAGGATTGATGAAGAATACTGTTTGTTGATAGTTAAATCCATGCCTCAGAGAATTCAAGCTGTTATAAAAGCCAGAGGTGGTGCAGCAAAGTACTAGTGGTGTTTTTGTTTGGTGATTCCATAATATTTTCCTCAGAATTGAGTGATTCCATATTTCTTTCATCTGTTTGATCTGTAAAAACAGTTGCAATTGACCACAATTTTCTTTCTTTTTTATTTTTGTAAGTGTTTCATAAAGCCAGGAGGTTAAATGAAAATAGTTTTGTGTCTGTGATTGTTTTTGTTTTCTACACAATTAAACAATTGAATGAATATCTTCCATGAGTGGTGATTCCATACTTTTTGCCAGGGGTTGTAATCTGATGAGATTTCACCCCATGCTTCCTGGAGCATCTCCCACAAGATGGATTGGCTGATGGAGTCTTCCTCCCTAGCTGAAATCAAGCTGAAATTTGAAAGTGATCCCAAACTTTGGAACATTAATGTATATATGCATATACATGCACAAATATAAAGAGACATTAAAAAAGCAGGGATTTAGAATTGTGAGTATATTTTTCTAGCCATTCTACTCATCTTATCTATACATTTTAAGGACTGGAAGTATTTAACTAGGTTACACATAAACAAGGTGAAGGAGGGAATTTTTCCTTGCCACTTACAGCTATGAATATTATATTTACCCAAGATTAATACAAGATTACCTGCTATGCTGTAACATAGAAGGGTTTTTTAAAGAAAAAATTATTAGTGTAAAATACAAATTTTAAATTTGTACTTAAGTAAACTTTTCTGGGCAAGTGAATACGTTATTTAAAACAGTACACAGTAAACATAGCAGACAATAAAATTTGATTCACTAAATCTTATAAGTCTATCATGTCTTCCTACTCCTTATCAGGCAGTGGAAAGTCTTTACAATCATCATTGCAGATTCAGCGCATGAATAAAAAAATATATATACTGTGTGTATATAGTATGAGTTCTTCTTTTCTATAACTGTTCTGATGCCTTTTAAAACATACTTTATTTTGCGTGAATGTACTTACTTAAATCTGTGATCAGCAATACATTTCTCCCTATTGTAAATAAGCTGGTGCTTTTTCAAAATCACCAGAACAAGTAAAAGTCTTCCCATAGTGTGTACAGTAATATGGTTTCACTCCTGTGTGGAAGCGTTGGTGAATTTTTAAAGCACTAGATAGTGTAAAACTCTTCCCACAGTGTGAGCAGTGATACGGCTTCTCTCCTGTGGGAATGCGCTGGTGAATTTTTAAAACCTTTAAATATTTAAAACTCTTCCCACAGTGTGAGCACTTATGTTGCTTATCTTCAGTGTGAATGAGCTGGTGGCTTTTTAAATGATGCGACTGTGCAAAATTCTTTCCACAGTGCGAGCAACAATATGGCTTCTCTCCTGTGTGAATGCGTTGGTGAATTTTTAATGTTTTTGATTGTGTAAAACACTTTCCACAATATGAACAGTAATAGGGCTTCTCTCCTATGTGAATGAGCTGGTGAGTTTTTAAATCCTTTAAACATTTAAAACTCTTCTCACAGTGTGAGCATTGATATGGCTTTTCACCTGTGTGAATGCACTGGTGAATTTTTAATGTTTTTGATTCTGGAAAACTCTTCCCACATTGTGAGCAACGATATGGCTTCTCTCCTGTGTGAATGCGTTGGTGAATTTTTAATGTTTTTGATTGTGTAAAACTCTTCCCACAGTCTGAGCAGTGATATGGCTTCTCTCCTGTGTGAATGCGTTCATGAAGTTTTACATGAATTTTTTCCCTAAAACTCTTTCCACAGTGTGAGCAGCAATGAGGCTGCACTCCTATGTCAATGTGCATGTGTTGTTTGAGAATACTTGGCTTGGCAAAACTCTTTCCACATTGTGAACAGCAAAATGGTTTCTCTCCTGTGTGAATGCGCATGTGTTGTTTGAGATTTCTCAGTCTGGCAAAACTCTTCCCACACTGTGAGCAGTAGTGAATTCTGTCCTTGTCCATTCTGCACAAATCCCTCTGTTTTGATTTCTAGTGTGAAAACAGCCAGACAATGACGTTTCACTGTAAGAGAACAGTAAACAAAACATCAATCTTAGATTATTAGGTGCTAAACAAGCATCATGTGCTTTATTCAGCAGTAACAGAAATAGAAAATGAAAAGAGGCAAGTCATTAACAAGGCAAAAACATGCTGAAGGGTTGAGTTGCTATATAGAAGCAGCAGGTAAACATACAGCTCCTTCAACAATAGATCTCCCTACAAGAGTCATGGAGAAGAGTTTCAAGGTTATGTCTGGTTATTTATGTGCAGCATGGTTTCTGGCTATTTAGTGGCTCGATAGGTCTAATCTAACTTTACTATGTAATACTACGCAATATATAATTACTTTTTCTAATAACAATACAATCCAAAAACTGAATGTAAGCTGCCAAACTAAAAATATTACGATCTACCTTCTGCATCAAGACTATTGTTGCAAATATAATACTTAAAAGTAACATAATACTTAATATTTTACGGAATCTAAAAAAAACAACCATTTTTATTATTTTATCATTAAACAGTTATTTCATTTTAAAAGTATTACATGGAATTTGGCATATGCAATTATAATTTGAAGACAGACCATTTAATTCATGAGAATATACTGAAATTTATATACAATAAATTAGTTATGCACATTTTATTCATCTATTCATCTAAGTGATTATTATTGTGAATGTGTCTTCCTTTTATAAATGCTGAATGAGTTTCATCAATTATTTTAAAAAGTCCAGTCCTTAATCTATTAGCATAAACAAGTGCAAAAAGCTAATAATCACAATAAAGAAGTGCAATAGGTTTTCAATTGTCCAAGGACATTTTATCTTTGTTTGGTTTGGGTATCAGCGTAATTATACCTTTTTTCATTGTTGGTGACAAAACAGAATTATTAATACACTGCTTAAAAGCATCATATATAAGATCTTTAATATCGGCCCAAAAGAATTTATAGAACTCTGTCGTGGGGCCACCTGGACCTAGTGATATTCCGCTAGGCATTTGAGAAATAGCAAGCTAAGTAGAGATGGAGGTATTTGCTTGAATCATAGAGAAGAAATGGAAAATCATGCTATATAATTATATAGAAAACATTACAGTCAATAATGTAAAGATTACTTTAAATCACATTCACAGCCAGAACACCACTTTTACAATGGTAAACTGTTACAGCCCAGTCTAGGTTTTGGCTGCACAGAGTAAGGGAGTCTATAATGAACCAACCTGCACTGAACATACTGAATAGTGAGTTCATACCTACACTCTGAGAGTTGTAACATAGAAGGATTTTTTTAAGAAAAAATTATTAATGTAAAATACAAAAATTGGATTTGTTCTTAAGTAAACTTTTGAAGTGAATACATGTGTTACTTAAAACAGTATACAGTAAACATGGCAGACAATAAAATTTGATTTATATTGCATGATATATAAAAAAAATATATATTGTGTGTATATAGTACGAATTCTCCTTTCCATAAGTGTTCTGATGCCTTTTAAAACGTACTTTATTTTGTGTAAATGTACTTACTTAAATCTGAGTCCGGGGTTTGGCAGGTGAACATCTACAACCATCAGGTCAATTAAAAATATGCAATGTAAATGGGAGGATTGTTCCCATATCAGGGTATGGAGAGCAAAAAATTGGGAATATACATGTAGAGTTACATATTATAAGACTTACACAAATTCTGATACACTGCTGTTTCATAATTTATGAAATGGAGCAGGATTAAAAAAGGAGAAACTAGTAAACCCAATACACAACACATATTTGCACAATGCTATTATAATTTGAAGACAGCACATTTTATTCATTAAAATATTCTTTTTTTATATTTGATACACTATATTGCCAAAGGTTTTGGGACATTCCTACAAATCATTGAATTCATGTGTTGTTTTTCAGGGGTTGGGCTTGGCCCCTTAGTTCCAGTGCAAGGAACTCTTAATGCTTCAGCAGTCTCCACTCAAATTCATCCTACAGTCCATTCATCCCACAATTCATATCGGGTTGAGGTCAGGACTCTGTGCAGGCCAGTCAAGTTCCTCCACACCAAATTCGTTCATCCATGTCTAGATGTTGGAACAGGAAGGGGTCATCCCCAAACTGTTCCCACAAAGCTAGGAGCATGAATTTGTCCAAAATGTCTTGGTATGGTGAAGCATTAAGAGTTCCTTTCACAGGCCAAACCCTATCCCTGAAAAACAAGAATTGAATTCAATGATTTGGAGGGGTGTCCCAAAACTTTAGGAAATATAGTGTATATTCAATAAATTACTTGTGCATGTCTTTTTCATCAAACAAAGAAAACATTGTCAATTCAAATTTTGTATTCATTTAAAGTCTAATGCATTTATTTATTTATAGAAAGTATACTTACCATGTTAAAATTATCCTCTTTTTTTTAAATCCCAGTAATCTCAAAGCAGAATCCTCAGTGAGCACACCTAAGGAAAAACACAGTTCAACAACAGGTCATTTCACAGCCATTAGCCAACTATTAGTAACTCATCATCTGTAACAACCCATGCAACCCATGCAAATCAGGGTTATTGCACCAAATACTGATTTCTAAATGTTAATTAGCCAAAGCATTAACACAATATGTTTACAAATTATTTGCATTTTGTTTTATTTGAGTTAAAGCAAATACGCATGATCTTGGGTTATTTTGATGTGTTGTCATTTCCTTTAAATATACAATCTAAATAACAATAGTTATATTTTGAATTTAGGAGAAATATTGTCAGCAGTTCACAAAAATAAAACAAAACTGTTCATCTCACCAATACATGCACCTGTATGAAAAAAACATAAGAAACTTGTCTTTCATTTTTTTCAGGATCTGTAAATATATACACATATATATAATTATATACGTGTATACATACACTATATTGCCAAAAGTATTCGCTCACCTGCCTTGACTCGCATATGAACTTAAGTGACATCCCATTCCTAAACCATAGGTTTCAATATGACGTCGGTCCACCCTTTGCAGCTATAACAGCTTCAACTCTTCTGGGAAGGCTGTCCACAAGGTTTAGGAGTGTGTTTATGGGAATTTTTGACCATTCTTCCAGAAGCGCATTTGTGAGGTCACACACTGATGTTGGACGAGAAGGCCTGGCTCTCAGTCTCCGCTCTAATTCATCCCAAAGGTGTTCTATCGGGTTGAGGTCAGGACTCTGTGCAGGCCAGTCAAGTTCATCCACACCAGACTCTGTCATCCATGTCTTTATGGACCTTGCTTTGTGCACTGGTGCACAGTCATGTTGGAAGAGGAAGGGGCCAGCTCCAAACTGTTCCCACAAAGTTGGGAGCATGGAATTGTCCAAAATGTCTTGGTATGCTGAAGCATTCAGAGTTCCTTTCACTGGAACTAAGGGACCAAGCCCAGCTCCTGAAAAACAACCCCACACCATAATCCCCCCTCCACCAAACTTTACACTTGGCACAATGCAGTCAGACAAGTACCGTTCTCCTGCCAACCGCCGAACCCAGACTCGTCCATCAGATTGCCAGATGGAGAAGCACGATTTGTCACTCCAGAGAACGCGTCTCCACTGCTCTAGAGTCCAGTGGCGGCGTGCTTTACACCACTGCATCCGACGCTTTGCATTGCACTTGGTGATGTTTGGCTTGGATGCAGCTGCTCGGCCATGGAAACCCATTCCATGAAGCTCTCTGCGCACTGTTCTTGAGCTAATCTGAAGGCCACATGAAGTTTGGAGGTCTGTAGCGATTGACTCTGCAGAAAGTTGGCGACCTCTTCGCACTATGCGCCTCAGCATCCTCTGACCCCGCTCCGTCAGTTTACGTGGCCTACCACTTCGTGGCTGAGTTGCTGTCGTTCCCAAACACTTCCACGTTCTTATAATACAGTTGACAGTCGACTGTGGAATATTTAGGAGCGAGGAAATTTCACGACTGGATTTGTTGCACAGGTGGCATCCTATCACAGTTCCATGCTGGAATTCACTGAGCTCCTGAGAGCGACCCATTCTTTCACAAATGTTTGTAAAAACAGTCTGCATGCCTAGGTGCTTGATTTTATACACCTGTGGCCATGGAAGTGATTGGAACACCTGATTCGGATTATTTGGATTATATATATATTATATATATATATATATATATACATACTGTGGGAGATAATTTTGTAAATGAGAATATATGTACAAGGTATGTGTGAAATAATCAGGGGGACAGCAGGAGTGAGTTCTCAGGTAAGGTTTATTCGTTAGGTCGTTTGAGCTTAAGAACAATATAAGGTTTAACACGGCATGTTGGCCTGTCACGGGCCTTGCACACAGGCTGCAAGGGCTTTGAAGAACAAGTAGTTGTATCAATGATGTCAGTCTGGCAGGCTTTCTCTGCGGTACCAGGCTTTCCAAACTTGGACCAATCAATGGCAGAGACGCACCCTAGATTGTTATGGTCAATCTTCACTCCACTGGTACCTTGAGCGGCAGTGAGCTCATCATGAAGTAAACGCAGCGCGTGTTGGATGGCAATGGTGGTACCAGGCGAAATATCTAGAGTACATACGTAGAAGACAGCGGATAAATCAGAAAATCCGTGAGGTGTAAAAGTTAATAAAAGAAAGGGCCCCTGAAGAACTGAGAACTTACCCATGCTGTTTCCTGAAGAAGAATAAGGTATTGGCGAGAGTGAGGCCAAAGACAATCCCACTGGTGGGGGCGGAAACGCCCAATTTTTAATATAATGATTCAGGAAAGTTTAATTATAATGGTATTCGAAAAGTTGTAAATTCAAAGATAATGGTGTAAAAAAAGAATCTAAAAGGTCTAAAAAAGAAAGAGGGGTGGGATTGTCTAGGCAAAGAACCAGTGACGTGTTGCATTGGGAAGATAAGGGAAATGTATATAAAGGCTGTAGTTGGAGTTCCCCGAAGAGAGGTTGTTGGGACGTTCATGCGTGAGCATCTCAATTCTTGTGTCAGCGCTGATTACAAAATAAAATCTCTTATCTGCATTCATCTAGTCTGCTTGATTGGCTTATTTAGTTTTGAGGCCTTACTAACTATGAGTCTCACTTAGACTGAGCTGTCGGGTCAGTGTGGAGCTGGAGTCAGATTTTAGTAGTGAGTACAGTAGATTTTATTCCACAATACACACACACACACACACACACTGGGGCCATCTATATATATATATATATATATATATATATATATATATATATATATATATATATATATATATATGTGTATATATATATATATGCCCACCCAACCCCAGCCACTAGATGTAGTACCGGTCCCAAGCCCGAAAAGAAAAAAGGGAGGGTTATGTCAGGAAGGGCATCCGAAAAAATAGAAAAAAAAGAAAACCCAAAAGCATAAATGGTTCTTGAAGAAGCTTACCAACTATTCTGAAGAATCAAAAGGATTTTCTTGAAAAGTCCACCTTGAAAATGCATTTGTATATATATATATATATATACACTATATTGCCAAAAGTATTTGCTCACCTGCCTTGACTCGCATATGAACTTAAGTGACATCCCATTCCTAATCCATAGGGTTCAATATGATGTCGGTCCACCCTTTGCAGCTATAACAGCTTCAACTCTTCTGGGAAGGCTGTCCACAAGGTTTAGGAGTGTGTTTATGGGAATTTTTGACCATTCTTCCAGAAGCGCATTTGTGAGGTCACACACTGATGTTGGACGAGAAGGCCTGGCTCTCAGTCTCCGCTCTAATTCATCCCAAAGGTGTTCTATCGGGTTGAGGTCAGGACTCTGTGCAGGCCAGTCAAGTTCATCCACACCAGACTCTGTCATCCATGTCTTTATGGACCTTGCTTTGTGCACTGGTGCACAGTCATGTTGGAAGAGGAAGGGGCCAGCTCCAAACTGTTCCCACAAAGTTGGGAGCATGGAATTGTCCAAAATGTCTTGGTATGCTGAAGCATTCAGAGTTCCTTTCACTGGAACTAAGGGACCAAGCCCAGCTCCTGAAAAACAACCTCACACCATAATCCCCCCCTCCACCAAACTCTACACTTGGCACAATGCAGTCAGACAAGTACCGTTCTCCTGGCAACCGCCAAACCCAGACTCGTCCATCAGATTGCCAGATGGAGAAGCGCGATTCGTCACTCCAGAGAACGCGTCTCCACTGCTCTAGAGTCCAGTGGCGGCGTGCTTTACACCACTGCATCCGACGCTTTGCATTGCACTTGGTGATGTATGGCTTGGATGCAGCTGCTCGGCCATGGAAACCCATTCCATGAAGCTCTCTGCGCACTGTTCTTGAGCTAATCTGAAGGCCACATGAAGTTTGGAGGTCTGTAGCGATTGACTCTGCAGAAAGTTGGCGACCTCTTCGCACTATGCGCCTCAGCATCCGCTGACCCCGCTCCGTCAGTTTACGTGGCCTACCACTTCGTGGCTGAGTTGCTGTCGTTCCCAAATACTTCCACGTTCTTATAATACAGCTGACAGTTGACTGTGGAATATTTAGGAGCGAGGAAATTTCACGACTGGATTTGTTGCACAGGTGGCATCCTATCACAGTTCCACGCTGGAATTCACTGAGCTCCTGAGAGCGACCCATTCTTTCACAAATGTTTGTAAAAACAGTCTGCATGCCTAGGTGCTTGATTTTATACACCTGTGGCCATGGAAGTGATTGGAACACCTGATTCTGATTATTTGGATGGGTGAGCAAATACTTTTGGCAATATAGTGTATATATATATATATATATATATATATATATATATATATATATATATATATATATATATATATATATATATATATATATATATATATATATATATATAGATGGCCCCAGTGATGCCAACTCGAAATCTGATTGGTTAATGGAACAATTTCATTGCCACTTATTTCAACCTATGGGCGCCTGCACTATTAATTCTGAAGGTCTTACGGCTGGGCAACACATGATGTCAGGCACTAGCTGAAATATGATTGGATAAAGACCCTTATCATAAATACACTACTGGAAGCAACGCAACCAAGAGAAAAGCCTTGCTGGCCCTGACTGAGAATTGGTATTTAAACAGTCCTCTTCATCATGCTGTTCACATTTTGACATGATGAGACCAAGATGATACCGAACAATTGATCAAGAGTACCTCGCCATTGCGAGGCTTTAAAGAGGATGTTCTCAGAGGGAAGTGGCCACTGAGCTTAGAGTGTCACAGAGTGTCATCAACAGGTTGCAACAGAGATACAGAGAGACTGGAAGAGTCACAGAAAGGCATAGAAGTGGATGTCCTTTGGCCACATACCACGTTGATGACCGCTTCATTGTGATGAATGCCACTCAACTCCAGGCACATTTAAGGGAGGTGAGAGGCACCCAAGTGTCACGTCAGACCATTCGAAACCGTTTACATCAGTGTGGGCTGTGTGCTAGATGACCTGCAAGGGTACCTGACCACACCACCAGGCACAGGCGTCATCGTCTTGCATGGGCCAGTGAGCAGAGGGACCAGTGGGCCTCAGTGCTATTCTCTGAGGAAAGTCGATTCACGGTGAGCAGAAATGATGGCCGCCAACAATGTTGGAGACGTCAAGGAGAGTGCACTGTTGAGGTGGTGTTACAGTCAGGGCAGGTGTGTCTACTCAATACAGAACTGCCCTACATTTTGTGAATGGTATAGTGACAAGCCAATACTACCTGAATAACATCATTAATCCAGTCCAGTTGATGGTCAAGGGCACATGACAAATTATTGAGACATTTTTTGTTGTGGTATACCCACCATTGTTGTTGGCTTGTGTTTCAATAAATTGTTTGAGATGAGGAAATCACCTTTGCATCCTTCTACTTAAATGCCCTACCTTCATATATATGTAATATATATATATATATATATATATATATATATATATACATATATATATATATATATATGTATATGTATATATATATATACATATATATATATATATATATATGTATATGTATATATATATGTATATGTATATATATATACACGTGTATATATATATATATGTATATATATGTATATATATATATATATATATGTATATATATGTATATATATATATATATATATATATATGTATATATATATATATATATATATATATATATATATATATGTATATATATGTATATATATATATATATATATATATATATATATATATATATATATATGTATGTATATATATATGTATATATATATATATATATATATATATATATATATATATATATATATATATATATATATATGTATATATATATATATATATATATATATATATATATACACTGAAACGCCTGGTTTTAGACCACAATAATTCATGTTTCATTGCTATATATATATATATATATATAGCCATGAAACATGAATTATTGTGGTCTAAAACCAGGCCTTTCAGTTTCATTGTCCAACCCCTGTGTATATACTGTATGTATATATATATATATATATATATATATATATATATATGTACACACACACAGGGGTTGGACAATGAAACTGAAATGCCTGGTTTTAGACCACAATAATTCATTAGTATGGTGTAGGGCCTCCTTTTGAGGCCAATACAGCATCAATTCATCTTGGAAATGACAGATACAAGTCCTGCACAGTGGCCAGAGGGATTTTGAGCCATTCTTCTTGCAGAATAGTGGCCAGGTCACTACGTGATGCTGGTGGAGGAAAACGTTTCCTGACTCGCTCCTCCAAAACACCCCAAAGTGGCTCAATAATATTTAGATCTGGTGACTGTGCAGGCCATGGGAGATGTTCAACTTCACTTTCATGTTCATCAAACCACTCTGTCACCAGTCTTGCTGTGTGTATTGGTGCATTATCATCCTGATACACGGCACCGCCTTCAGGACACAATGTTTGAACCATTGGGTGCACATGGTCCTCCAGAATGGTTCGGTAGTCCTTGGCAGTGACGCGCCCATCTAGCACAAGTATTGGGCCTAGGGAATGCCATGATATTGCAGCCCAAACCATCAACCATCACTGGTACGCTTCTTTGGGGCTTCTCCACAACTCTCCCGGATGTGGGAAAGACAGTGAAGGTGGACTCATCAGAGAACAATACATGTTTCACATTGTCCACAGACCAAGATTTTCACTGCTGGCACCATTGAAACCGACGTTTGGCATTGGCACGAGTGACCAAAGGTTTGGCTATAGCAGCCCGGCCATGTACATTGTGGAGCTCCCGACAGACAGTTTTGGTGGAAACAGGAGAGTTGAGGTGCACATTTAATTATGCAGTGAGTTGGGCAGCTGTGGTTTTATGTTTTTTGGATACAATCCGGGTTAGCACCCGGACATCCCTTTCAGACAGCTTCCTCTTGCATCCACAGTTACTCCTGTTGGATGCGGTTCCTCCTTCTTGGTGGTATGCTGACATTACCCTGGATACCGTGGCTCTTGATACATCACAAAGACTTGCTGTCTTAGTCACAGATGCGCCAGCGAGACGTGCACCAACAATTTGTCCTCTTTTGAACTCTGATATGTCACCCATAATGTTGTGTGCATTGCAATATTTTAAGCAAAACTGTGCTATTACTCTGCTAATTAAACCTTCTCACACTGCTCTTACTGGTAGAATGTGCAATCAATGAAGATTGGCCACCAGGCTGGTCAAATTTAGCCATGAAACCTCCAACACTAAATTGGCCAGTGTTTCAGTTTCATTGTCCAACCCCTGTATATTATACACTACTGCTCAAAAGTTTGGAATCACTCAAAAATTGTATTGTTTTCCAAAGAAACATACAAATTTAGTCTGAATTTGATGGAAATGAATGTTTTCTTCAAACTTTGCATAAAAAAACACCTTTTGCAGCAATTACAGTTTGGGCATTCTAGCTGTCAATTTTTCAAGATAATCTGATGAGATTTCACCCCATGCTTCCTGGAGCATCTCCCACAAGATGGATTGGCCGATAAAGTCTTCCTCCCTAGCTGAAATCAAGCTGAAATATGCAAGTGATCCCAAACTTTTGCACATTAGTGTATATACGCATATACATGCACAAAGATAAGGAGACATTAAAAAAGCAGGGATTTAGAAATGTGAGTATAATTTTCTAGCCATTCTACTCATCTTATCTATACATTTTAAGGACTGGAAGTATTTAACAAGGTTACACAAACAAGGAGAAGGAGGGAATTTTTCCTTGCCACTTACAGCTTTGAATATGGTATTTCCCCAAGATTAATACAAGATTAACAGTGTCTGACATACTGGAATCAAGATTATCCATAAAATATATATCCATATAATTAAGCTGTGTACATCAGACCAAAAAGACTTAAAAAATGGGCATGAAAAAGATAAATGATCAAGAGTTCCTGTCACGGAAAACAAAATATACAGGGATCCACATCAAATTGAAATCTTTTAGATAAAAAGTCAGTAACAGGGTATATAGCCAGTACTATTTTGAAATTAGTTTCTTTTATTTTTGGGGCAATAGGACATGCTAAATAAAAGGAAAAAGTTTTTTTTAATTGAGACTTCAATATTGTTTCTTACAATACAAGATTTAAAGTCTCCAAAATGTTTTTGCTTAAAGACCAGACTAATTAATCTGTTATTGCAGTTTTTGTCTAATAAATTAACATCACCAATTTTTGAGGAATGCAAAGAAGGTTTTCCCCAAGACAACCTTGTAACATTCGAAGAACAAGAATAGGGACTGCTTTGCAAACTTTTTGATATCCTTTTCTTGATGTAAAATCTTTGTAAGATAGCATTTGACCACTGGAGCTCGATAAATCATGAACAAATTTTACACCACTGTTATACCAGTCAGCTTTATAGAGAGACTTCTTGTTTACAAAATAAAAAAATAGGCCTGTTATTCCACAATAACAAATTGTGTGGAGAAAAATTGTGGGTAAATAACATTTTCCCAAAGCGTAAGACTTGTTTGTGGAAGTTGGATAACTTCACCAGAATTTTAGACACCTTTGAATAAGAAATCAATACCTCCAACCTTGTTAAAAATGTTGTTTATAGAGATATGGTACCATATAGTGAGGCTGAGAAATACACTTTTTTAACCATTTGATTCTAAAAGATGCAATTACAGATTCAAGTTCCATGGCTCTTAGACCCCCATTTTCATAATCCTTGACTAACTGAGATTTGCGCAGGTAATGAATTCTATAAAAGTTTAAATAGTATGGAGTTAAATGATTTTATTCCTTTTGATGAAGTATACAGGGAATGACACGGATAAATAAGCTTTGATAAACCTTGTTTTAGACAATAAGATTTGACCCAATAAGTATAAATCACGTGTGAGCCAATGATTAAATTTTTTGAACAGCTTTTATTTTAGGAGTAAGACTTAAGCTCTTTATGTCATGTGGGTTCTTTGAAATCACAAGACCAAGGTACTTTACCTCATTTTTCACTGGAATGTTTAACTATGCTGGTAAAGTTGTGATCATGAACAGCCAAAAATTCACGCTTCGTAAGATTCAGTCAGTCCAGATGCTTTAGAAAAGATGCTTATTTTATCACTTGCTATTGAAAGCATATTCTTGTTTTTTTTTTTTTTTTTTTAGAAAAAGGACTTAATCATCAGTGAATTGGCTAATTATGAATTTCATCCCCAATATTTCAATACCTTGTATATCTGAGGAATGCTTAATAAATATTGCCAGGAATTCTGCAGCTAAGATTGGGTATCAGCGTAATTGTGTCTTCCTTCATTGTTGGTGACAAAACAGAATTATTAATACACTCCTTAAAAGCATCATATATAAGATCTTTAATATCGGCCCAAAAGAATTTATAGAACTCTGTCGTGGGGCCACCTGGACCTGGTGACTTTCCGCTAGGCATTTGAGAAATAGCAAGCTTAACAGAGATGGAGGTTTTTGCTTGAATCATAGAGAAGAAATGAAAAATCAAGCTATATAATTACATAGAAAACATTACAGTGTAAAGTTTATTTTAATCACATTCACAGCCAGAAGAACACTTTTACGATGGCAAACTGTTACAGCCCAGTCTAGGTTTAGGCTGCACAGAGTAAGGCTTAGACTGGAGTCTATAATGAACCAACCTGCACAGACTGAACATACTGAATAGTGAGTTCATACCTACACTCTGAGAGCTGTAGCATAGAAGGGTTTTTTTTAAAGAAAAAATTATTAGTGTAAAATACAAAAAATAAATTTGTTCTTAAGTAAACTTTTCTGGACACGTGAATACATGTGTTATTTAAAACAGTATACAGTAAACATGGCAGACAATAAAATTTGATTCACTAAATCTTATAAGTCTATCATGTCTTCCTACTCCTTATAAGGCAGTGGAAAGTCTTTACAATCATCATTGCAGATTCAGCTCATGAATAAAAAAATATATATACTGTGTGTATATAATACGAGTTCTCCTTTCTATAATTCTTCTGATGCCTTTTAAAACGTACTTTATTTTGTGTAAATGTACTTATTTAAATCTGTACAACACTTCACACATTGTGATCAGCAATACATTTCTCCCTCTTGTAAATAAGCTGGTGCTTTTTCAAACCACTTGAACAGGTAAAAGTCTTCCCACAGTGTGTACAGTAATATGGTTTCACTCCTGTGTGAATGCGTTGGTGAGTTTTTAAAGCACTTGGCTGTGTAAAACTCTTCCCACAGTGTGAGCATCGATATGGCTTCTCTAATGTGTGAATACGCTTGTGCGTTTTTAAATCCATTAAACATTTAAAACTGTTCCCATGGTGTGAGCACTTCTGTTACTTATGTTTAGTGTGAATGAGCTGGTGGCTTTTTAAATTATGTGAATGTGCAAAATTCTTTCCACAGTGTCGGCAGTAATATGGCTTCTCTCCTGTGTGAATGCGCTGGTGAGATATTAAAGAACTTGGCTGTCTAAAACTCTTCCCACAGTGTGAGCATTTATACGGCTTCTCTCCTGTGTGAATGCGCTGGTGATTTTTTTAACACACTTAGCTGTGTAAACCTCTTCCCACAGTATGAGCATGGATGTGGCTTATTTTTATTGTGAATGCGCTGGTGGTTTTTTAAATTTTGTAATTGTGCAAAATTCTTTCCAGTAATATGGTTTCACTCCTGTGTGAATGCGTCGGTGAGTTTTTAAAGCACTTGGCTTCAGCAAACTCTTCCCACAGTGTGAACAGCAATGAGGCTTCTTTCCTGTGTGAATGTACATGTGTTGTTTAAAAATACTTGACTGGGCAAAACTCTTCCCACATTGTGAGCAGTAGTGAATTCTGCCCTTGCCCATTCTGCACAAATCCCTCTGGTTTGATTTCTAGTGTGAAAACAGCCAGACAATGACGTTTCACTCTGTAAGAGAACAGTAAACAAAATACACCATTTAATTCATGAGAATATACTGAGATTTATATACAATAAATTAGTTATGCATATTTTATTCATCTATTTTTATCAAATAAAAAATAATTGTTGAATGCAAAGACATAATATACCGAGTATTTATCTGAATTCAAATGCATTATTTTTTAGATTGAAAAATGAATGAAAAAACTTAAGTGGAAATCCTTGTAATTTTACAGCAGTCTTCTGTGTGAGGACCTCAATTAAAATGGCAGAGTGTCTCCTTTAACCCAGCAGGCACGTTGATATCAATTTGATGTCAAATATTAGTCAAGACTTGATCAAGATGCTCTAACATTATTTTAAATTCAGTTTGGAAGGCAATTTCTTCCAGTGGTAATTGGTTAAAAATAGGAAGTTAATCCTATACTGAAATTGGTTTATTATATATGTAGGCGAAAATGTTTGATGTTCAATTGACATCAAATCAATGTCATGTTTTAGACGTTCAACATTGACATCAACAATTCAGACATTAATAATTCAGCTGTTTAGTACTTTTTCTTAAAAGGCCTCATCATTTGGCAAAATGATGATTAAAAATATTTCGGACTGGTTATTATTTTTTTTATTTTTAATGATACCATAATGCTGTGTAATTACAATACTGAAATTACTATATTTTTGTAATAATGTATTGCCAATTAATTAATTTACAGTAAGTAGGCCTAATTGTTCACAGTGAAAATACCTTGACATTTCTTGTCTGAATAACAATAAAAGGCATCTCTCCATATTTGAAATTAATAATATTTATTTATTTTTATTATTCCCTGAAATTATTCCTTTTCACATTGACAAATGCTTTCTCTGCTGTTCACCGCCACACCTGTAGATGGCACTTTGCAATGGGGGAGGGGTGACGAGCTCCAAAGACTCCAGAATCAATCCTAACACACCCTTCCCTTTCACATTAACGTGAACTTTTGTCAGGCTCACTGACTTGTGCTGTGTCTTTTTATCATGTAGGTAAATGTGTTGACAACTCATAAAAATGTAGAATATAAATTATTTTGGGCAACTTTTAACACTTAGAAGAAAACGTTTTAATGAAATATGACTCTGTGCAATGACGTTTGGTACTTTTTGTCTATGCACTTTTCCCACGTTTTTATATCCTGTATTAGTTTAGCTTGCTGTGGCTTATGTGAACAGAGGAATTCTCGTTGTTAAGCTGGTTTTGTAATGTCAAGAGTGTAATGTTAATTTTGGGGTCATTTTAATTTCAGTTTTTAAGGTTCAGTCTACTGGGCAGCACGGTGGCTTAGTGGTTAGCACTGTGGCTTAGTGGTTAGCACTGTTGCCTCACAGCAAGAAGGTCCTGTGTCCGAATCCCGGGGTTGATATGTATATTAGGTTGGGTGGCAATTCTAAATTGGAATACTCACACAGAAGTAAGTATGTGGTTGTCTGTCTACACTATATTGCCAAAAGTATTTGCTCACCCATCCAAATAATCAGAATCAGGTGTTCCAATCACTTCCATGGCCACAGGTGTATAAAATCAAGCACCTAGGCATGCAGACTGATTTTACAAACATTTGTGAAAGAATGGGTCACTGTCAGGAGCTCAGTGAATTCCAGCGTGGAACTGTGATAGGATGTGCAACAAATCCAACAATCCAACAACTGTGCAACAAATCCAGTCATGAAATTTCCTCGCTCCTAAATATTCCAAAGTCAACTGTCAGCTGTATTATAAGAACGTGGAAGTGTTTGGGAACGACAGCAACTCAGCCACGAAGTGGTAGGCCACGGAAACTAACGGAGTGGGGTCAGCAGATGCTGAGGCGCATAGTGTGAAAAGGTTGCCAACTTTCTGCAGTCATTCGCTACAGACCTCCAAACTTCATGTGGCCTTCAGATTAGCTCAAGAACAGTGCGCAGAGAGCTTCATGGAATGGGTTTCCATGGCCGAGCAGCTGCATCCAAGCCATACATCACCAAGTGCAATGCAAAGCGTCGGATGCAGTGGTGTAAAGCACGCCGCCACTGGACTCTAGAGCAGTGGAGACGCGTTCTCTGGAGTGACGAATCGCGCTTCTCCATCTGGCAATCTGATGGATGAGTCTGGGTTTGGCGGTTGGCAGGAGAACGGTACTTGTCTGACTGCATTGTGCCAAGTGTAAAGTTTGGTGGAGGAGAGATTATGGTGTGGGGTTGTTTTTCAGGAGCTGGGCTTGGCCCCTTAGTTCCAGTGAAAGGAACTCTGAATGCTTCAGCATACCAAGACATTTTGGACAATTCCATGCTCCCAACTTTGTGGGAACAGTTTGGAGCTGGCCCCTTCCTCTTCCAACATGACTGTGCACCAGTGCACAAAGCAAGGTCCATAAAGACATGGATGACAGAGTCTGGTGTGGATGAACTTGACTGGCCTGCACAGTCCTGACCTCAACCTGATAGAACACCTTTGGGATGAATTAGAGGGGAGACTGAGAGCCAGGCCTTCTCATCCAACATCAGTGTGTGACCTAACAAATGCGCTTCTGGAAGAATGGTCAAAAGTTCCCATAAACACACTCCTAAACCTTGTGGACAGCCTTCCCAGAAGAGTTGAAGCCGTTATAGCTGCAAAGGGTGGACCGATGTCATATTGAACCCTATGGATTAGGAATGGGATGTCACTTAAGTTCATATGTGAGTCGAGGCAGGTGAGCGAATACTTCTGACAATATAGTGTATATATTAAAAGCTTGACTAAACAAATGTGTCTTCAGCCTAGACTTAAACATTGAGACTGTGTCTGAATCCCGAACACTAATTGGAAGGCTGTTCCATAACTTTGGGGCTTTGAAAGAGAAAGCTCTGTCCCATGCTGTAGCCTTTGCTACTTTAGGTACTACCAAGTAACCAGCACCCTTTGATCAGAGTAGGCATGGCGGATCATAAAAGACTAAAAGATCGCTTAAGTACTGCGGCGCGAGATCATTTAGTGCTTTAAAGGTTATAAACAGTATTTTATAATCAATGCGAAATTTGACTGGGAGCCAATGTAGTGTGGATAAAATAGGAGTGATGTATTCATATCTTCTGGTTCTAGTTAGGACTCTAGCTGCTGCATTCTGGACTAACTGGAGCTTTGTTTGTTTGTGGAGCTTGGTTCTAGAGCCTTTTTCAATTACCAATATTATCAAAAAGTCTTATAGTTCAGATAAAAAATGCAGGACAAAAACAAAGAAATAAAGCACTCCTCCAGGCTTAGATGAGAAGAAGCAACTGGTTTTATTAAAAAAATATCACCGGAAATGGCACTCAAATACACAGATTCATGTATCGATGCAGTCAAGCACACCTCCTGCAATGATCTATACCATGTACTCTTTTTATTAATGCAGGGAGGAGGGATAGCAAGGCCACCAACAAACCATTTGCACTTCTCCACACTCCAGTGTGGGTATTTAGCATCGCCCCCCTACTCCTCCACATCTCTAACTCCTCTGTACTTGCTGTATTTTGATTCTCCCTGACTGCCTCTAGTGTCATTTCTCCTGATTCAGGATCAGGCTCACCAGGTTGCATCAAGGCCATTACAAATTCCTCTCTCAAAGCTGCTTTCTTCACTGTGTTATCAGCAGCAGTGTTTCCTTTTGTTACAAAAGTACTGTCAGATTTGTGCGCTCTGCACTTCACTACAGCCAACTGCTTAGGTAATCTCATCGCATTTAAAAGTTCTGATATTGCTGGACCATGGGAAATGGCACTTCCATCAGCCCTTTTAAAGTTTCTCTGTGCCCATACTGGTCCAAACACATGACACACTCCAAATGCATATGCAGAACCAGTATATACTGTACTGTATTTGCTCCTAACTTACATGCTATGGTAAGAGCCTTTATTTCTGCCAATTGAGCTGAACACGGCTGAGGAACTGTTGTAGCACTAACCGTTATAAATTCTATGTATGTCTGCATCATACTGTACTACTGTATAGCCAGCTCTATTCCCCTTATCAGTTCGATAACATGAACCATCAACAAAGAAGACAAGCTGAGCCAACGCCAGAGGCTGTGTTTCTAAGTCATCTCTTAATCTCAGGAATTTTTCAGATTCTTCTGAACAATTATGCGGTATTCCCTCTGTCGGTAACACTATTTTATCTGCAGGATTAATGGTAGTGCACCTTTGAATAGTTAACTCGGGTGCTGAGAGAATTACGTCATAGCCTGTGTGCCGGGCATTAGTTAACACAAATGATTTACTTGTTAATAACGCATGTAATGCATGTGACGTGTATAATGTTACTGCATGACCCATTGTGATTGTGGAAGCTTTCTGATATGCAAATGCAGCTGCTGTTATTGCACGATAACAAGGAGGCTACCCTTCTCTACATTATCTAAAGCTATGCTACTCCCTCAGCTGTCCAAATTAATGGTGCAGAAGGTTTTGTTTGGTTTGCATTTTTTATCATATCACGGAGAGGTTGTACTTTCATTGCAAAATCACATATCCACGGTCAACTATATCCTGCCATACCCAGGAATGACAACAATTGTCACACAGCCTGTGGTTGTGGTGTGTTTAAAATAGTTTGTATGAGTGGGAGATATTTTTCATGTGGTCCCTTCCAAAACTCGTCCTAAGTATTCTACTTTTTCCTGACAGAATTGCAGTTTTTCTTTACTCACTTTGTGCCCATTTCGTGCAAGTGTTTGTAGTACTGTTATTGAATCTTCCACGCACTGTGCTCTTGTTGGACTGCAGATTAGAATGTCATCCACAAATGTCAGGACTTTGCTTAGAATTTGCAGATGAGCTAAATCTTGTGTCAGCACTCGATTAAATATTGAAGGACTTTCAGAGTATCCCTGTGGAAGTCTTGTATACATGTATTGTTGGTTTTCACAAGTTCGCATAAATGCGAATAATGGCTGAGACTCAGGATACACTGGAACGATGAAAAATGCAGAACATAGATCAATTACTGTGTACCATTTTGTATTTTCTGGAATGTTGGAAAGTGATGTGTGGGGATCCGGAACCACAGGAGTTTCCGCCATCACCACTTGATTTATCGCCCGTAGATCATGAACTAATCGCCATTTGTCTGAATTGGGCTTCCTGATCGGAAAAATGGGGTGTTGCACCGGCTTCGAGTTGGAATTAGTACCCCTGCTTCTACTAATCCCTCTATCGTGGGCTTTATGCCCTCAATAGCCTGCTGTGATAGTGGGTATTGGTTTTGATATGGCAACTGAATATTGGGCTTCACCTGAACTCTAACTAATCCTGATGATTTACTAATTGTACATCAGTGGGATGTCTTGTCCATAACTGCTCTGGAACTCTTGCTAACGCTTGCTCTTTTTCCTGGGGAGTAAGTCCCTGCTCTCTCCCTATCTGTGACATCTGCAGCCCTACTTCCTCTCCTGTTTCTGTTCTGATCCTAAACTGAGCTACTAACTTGTTTGTCGACTGACTAACACGTGTTGCAATTACTTGTTCTACTGTAGTCACTTTTATTCTAAAATATCTTTTATTTGCAGATATTTCTACATTTGGGTTTTGTGTCTGCATCCAGCCTTTCTGCTTATATAAGGAGATTTTTTCTCAACTTGTTTTGCTCTTTGTGCCATCTTGGCATTGCTCATTTTTCAGTTGTAATACACTCAGGGCACCCGTACTCTGGGCTTCTTCTTTCTTTAATTCTCTTAGTCCATCTGCATTATTCAGTTCAGTGGTCTTTATCTTCTTTTCTAGGTGGTCGGTGTGTAGCCGTAACTCATTCACCCTTTCCAGTGCAGATGTTGTCATAACCATTAGATCTTCCTGCTGTCTGTCTCTTTGTTGTTGTTCATCCATGTTTTCCTCCTCATAAAAGTGGTGTCATTTGCACATCTCCTTCTACATGCATCCATTTCGTATTCCCCTCTTTACTGAGGTTCCGTTCTCTTCTTCCTCGAATCCCTGAGTTCTCTGGATACATAGCTGCTGCCATTGCTCCCTCGTCAGCGTTTGGTCTCAACCTTTTCTTGAGTTGTTCAGGTTATGGGCTGTACGTGCTGGCACCTTTTTCGCCTTTGGACTCCGTAGTAAGTTCATGCAATGTTTGTTTAGCACCTTTAAGGAACTCTCCAGTATGATCTGGATGTAACTGCGTTCTTGGCCTCTTCCCTTTCGGATCTGGTTCAATTGGGGTGCTGTAAAGCTGTGGCTGTGGCAGGAGTTGATCTCCACTCGCCCAGTATGCTCTTGATTTTTCATGTAATTCCTCTTCCCAGTGAGGTGATGGTTGCAGCTTGCTCTTTACACCTCCTTGGCTTGATGTTTTCCATCGTGCCCTCTGACTGTCTGCTCTCAGATGGCTGGGTTCACTTTCCCCCTTGGGCACAGTTGATCTCATTATTCCACTTATTTGTCCCGTTAATATGTCAACCTCCACTTCGTTAGGGCATGGTAACACAGGGCAAATTCCCATTAAGCCAGCAGGAGCAAAAGCGTAATTCACATTATATGGTGGTGGCCATCCGTGCTCCTCACATTTCCCACATGATGGGGCTTTTCCCTCCCTATGCTGTTCCAGGTCCAGCATTTCGTCTGCCATACTCTTTGCCAGAGGTGGACAGTAAAGAAGTACATTTACTTGAGTACTGTACTTAAGTACACTTTTTGAGTATCTGTACTTTACTTGAGTATTATTTTTTCAGGATACTTTTTACTTTAACTTCACTACATTTGAAAGACAAATACTCTACTTTTTACTCCACTACATTTCTGTCATGGTCATTGAGTAGAAAGTAGTTACAACGCATTGCACACAGGAGCAAGGAGCCTGGACAATGGTGTAAATGCATATTAAAACGGTGTAAATAAATTGTGGAAATATATATAACTCTTTGTTAAAGCAGTGTTGCTGTTGGGTGGTTGTACAGCTACAGTTGCATGAGTGGATACACATAGATGTGTACAGGTACATCTCAAAATGTAGAATATAATGAAAAAGGTCAATATTTTTTGTCACTCAGTTCAGAAAGTGAAACCCATATATTATATAGATTCATTACACATAGAGTGAAATATTTCAAGCCTTTATTTCTTGAAATTGTGATGATTATGGCTTACAGATAAGGAAAACCCAAAATTCTGTGTCTCAGAGAATTAGAATATTGTGAAAAGTTAAATATTGGAAAGTCGTGGTGTCAAACCCTAATCAGCTAATTACCTCAAAACACCTGCAAAGGTTTCTTGAGCTTTTAAATGGTCTCTCAGTCTGGGTCAGTAGGCTACACAATCATGGGGAAGACTGCTGACTTGACAGTTGTCCAGAAGACAGTCAATGACAATCTCCACAAGGAGGGTAAGCCACAAAAGGTAATTGCTAAAGAAGCTGGTTGTTCACAGAGTGCTGTATCCAAGCATATTCATAGAAAGTTGAGTGGAAGGAAAAAGTGTGGTAGGAGAAGGTGCACCAGCAAAAGAGATAACCGCAGCCTTGAGAGGATTATCAGGCAAAATCCATTCAAGAATTTGGGGGAGCTTCAGATGAATCCTAGACATGGCCTACAAATGTCGCATTCCTCGTGTCAAGCCACTCCTGAACCAGAGACAACATCAGAAGCGTCTTACCTGGGCTGTGGAGAAAAAGAACTGGACTGTTGCTCAGTTGTCCAAAGTCCTCTTTTCAGATGAAAGTAAGTTTTGCATTTCATTTGGAAATCAAGGTCCCAGAGTCTGGAGTAAGAGTGGAGAGGTACAGAATCCATGTTGCTTGAAGTCCAGTGTGAAGTTTCCACAGTCAGTGATGATTTGGGCTGCCATGTCATCTGCTGGTGTTTGTCCACTGTGTTTTCTGAAGACCACAGTCAACGCAGCCATCTACCAGGAAATCTTAGAGCACTTCATGCTTCCTTCTGTTGACAAGCTTTATGGAGATGCTGATTTCATTTTCCAGCAGGACTTGGCACCTGCCCACACTGCTAAAGGTAACATAAGCTGGTTCAATGATCATGGTGTTACTGTGCTTGATTGGCCAGCAAACTCGCCTGACCTGAACCCCATAGAGAGTCTAAGGGGTATTGTCAAGCGGAAGATGAGAGACACCAGACCCAACAATGCAGATGACCTGAAGGCTGCTATCAAAGCAACCTGGGCTTCCATTACACCTGAGCAGTGCCAAAGGCTGATTGCCTCCATGCCATGCCGCATTGATGCAAAAGGAGGCCAAACCAAGTATTGAGTGCATAGAAATGAACATACTTTTCAGAAGTCTGACATTTCTCTTTGAAATATCCTTTTTTATTGATCTTATGTAATATTCTAATTTTCTGAGACACTTTTCTTTGGGTTTTCCTTATCTGTAAGCCATAATCACAATTTCAAGAAATAAGGTTGCTAGGTTGCTACAAAAGGTACTGTAAGTATTGCATACAACAATGCAATAATAAATGCAATAATAAATGCATTGACATTTACTTTTGATACTTAAGTACTTTTAAAAACAAGTACTTCTGTACATTTACTTAAGTAAAAATCTGTCTTTACAACTTTTACTTGTAATGGAGTAATGTTTGACCAGTAGTATCTGTACTTTCACTCAAGTAAGGAAGTTGTGTACTTCGTCCACCTCTGCTCTTTGCTCACAGACTGTCCATTTCTCTTTTATTTTGGTCTCTCTCTACTCCTCCTTTTTCAAACCACTGAATAATCTCCAGTTTCCTTTGTGTTTTTTCACTGGTTTCTCTCCATTTCTCCCCAGCACTCTACCCTGGCTTTCAATTTCCTGCATTGTGTCACATCAAATGTTCCTTCTGCAGGCCACTGCATTCCCCCATTCTTCTGATCATACCATTTTTCATGTATTTTCTAATGTCTTTACTTGCAACCATGTGTCTCGCCATTATAATTCCAGCAGGTGTGGAAAAACTTGTCTTGTCCATTGTGTGGCTCAGTGGGGTTAAATGGAAAGTTTTGAAAGTTTATGGAAATCTTGAACTTGGGTTTTTGTTTAAACATGTCCCCTTTCACTGGTTCTGTTATAATGTAATGATAAATAAGATGTGTTACAAACCACAAATGTGCTGTGAGCCACAAGTGTGATTATCTACAAGTGTCTTATAATCTACAAACATGTAGTAAATATTGATGTTGCGCTACACTTAGCAAGCTTAACTGATAACAGGTATGACGAACAAGCATAAAACGCCTATATTATAGAATAATAAAATAAAATAATTAAATAAGATAATAAACTACCCTGTATGTCCCTAATTACTTAATTAACCATGCTAATTAACCTTACTAATCAATAGTAAGCAAGCATGAGCATCACTGTTTCTAGCATTAGCATTTCACTACCATTAGCATTAGCTAATCAGCTACCAGCTATTACCATCAACTGCCATTAGCTAGCCTCAACATTTGCATGAGCATTAGCATTGACCAACATTAGCAAAAGGCTGAAAGGTTAAATAGAGAACAATAGCTTAGCCAGCTAATGCTAGTGCTAACCAAGGTCAAAGGTTTATCTAGAAAGAAACAATTTAAAATTCCACCTAAGGTGTGGGTAAAATCAACACCCTAATTAATACTAATAATAACCAGTAATAATTAATCAATAATTAACTAATCAATCAACCAACCAATTTATTAATAATAATAACAATAACTAACCAATTAGTAATAATTAATAAAGTGATAATTAATCAGTCAATAATAATTAATAATAATCAATTAATCAATAACAATTAATAACAATAATTAATAATATGCAGTAACCAATATGCAACACCAATCGCCTTAATAAAGATAACCTGAATAATCAATCAACTCAACAATTTATCAGCTCCTGATTAACAGCACATTAATCCAGACAACCCAGATAACCTAAAAGAACAATTATGGAAATGGAAATAAAATAACCAACAATCCCAGGTAAAACGAATGAATCAGCAGTGTTCACTAGAATACAATGACTCAGCAGCCATAAACCATATGCCACAGATCAGCAGTCAATGCTAACATTTATTAGAAAAAGCAATTAATCAACACAGCTGGTTAATATACAACATTGATATACAAGAAGCAATTAGCAATCAGCCATAGAAAATCAATAGAATTCAAACAAAAGAACCACAACAATCCAACAACTGTTGCCACTCCCTTCTGGACACTGCAGCTATTTTTACGGAGTGAGTAATTCAAACACATGTGCAAGGACAGTCAACATTAACCTTCCCTCTCTATTCCACAGCCTGCCCAGCAACACGTGACAGAAACATTCAGGCCTACCCTACTCTATGCCACTCCCCCTAAAATATTTACTGATTGGAAGTAAGGTAGGAAACTTATACAAGCAAAAAGCAAGAAGCAAAGCCAAGATTGACACTATACAATCATATTTAAAATATTTGAAATCCAGCAAACCTGGCTTGCCTTATATCCTTATGAACATAGATTATATATCACCCTATCTGGCACTTATATCTCATTCACCCAATGTCTCCCAATGCTGGGAGCTCCTCAGTCTCACACACTGGTCAGTGGGACCCCGATCTGCCTGTCCCACAATGCCACTTAAATGATAGCCAGGGGCGGTACAGTCAGAATCCAGCCAAATCAGAGTTTGGTCATGCATTCACACATGTGCAGTCTAGCAAACAGAGCCTAGTAATACTATTAATAATGCACAATTAGTAATGTTCTACTATTTATATAGTAATATCAGCCACAGCTATTATCGACTTAGGTAACCTGGTTCAAGTTGTGCAAGGAAACTGTTTCTGTGTGCCTCTAACTCATGACCCTGAATATCTACACATGCTTACGTACACACACACATACCTCGGACAATATACAATAAAAATCACCTAATCTTCTACAATCATCTCACCTAATCTTTACACACCCAACCTGGGATCAGCATTCTGGATATACAGTATATATAAGGTGGGATGAAAATCAAATTACATTGCAGTTAACAGTTATTACATTATTACAGGACAGTAATGCATCAATCACAACAACTGCAGCACAAATAGCTCCAGAATAGCTTTCAGTGGAAGGCAATCCAATCCCTCCAATTTAACTTTGAACTCCCCAGACCTGAGCTTACAGTTTGGGTTTCTCCCACGTGTTAGGGTTAGGAGGAACCAGTAAATATAAAATCAAAATCAATCAAAATCAAATCAAACTACTTTTGTCACATCACCATCAGCACCTATGCCGTGGTGAGTGAAAAACCTGGGAGTGTGCTCCAACAAGTGCAATACAATTAACACATTAGCAGATAACACTATATACAATATACATGTTAGACAAATTACAGTATACTTTTATACAGTATATACACTATATAAGACAGTAATATACAAAATATATAAACATAATACACAATCTAAAAATGTATATGTGCACAAATTTGTGGTGGTGGTGGTAGTGAGTTGATTGCATGGTGAATGGTATGTTATGGACAAGGTGGTGTTCTGTCTAAGTGTCAGTTCTGAGTGTTCAGCAGCCTAATAGTCTGGGGGAAAAAGCTGTCCTTCAGTCGGCTTGTGCATGAATGGATACTGCGCAACCGTCTGCCTGAGGGCAGCAGAGAGAACAGTCCATGGCTTGGGTTGCTGGGGTCACTAATGATCCTCCGTTGTTGTGCCTTCTTCAACACTGCATCTGTGTGAGCTGACCATGTGAGGTCCTCAGTTATATGGACTCCTAGAAACTTAAAGCTGCTGACTCGCTCCACAGGTGTCCCATTGATGATGATGGGAGTGTGTTCTCTCTTCTGTCTCCTGAAATCCACCACTAGCTCCTTGGTTTTGTTGATGTTGAGTGAAAGGTGGTTTTCCTGGGACCAACTTGTCAGAGCATTCACCTCTTCTCTGTAGGCCGTCTCATCGTTGTCAGTGATCAGGCCCACCACTGTCGTGTCATCGGCAAATTTGACGATGACATTGGAGCTGTGTGTAGCTGTACAATCGTGTGTGTACAGTGAGTACAGGAGTGGGCTGAGAACACAACCCTGAGGAGCACCAGTGTTGAGGACCAGCGGAGATGAGGTAATGTTACCCATTCTAACCACCTGACGTTTGCCTGACAGGAAGTCCAGGATCCAGCTGCACAGAGATCTGTTCAGGCCCAGAGAGGGAGCTCTCTGTGCGAGCGATGTTATGAGGTTCAAAACGAGCGTAGAACTTGTTGAGCTCGTTCGGAAGAGAGGCGGCAATATTCACAGTGGTGATTTTGTTTCACTTCTTGCATTATTGATGTTAAATTGTCCTTCTACTTTGTTTTTGTATTGTCGTTTGGCGACTTTAATGATTTTCCGGAGGTCATAGCTGGCTTGTTTTTGTTCTTCCATACTTCCAAATTTAAAAGCAGATGTTAGCTGATAAGGCTGCTCTAACACCACGTCTTCAACATACTTCCTGATGAAACACATGACCGTGTCCGAGTAAACCTCGATGTCATCATCAGAAGCAGCCCGGAACATCGCCCAGTCAACGTGTTCAAAAAAGTCTTGCAGTATAGAATCCGATTGGTCCGACCAACTTTGAAACGTCCTGAGGGTGGGTGCCTCCCGTTTAAGTTTCTGCCTATAAGCTGGCAGGAGCAGAACAGTTGAGTGGTCTGATTTGCCAAATGCTGGGCGGGGGAGGAATTTGTAGGCATCTCAGAAAGGAGAATAACCGTGATCCAAAACACGATCTCCATGAGTGTTTATGGTGATGTGTTGAAAATATTTTGGAGCTATTTTCCTGAAGCTGGCATTATTAAAGTCCCCTGTTACAATGAACGCTGCCTCTGGGTGTGCGATTTCCTGCTCGCCTATGCTTTCGTACAGTTCCTTAAGTGCCTGTTCTGTGTTGGCCTGAGGGGGGATGTAAACAGCTGTGATTATTACCGCTGTAAATTCCCTCAGTAGCCAGTATGGTCGGCACAGCAAAGTGAGGTATTCCAGATCAGGTGAGCAAAGGGATCTAACAGAGTGTATATTCCTCTCATCGCACCACGAGTTGTTAATAAAGAAACACACACCTCCTCCTTTGCTTTTCCCTGTGAGCTCTTTCGTTCTGTCTGTGCAACGCACAGAGAATCTCGAGAGTTCAATGGCTGAATCTGGAATCCCCACAGATAACCAGGTTTCTGTGAGGCAGATAATGCAGCAGTCCCTTGTTTCTCGTTGGTAGGAGATACGCACCCGTAGTTCGCAGAGTTTATTGTCCAGTGACTGAATGTTAGCCAGCAGAATGGTGGGGAGCGGAGGTCGAAAAGCATGGTGTCTCAGTCTAACGAGGACGCCAGCTCTCTTCCCTCTTTTCCGGCTGCGTTTCCGTCATTGCGGTCGTGTGACCCAGACAAAGGGCTCTGCTGCTGTGTTTGTAAACATCGTGCCGGCATTAAGGAACTCAGAGTCCAGTTTTCGATGTGCGATGCAGGAACCAATTTCTAAAAGTGTGTGTCTATCATACACAATAAGAGTGTAAACATCCAGCACGAAAAACAACATAATAATCAATCTATCTTGTCGCCTCGGATCAAGCTCTTTAGGTTACAAATAGCGGTAGCCGCAAGAATTCCTTTCACACACACATTCACACAGACTCCCCAAATCTAAATTAAAAAGTTTAAAAGCTTGTTCTCATCCACTCCCTTCTACCACCCTTTTTAGATTCCTCACCTCGAAGCCAGCCACTCAAGCCCTCCCCAGGGCCGCGCTCACCCTCAGGGCCAGAGACAATAAAACAGACTTGGATGAAACAGGTGTCTGCTTACCTTATCTAATTGTAGCCGGCCCCCGCAGCCCAGTAGGTGAGCGGTCCCAGTTCAGGTGGTTGAGCCTCTGCCAGCTTGCCGGGGTGGAATGATCACGTCGGGGTCACCAATTAAATGTCGGAACCCAGAGCCCATCTCCAGGTGGTTCTAGAGCCTTTTTCAATTACCAATATTATCAAAAAGTCTTATAGTTCAGATCAAAAATGCAGGACAAAAACAAAGAAATAAAGCACTCCTCCAGGCTTAGATGAGAAGAAGCAACCGGTATTATTAAAAAAATATCACTGGAAATGGCACTCAAATACACAGATTCATGAATCAATGCAGTCAAGCACACCCCCCTTCACAAATCCCCCAGTATATATACTTTCTAGCCCAGCTGCCTAAACTTGCTGGGCTCTATTTTTCTATGGATTGTTTTGACGTTCACTAATTTTTCCCCCTGAAAAACAGCCCCACCTTTCTGTGGCCTTCATACAGCCTATGGGTCACAAGTTTTAATTTTGACACATACTAGTTGTTGATCTGTCTAAACTTGAGTACTTATTTAGACCAAAACCACATTTATTTCATTACCCCTTTAATTTATCACTTATACTTTAACCTACATAACCCACATGTTCCATGTGTTTGTGTACTTGTTTGTTGTTCATGTGTGGTTCTGGTCATGGGCTCGCCTACCTCAACCGCACCCCCACGCTCACAATCACCGGACTTTTAAATCAGCACCACCTGCACTCAATTGCCTCAGCCTATTTAATGCACTCACTCGCTGAGGGCAGCGGCGAGTATTAAGTCTATTTGAGTATTTGTGCAGTATTCTGTTTATGCTGCTTGAGTATTGAATTTCCGTTTTGCCTGCCTACCTGTCTGCCTGCACCTGTGTTAAATAAACCGGCTTTTGGATTATCTCTCTGCCTCTGAGTCAGACTGTTACAGAATACTTGCCCGAAATATATATACCATGAGGTCCTACCTGCGAGATGGAAGGCCAACGTGACCAGCCCGATCAGCAGCAGCCGCAAGCCGGGCCTCTTCCTACTCCAGATCCGGTCACTGCCCTGGCAGCTTCCCTAGAGCAAGCCATACTATCCGTGGGGGTACCTCCTGCCTGCCCTGTGGCCAAACCGGCACTGTTCTCGGGTGAGGTATCGGAATGCGCTGGCTTCGTCATGCAATGCCAACCCTACTTTGATGTTGTTCCCCAACAGTTGCCGGGTGACCGTGACTTCCCTGACAACCTTCCTGGCACATTTAAAGGCGGTTTTCGGTGCGAGCTCCTCTGCCCTCTCGGTGCACGACGAGCTGTTTTCTCTGCGACAAGGAAAGAACACTGTCCGCGAGTACACACTGCGCTTCTGCACGCTGGCAGCATCTAGTGGATGGAATGAGGCAGTGCTACTCGCGGTGTACCAGCGGGGATTACAGCCCGAGATCCGACGACAGATGGTGATCTATGATGACACTGCCAGCCTGGAGTTCTTCATGTTAAAAGCGCAGACAGTGTCCCAACATCTCGCCGCGGTCACCACTACAGGGAACATCCGCTCCGATACCTCACCCCAAGAGGATTTCTCCACTCCCGAGCCCATGGAGATGGACGAATACCATCTATCCATGAGGGAACGTCAGCACCGGATCCAGCAGGGCCTCTGCTTGTACTGCGGAGAAGCTGATCACTCCATCTCCACCTGCCCAGTCCGTCCTCCGCGGCCAGCAGTGAGTACCCTCCACCTAAGCACTATACTCCATAATCCACACTACAATGATGCCACCCTAATCACTGACTCCCGTGCTTTCCCCGTCAGTGTACTCTTTGACTTGGGCACATCCGGGAACTTCATCTCCTCCCGTGTCCTTACCAACTGCCACATTTCAAGACGAAGGAGCCCGACGCGCTATCAAATCACTACTATTCAGGGAAAACCGCTGGGTCGCAGACTGGTGCAGTGGATAACCCCAGAGCTCAAGCTGCGCCTCGGCTGTGTGCATGAGGAGACGCTCTCCCTGTTCGTGTTGGAGGAGGCAAGAGTGGACATTGTCCTAGGATGCCCATGGCTCGCACATCAACCCAGCATCCGCTAGAGTAATGGGCAAATCGAGCAATGGAGCGATTATTGCATCGCCTCTTGCCTCCGTGCGCTCCCGAACCCAGCACCTAAACCTGTCCTCCTGGGATCGACGAACATCGAGAGCCCTCCTACATGCACTTAAGTGAACTTACTAGTCGAGTACTGGGATTACATGGATGTGTTCAGTAAAGCCGCAGCCACTAAGCTCCCACCACATCAGTCCTGGGATTGCGCAATCGACCTTCTGCCTAACGCCAAGATGCCCAAGGGGCACATATACTCACTGTCTGTCCCGGAACGTTAGGCCATGGATGAGTACATCAAAGAGGCGCTTCACCAGGGGTTCATCCGTCCTTCCACCTCCCCGGCGGAGTCCAGCTTCTTCTTTGGGGCAAAAAAGGATGCCGGGCTTCGACCGTGTATAGATTACTGGAATCTGAACGCACAGACAGTGAAATTTGCTTACCCCTTGCCTCTGGTCCCAGCTGCTCTGGAAGAGCTATGTGGAGCTCGCATCTTCTCTAAGTTGGATCTAAGGAGCGCGTATAACCTCATCTGAATTCGACGCGGAGATGAGTGGAAGACGGCGTTTATTACACCATCGGGGCACTACGAGTACCTGGTTATTCCCTACAGACTCACCAACACGCCAGCCGTATTCCAAAACTTCATGAACAAAATCTTCTGCGACATGCTCCACTGGTTTATCATCGTGTATATTGGTGATATTCTGATTTACTCCCCAAGCCGGTCGGAGCACATCCATCATGTCCGGCAGGTGCTTGAGCACCGTTATGTGGACAACCCAAGTAAATAAAATGGACAAGCTCAGAGGTCGAAGCCTCCCAGAAGCTGAAAGCTGCCTTCTGCTCCGCTCCGACCCTACTACACCCCGATCCCGACAAACCCTTCGTGGTAGAAGTAGATGTCTCGGCTCTGGGGGTAGGAGCGGTGCTGTCCCAGCAAGGAGGTAAACCCTTGGCACTCCGTCCATGCGCCTTTTTTTCCTAAAAAACTAACCCCGGCGGAGCGAAACTATGACATCGGAAATTGCAAGCTATTAGTGATTAAACTGGCACTAGAGGAATGGCGGCACTGTTTGGAGGGGGCGATCCAGCCCTTTGAGGTAATCACTGATCATAAAAATCTCCAATACCTCAAAGAGGCCAAACACCTGAATCCGTGGCAAGCGTGCTGGGTGCTCTTCTTCACCAGGTTCCAGTTCACAGTCTCCTATCGCCCCACCAAAAAAAAAACACCAAAGCCGACGCGCTTTCACGGATGTACTCGCCACACCCCCAACCAGAAGAAAACAAGCCAGTGCTCTCCCCAGACCTATTCGTCTGTCCCATTCTCTGGATGCTGGACGAGGAAATCCATGCTGCCACCGTGAACGAACCCGCTCCGCCGGGATGTCCAGAGGGCAAGTTCGTGAAGGGATGCTCCGTTTGCGCCATCATCTGCATGCCGGGCCGTTTACCAGAGGGCAAGCTCATGCCACTTCCTATTCCCCACCGCCCGTGTTCCCACCTAGGAGTCGATTTCTTCACCAATCTACCCACGTCAGACGGCTTCACCACCATCCTCGTTGTGGTAGATCAGTTCTCAAAGGCGTGCAAACTCATACCCCTCAAAGGCCTGCCCACAGCCATGGAAATGGCTAAAGCCCTCTTTCATCAGGTATTCAGGCACTTTGGCATCCCTGAGGACATCGTGTCTGATAGAGGGTCCCAGTTCATCTCCAGGGTGTGGCGTGGGTTCTTGAAACAGCTGGGGGTATCTGTAAGCTTATCATCAGGCTATCATCTGCAGTCAAAAGGCCAAATGGAGAGAAAAATCCAAGAGATCGGATGCTATCTCCGTGCGTACTGTCACAAGCGCCAGAATGACTGGAACCAATACCTGCCCTGGGCCGAGTATGCGCAGAACTCCCTATGGCAAGAAACCACCAGGCTCACTCCCTTCCAATGCCTACTCGGCTATCAGCCACCTCTGTTCCCGTGGTCCGGCGAACCCTCCGAAATACCATCCGTCAACCACTGGTTCCGAGAGAGTGAGAGGGTCTGGGCATCAGCGCATGTCCACTTGCGCTGCGCAATCCACAGGCAGAAGAAACAATCCGACACTAGGCGCAGGGAGACACCGAGCTACCATCCCGGGGAACGAGTCTGGCTTTCTACACGGGATCTCCGCCTCAAACTCCCCTATAGGAAACTCAGTCCCCGCTACATCGGTCCCTTCGACGTCCAGAGGCGCATTAATGACGTCTCCTTCAAACTCGTCCTCCCTGCGCACTACCAGATAGCGCCCACATTCCATGTCTTGCTCTTAAAACCATTCACTAACCCAGGTCTCTCTCCTCCCACAGAGCCCGAGGTCTCGTCACCACAGACAACACGGTATACCAGGTCCGAGAGATCGTGAACTCCAAACGATGCGGTGGCCACCTGCAATATCTGGTTGACTGGGAGGGGTATGGTCCCGAGGAAAGATCTTGGGTGGACCGGGATGACATCCTCGATCCAGCGCTACTTGCCGAGTTCCATCAGTGCTGCCCAGATCGACCCGCTCCCAGAGGCCGCGGTCGGCCCCGTCGTTGCTCTCTGACGCCCGTGGGGGGGGGGGGGTATGGGTACTGTCACGGGCTTGCCTACCTCAACCGCATCCCCACACTCACAGTCACCAGACTTTTAAATCAGCACCACCTGCACTCAATTTCCTCAGCCTATTTAAAGCACTCACTCGCTGAGGGCAGCGGCAAGTATTAAGTCTATTTGAGTATTTGTGCCGTAAGTGCCGTATTTTGTTTATGCTGCTTGAGTATTGAGTTTCCGTTTTGCCTGCCTACCTGTCTGCCTGCACCTGTGTTAAATAAACCAGCTTTTGGATTATCTCTCTGCCTCTGAGTTGGACTGTTACAGGTTCATGGTGACTGCCTGGCAATTACTTAAAATCCTGAGGATTTTTATTTAAGGATTATTATTATTTAAGGAAAGGGTGTTGCCCTTATTTTACTAGTAGTAAAGGTAAAAGGGGTAAAATGGCTCTGTGATGTTAGTTTTAGTGAACGTCTAGTTTTATTTTTAAATTTAGGTTAACTAACCTAGTTTAAACTATTTATTTAGTCATTTACTTTATTTTATTATTTACATATTTAGGCTAGGATTCCAGTTTATTTTAATCAAGTTTAATTTAATTCTCTAAATCTTCCAATGCTTCATGTTTTTAAGTCTGTATATTTCCATTACACCTATTCAGCATTTTCTCCCTATGTTTACATTAACATCAGCCACTACAATAATATTTTGCTTGCTTCTCCTGGCATTTCAATAACATCTTCTCCAAACACACTTCCGTCTCGGCACTTGTTAGTCTATACTTTTGCCACCAGGAATTTTACTATTCTTTCACTTACCTAAGCCCAAAGATTCTGGATCTTCATCAAAATGCTTTTTCAGTCTCAGTGGAGCCAGCTCCATAATATGCTATATTATGCTAGCTAGTGCCCTTATGTCAAAGCCAGACCATAGGTGCCAGAAAGTTCAAATAATTCTAACTAACGATGACTCAGCCTGTTTTGCTCATCTCTCTTTTTTGCATCTATTTGCTATAAGTTTAGCTGTTGACTAATGATTATGAAAAGGTGCTTAATATTGAAAGGATTATTAGATAATCAGATAACCCATAGATTAGATACGATAATTAGACAGGCAACATTGTTTATATAAATGATCGTAGTACTTTAGTTATATTACCTTAAAATCATCATTTGATTAAGCATACCTGAGTAAGTTTAATGATTAAACACTTTGTCTCAATTTACCTAGTAATGTCTCTGTTAGTTTTGATGATTAAAACTGAATTAGATTTGTCTTAAAGACTAAAGAAAAGAAATCAAGTTTATAAGTTGATTAAGGTAAATTTTAACCTACCATTACTGATTAGGAATCAAATGTACTTAATGATTAGGTGCATGGAAAGCAAATGTTTCAAAAAATTTTCCCACAATGCTCCTACTGGAACATCCAGACAGTAAGGCTTTACAATAATCCAACCTAGAGGTAACAAAAGCATGAACTAGTTTCTCTGCATCCTGAAGTGAAATCATAATTCTTATCTTAGCGATATTTCTGAGATGGAAGCTCTTTGTCATGTGGGTTCTCTGAAATCACAAGACCAAGGTACGTTACCTAACTTTTCACTGGAATTTTAACTATGCTGATAAAGTTGTAATCATGAACAGCCAAAGGTTCACACTTCGTAAGATTCAAAGTCAGTCCAGATGCTTTAGAAAAAAAGCTTATTTTATCAATTGCTATTGAAACCATATTCTTGTTTTTTGTTTTTTAGAAAAAAGGACTATATCAGCAGCAAATTGGCTAATGATAAATTTCATCCCCAAAATTTCAATACCTTGTATATCTGAGGAATGCTTAATAAATATTGCCAGGAATTCTGCAGCTAAGATGAATAAAAGAGGGCTAATTGGACATCCCCGTCAGATACCCTGTTTAACTGAGAACCTTCTTGAAAGGCCGCTTCTGAGAGATTCTGAGAGACTACTATTTCTATCATTATAAAGTATTTGAATAATATTGCAAAAATCCGTTCCAAAACCAAAAAGTTCCAAAGTCTTGAACAGAAACAGGTGCTCTACAGAATCAAAGGCTTTAAGAAAATCTAAGAATAAAATAAAGCTATCATGCGAGATCAGTGAATTATAATCAAGCATATCTAAAACTAAGCGAATATGATTATGAATGTCTTCCTTTTATAAATGCTGACTGAGTTTCATCAATTATTTTTAAAAAGCCAGTCCTTAATCTATTAGCATAAACAAGTGCAAAAAGCTAATAATCACAATAAAGAAGTGTAATAGGTTTCCAATTGTCCATGGACATTTTATCTTTGTTTGGTTTGGCTATCAGCATAATTATACCTTTTTTCATTGCTGGTGACAAAACAGAATTATTAATACACTCCTTAAAAGCATCATATATAAGATCTTTAATATCGGCCCAAAAGAATTTATAGAACTCTGTCGTGGGGCCACCTGGACCTGGTGACTTTCCGCAAGGCATTTGAGAAATAGCAAACTTAGCAGAGATGGAGGTATTTGCTTGAATCATAGAGAAGAAATGGAAAATTAAGCTATATAATTATATAGAAAAGATTGCAGTCAATAACGTAAAGTTTATTTTAAATTACATTCACAGCCAGAACACCACTTTTACAATGGTACACTGTTACAGACCAGTCTAGGTTTTGGCTGCACAGAGTAAGGCTTAGACTGGAGTCTATAATGAACCAACCTACACAGACTGAACATACTGAATAGTGAGTTCATACCTACACTCTGAGAGTTGTAACATAGAAGGGTTTTTTTTTTTTTTTTTTAGAAGGGAAAATTATTAGTGTAAAATACAAAAATTAAATTTGTTCTTAAGTAAACTTTTCTGGACAAGTGAATACATTTGTTATTTAAAACAGTATACAGTAAACATGGCAGACAAAATTTGATTCACTAAATCTTATAAGTCTATCATGTCTTCCTTCTTATCAGGTAGTGGAAGTCTTTACAATCACTGCAGATTCAGAGCATGAGTAAAAAATATATATATACTGTGTGTATATAGTATGAGTTCTCCTTTCTATAAATCTTCTGATGCCTTTTAAAACGTACTTTATTTCGTATAAATGTACTTACTTAAATCTGTACAACACTTCACACATTGTGATCAGCAGTACATTTCTTGCTCTTGTAAATAAGCTGGTGCTTTTTCAAAGCACTTGAACAGGTAAAAGTCTTCCCACAGTGTGTACAGTAACATGGTTTCACTCCTGTGTGCAAGCGTTGGTGAGTTTTTAAAGCACCTGATTGTGTAAAACTATTCCCACATTGTGAGCATCGATATGGCTTCTCTCCCGTATGAATGCGCTGGTGATTTTTTAATGTATTTGACTGTGTAAAACTCTTCCCACAGTATGAACAGTAATAGGGCTTCTCTCCCGTGTGAATGCGCTGGTGAGTTTTTAAAGCACTTAGCTGTCTAAAACTCTTCCCACAGTGTGAACACTGATATGGCTTCTCTCCTGTATGAATGCGCTGGTGAGTTTTTAAAGCACTTAGCTGTGTAAAACTCTTCTCACAGTGTGAGCATGGATGTTGCTTATCTTTAGTGTGAATGAGCTGGTGGCTTTTTAAATTATGTGAATGTGCAAAATTCTTTCCACAGTGTGAGCAGTAATATGGCTTCTCTCCTGTGTGAATGCGTTCGTGAATTTTTAAAGTGTTTAAATGTCTAAAACTATTCCCACAGAGTGAGCAACAATATGGCTTCTCTCCTGTGTGAATGCTCTGGTGAGATTTTAAAGCACTTGGCTGTGTAAAACTCTTCCCACAGTCTGAGCAGTGATACGGCTTCTCTCCTGTGTGAATGCGCTCATGAAGTTTTACATTAATTTTTTTCCTAAAACTCTTTCCACAGTGTGAGCAACAATGAGGCTTCACTCCTGTGTGAATGTGCATGTGTTGTTTGAGAATACTTGGCTGGGCAAAACTCTTTCCACAGTGTGAACAGCAAAATGGTTTCTCTCCTGTGTGAATGCGCATGTGTTGATTGAGATTACTCAGGCTGGCAAAACTCTTCCCACATTGTGAGCAGTAGTGAATTCTGCCCTTGCCCATTCTGCACAAATCCCTCTGTGTTGATTTCTAGTGTGAAAACAGCCAGACAATGACGTTTCACTCTGTAAGAGAACAGTAAACAAAACATCAATCTTAGATTATCAGGTGCTAAACAAGCATCATGTGCTTCATTCATCAGTAACAGAAATAGAAAATGAAAAGAGGCAAGTCATTAACAAGGCAAAAACTTGCTGAAGGGATGAGTTGCTATATAGAACCAGCAAGTAAACATACAGCTCCCTACAAGAGTCATGGAGAAGAGTTTCAAGGTTATGTCTGGTTATTTATGTGTAGCATGGTTTCTGGCTATTTACACTGTAAAAACTGAGATTGGGATGAAGTAATATTTAATAGAAAATGTGGTTAAACTTTACACAATTGAAAAGAGTGCAGCTAGTTTGAAAAAACATTAATCTTAATTCAGCAAATTTGAATAAATATTTAATGTATTTTACTCAATTTTTGTTGAAAATACTTGAATATACTGAGTAGAATTTAAATAAGGAAAATTAAAGTCACAAAAAAGGGTGGATTTCATTCAAAAGGGTGGATTTCATTCAAAAGACATCTCAAAGCACTGAAGGTTGTTTTCTTTTTTTAACCAGTCATTTGCATGTATCCGTTTGAATGTGCAAATCGTCTGGGTGTCCATGCATCTTTCTCATTGGACGAGAATATATCCAGCAAGGCAGGTCTTGTAAACCCAGATGCCTGCTAGTATCATGTTAGCATTCTAACCAAGTCAAAGATGCTTTTAGCTTAAAGTCCGACAAAATGACTATCTGCATGGCAGCCTCATCTTCACTGGCGGCATATCAGGTGGGAAGAAAAGAGAGATGATCTGGGTGGAAAAAACAACCAATTTGAAAAGACACCTGAAGACACGCCACCCTACAGTGTATGCCAAGGTAGCTTAAATATAAGCTAACATTATATAATGTTAGGTAAATGTTACGTGTCTTAGTGACTACTTTTCCTTTGAAATCAGCCCAGAGCGGGACTATCACTCTGTGTATCTGCTTTTCGTAAGCTAACGTTAGTTACAGTTAATGTTTGCCGCTGCAGACCTCTCGGTAGTAATTGTTATAACATAACAGACTCTAACAGGATGGTGCTTGTACTGTTTATGTTGTAGTATTGAATTTGCATTTATTTTTAGTTGGGTTTAGGGCGCATTAAACTATTAACTTCGCTTTCAAGCTGGCTCATTTTAGCCCAGACAACTCTAGTCAGGACAAGGTGGAGACATTAGGGACAGTGAAAAACAGAGGCAGTTCTCAGTAACCTATGACTAGAATTAAAACTGAGTTCTACCGACTAAATCTTGACTAAAACTAAGACAAAATAAATGGCGTTACAAAAATAAGGCAGTTGAGTCAGACGCCAGGAGAGAAAGGTAACCAGATTATGCACACTTAAGAAAAAAAAGCCCAGAGTGATGGCCTTTTTAGGGGAATGTATAAAAGTGAAAGACAATTTGAGTAAACGTTATTAGGATTTCTCCTGATTAGCATATGTGAGTCATGATATTACAACACTTTGTCTAATTTACTACAGGTCTCATATTCAGAGACGTATGTTTTAGTAATTAAACATAAATATTCTTATATACTCTTAAAAACGTCCCTTTGGGATTACTAAAGTATCTTCTTGCATAATATAATTTTTCTGGTTTGTTGTATTGAGGTTAATTTATTATAAGATGCTCTGTCTAGTTTTACTGTTTTTAAGAGGCTAGTTATTTTGACTATCATGCATTTCTTTGGCTGTACCTGTATGACATGTGTTTTTTCTAAATATGAGAACTGATGGGGTAACCCTACATGATTTTTCATGTCTTTTTAATTAATGCCAAGACAGTTATTGATAAAAGTAAAATAAAATGTTTAATGTGGTGATTAGCAAATGGATACATTAAAGCTGATTATAAATAGATTTTTTAACAGTTTTTATATATACGTGTTTTAAATTCATACAAAACATGTTAAAAAGATAATATTTCTATTCTCTTGTGTTTGAATTTGTCAATAAATGCACATACACAGTGCACAATTTTAAAATGGCTATTTTAAATATTTAAATTATTTTGTGACTGCAATTCCCCTTGTTAAAATCCAGCTGTTTTGGAGTACAAAAATAGAGTTTTAATTTGTCATTGATGTCGTCTGATTTTATTGTAAAAAGCTTTATATCATTGTGGTGGCATATGCCAGGCTTTTTTTGGTCTTGTGAGAGCTTGTCCTTGTGATGTTACTGAACTTGTGTCTATTCATGTTCTTGTCAGGCTGTCGAAAATGGAGGCAAAGCTCTGAGAAATAATTGGCCAGCAAATTGAGAAATTGGTCCTTACATCTGGAATGCCACCTACTGTTGAGGAGCTGCAGAAAATTGTAAAAAAAGACCTTTGCGATTGCAGATGAGTTCAGCCTCCAATATTTGGACACAGAATTCAAGGATTACTTCACTCTTAATAAAACAGACCTAATTAAACACAAAGACACCACAAAGGTTGTTAAGACTGTCCCAGTTGTTCTCAAACTTTTTCCAGTGGGTATCACAGAATCTGCTCAGCAGGAAACCGACTGTGACTCTGTATCTATCTATGTCCATGACATCTTGTACAGACTTATCTTCTGGATCATCTTCCTCACAGGACACCATTATTCTGCCACGAAGTGCCAGTGAACGATGCCAGCTGTGGCCAAAAGAGTTCCCTGTTCCACAGTTTGCATACAAAACGGAGATGTACCTTGAAACAGCCACTGAAGCCTACAAGAAGAGTGGGACACTTGTAACAGCCTCAAGGGTCAAGGCAGACATCCTTGAAAAGTTGGCGGAATCTATATTTTCCTACACTGCTTATCCATCAAGTGCACAGATAAGTGATGTTGCTGAGGCACTCGTCAAGAAATACCCTTGTCTCAAGGAAGCTGGCTTCTTTGCAGGTTACTATGGGTGGCAGCAAAGCATCAAATATAAGATGGGAAATTATCCTGTTCCCGAGCTAACATGCAATGCACTGAAAGGCAGGAGTCCTACTGACCAGAAATCTGCAAAAAATGTGAAAAGCCCCAAAAACAGAGGTAAATTACCTCCCCCATTACCTGGCAGGAGACAGTGAGGAAAGTTTAGGAAAAGAGAGGATCCTGTTGCTAACTGAAGTCAAAAAAGGGACAATGACAAGGTCATAAAAGAGAAAATGTCCAAAACATTTGCACTAAGAAGAAATGAAACAACTAATCTGTCCCCCAGCATTGAGGACATCAAAGCCAGATGGCCAGCTCCATTTGAGGCATCTCATGCAAGTCACAAATGCATAATGATTAATTAAACACAAAATGTTTGAATTTGACATGATTAACAACTATTTTCCAGAATATAATGTTTAGACTTAAAGGGCTGAATTCTGCTGCAAGGTAATAAATATTTGAATACTTCTGCTTAAAACAAAAAACAAAAGGAGAAGTTCACAATTTTCCAGGTCTTTTGTAAAACAATAGCCATGTACCCATATGACCACTGATGCATGTTATCCTGTGCATGCTGTGCATACCAGCTGTTCATGGTACCTTCATAATATGCTATCAACATAAATGTGTTCACAAGTTTCTGAGTCATATGAGTGATGCTAACCTAGTGGAAATGTTTTTAAAAAAAAAAAAAAAAAAAAAAGTTCTTGTAAGTGTTCTCCTTTTTGTTAAAACTGTTATATTGAAACTGTATTAGGAAGGGATCTTCAGTTAGTATGAACAGGGGAAATGATTACAGCAAGCAAAATCTGTTAAAATGTTCATTTGGACCCCTGACAATTGTTTTAAGACAGGCTTGAACATTTTTCAGGTGTGTCTTTTTGAGGTATACAGTCAGAAAACCTGAAGGATAACTTGGTTTCCTGTGGATTCTAAATATGCTGTCAGAACATACTGTATAATTTTATGCATGGGTGCTATCTTCCTTATTTGTCTTTCAGATCAAGGATGAGTTTCATAGAATTACAACAGTCCGTCTGGAGTCCAAGTTCATGTCCATGCTTGATCTGCACACTTCAAAGCTGCTGGCCCTCTTCCGTGCAAAGGGAGGAAGCCTTGGGGGAAGGTTGCAGGCAATCCTACTCAAGATATTATTCAAAAAGGTTTTTGCTTGCCTATATGCAATGTCAGGGATTTTGTCATCAAACTGAACTGTGTGATGTTATTTACAGTTAGGACCAGAAGTATTTGGACAGCAACACAACTTATCATTTTGGCTCTGGACACCACCACAATGGATTTGGAACGAAATGATGTCAAGATGTGCTTAAAGTGTAGACGGTCAGCTTTAATTTAAGGGCTTGGCAAAAAAACAATTGGATGAACTGTGTAGGAATTACAGCCATTTCATGCACAGACCTCTATTTTTGGTGGCACAAAAACATTTGGACAAACAAACATAATGCTAAATTAAATTGTCAGTTTTAATACAGGGTGGGCAAAAACTTCCTTTTTTTGAAGGCAAATGAAAGAAGAATTGTCGCTGATAAACAAAATTTATTTTTTGATAATGAAAGAACAATTTCAAATTATGCTGTTTTAAACAAAATATCTTGAAGGTGGTGGCCACCGTTCTCTATGCACTGATGCAACCGATTTCTGACGCTTCCCTCTACATGTTCCAAGATGTCCACCGGAATTCAGGCTATTTCCTGCCGAATAACATTCTTCAGCTGAAGCAGGTTTGTGGGATGATGTTTAAAAACCTCTGCCTTGAGGTAACCCCACAAAAAAAAAAAAAAAAGGGCGTTAGATCGGGCGAGTGCACCACCCACGGGATGTCACCTCGAAATCGAGATGAGCCATCCGAGGAACATTGCCCTCAAAACTGGCATCGAAGCTCGGGCTGTGTGGGCCGTGGCACCATCCTGTTGGAACCAGACATTTCCTAGGTTCATTTCTTTACGAGCTGGTTCGAAAAAGTTTTAAATCATGTCCACATACCGCTGTGAACTGACAGTAACTGCTCGATTGCTCGAATTTTAATCAGTGAAAAAGTGCTCTCTCTCTCTCACTCACTCACTGTCTCTTGAAAAGGTCAGATTACATTATGCAGCTTTTTTATTGACTAAGCCATAACTATATTTCTCTTAACAAATAAATGGAAAATGATTGTGTTTTAGCATGTCAACTTTCTATTGCCTCAAAAGTAAAGGCTGTTTGGCATTTTCGTAAAGGGATGTTAAGGGTGACTGCAGTAACAGGATGTTCCCTACAAAATGTTTACTCTCTGAAACTGATATTTCTCTTTTACTCTTTCTCTTCATACATTCTGTTAAAACAGCTATATTTTTATATACATATTTCATTAGCTGTGATAATTTGACACATTTGTAGGTGAGATTTTTCTCGTAAGACCTATTTACACTGTTGCTGAGAAACATTTCTACCACTGAACTGAGACAAGGTGCATACTTAGTTGTGAGAGATCATGTTTCATGGATAATTTACTCAGGAGGTCTAAAGTGATGACACTGAGAAGTACTTGAATAAGTTAAGGTGTAGTAAACTATTCATCAGTACATAAGAACACCAGGAGAATGTGGGTTATGTAACCATGAATGGATATTATTTAATATTCAGTTTACAGTTATTTAGAGAGAGGTTTCCAATCTTGAATATATGTTTTTTGACTGTTTTTCCAGAATGCTGTTGGAGACACTGTCGCATGACCTTGCAACACAGATGATGAAAATCTACACTACCAGTCAAAAGTTTGGACACACCTAATTCCATGGTCTTTCCTGATGTTTATTTCATTCTACATTGTAAAACAATGCTGAAGGGGGCTGAAATATACAATAATGTCCTTTGAACAGTTGATATTGAGATATGTCTGCTACTTATGCTCTGTAAAGCCTTCATAACAGCTCTAATCTGAGGTGCTGTTAATTGGTGATTTCTGAGGCTGGTCACTCTAAATGAACTTCTCCTCTGCAGCAGAGGTAAGTTTTGGTCCTGCTTTACTGGGATGGTCTTCATGTGAGCCAGTTTCATCATGGTGCTTGCTGGGTTTTGCAAATGCACTTGACAATACTGTTCTTGCAAGAACTATTCCAGAACACCTGACCTTCGTGTCTTAAAATAACAACTGACTGTTTTTTGTTGTCATTACATATGGATTACTTAAGTCCATGTGTGTTATTTCATAGTTTTGAAATCTCCAGTATTGTTCTAGAATGTAGAAAATAAATCCCTAAACAAAAACATTGAATTAAAAGGGGTGTCCAAACTTTTGACTGGTAGTGTATGTGACCAAGAACATCGTGTCAGAAGAACCAGAGGACACTGGGATCGTAATTGAGGGGGTAAAAGTTTGGGCAATGATCTGAGAGCTTGCTGCATGCTAGTTGGCCTGACGTATGCACTGGATGCACTGGAACTGTTGGAGGATGTCTCTCTCAGCCTCAAAAAATAAGCTTCTTGCATAAATCAAGGGACCCTTGCCAAATTACAGGGAATGTGTGTTGTGCTGAGTTGCACAAACAAAGGGCACACCACTTATGTTCATTATTAAAAGTTTACATCTTATCACAATAAATATGGAATAAGTTATTGCCAATATTCCAAGTCTGTTGTAAAGCAACAGTTATGTGCCTGTATGAGCATTGAAACAGGTTAACCTTGTAAGTATTAATCTTGTGAAACATTTTGTTACTGAGTTGCAAAAATAAATCCTATTGTTGCAAATCTTGCTTGATCATCTGATCACTTCAATTATGGTACCAAAAAATTGAAATTATAAAGAGAAGTACAGGTAAATCAAAAAAAAAAGTTAGAATATCATGAAAAAGGTCAATATTTTTTGTCATTCAGTTCAGAATATGAAACCCATATATTATATAGATTCATTACACATAGAGTGAAATATTTCAAGCATTAATTTCTTGAAATTGTGATGATTATAACTTACAGATAAGGAATACCCAAAATTACGTGTCTCAGAAAATTAGAATATTGTGAAATCATTGAATTCATGTGTTGTTTTTCAGGGGTTGGGCTTGGCCCTGGCCCCTTAGTTCCAGTAAAAGGAACTCTTAATGCGTCAGCAGTCTCCACTCAAATTCATCCCAAAGGTGTTCTATCGGGTCAGGATTCTGTGCAGGCCAGTCAAGTTCCTCCACACCAAACTCACTCATCCATGTCTTGATGTTGGAACAGGAAGGGGTCATCCCCAAACTGTTCCCACAAAGCTAGGAGCATGAATTTTTCCAAAATGTCTTGGTATGCTGAAGCATTAAGAGTTCCTTTCACAGGCCAAGCCCTAACCCTGAAAAATAACAATTGAATTTAATGATTTGGAGGGGTGTCCCAAAACTTTAGGAAATATAGTGTATATTCAATAAATTAGTTGTGCATGTCTTTTTCATCAAACAAAGAAAACACTGTCAATTCAAATTTTGTATTCATTTAAAGTCTAATGCATTACTTATTTATAGAAAGTATACTTACCAAGTTGAAATGATTTTTTTTTAAATCCCAGTAATCTCAAAGCAGAATCCTCAGTGAGTACACCAGTGTCTCTTTTAAGTACACCTAAGGAAAAAACACAGTTCAACAACAGGCCATTTCACAGCCATTAGCCAACTATTAGTAACTCATCATCTGTATCTAGGGTGTGGTAGGAGAACATCTAGAACCAATTAATGATATGCAAAGTGACTGGATGGATTGTTCCATATCAGGGTATGGAGAGCATGATTATTCCATTATATCTAAATATATAAGATTAATAAAAAAAAAAGTTGTAGGATAATAAGAGGACAAACTAGTAAGAGTTAGTAGTAACATGTTTATGGCAGAAATAACAGAAAATACTGCAACATTTATTGAAAAATAAAAATATTGCTGCACAAATTGAACCCAAAACTTACCAGCATATCTGGAACTAAAATGAGACATTTCTAAATTCAACAATTAAGATTTGTGCAGGTAATGAGTTTTATTCTTCCATAATAGTTTAAATATCATGGAGTTAAATGATTTGATTACTTTTGATGAAGTATAAAGGGAATGACAGATAAATAAGCTTCGATGAACCTTCTGTTTTAGAAAATAAGATTTGACCCAATAAGGATAAATCACGTGTAATCCAATGATTCAATGATTTTTGAACAGCTTTTATTTTAGGAGTAAGATTTAAGCTCTCTAAATTCAACAACTGTGAATGAATTTCTTTGAAGCTTTCACTACTTTTCATTAAATGTCAATAAGATTTTAAAAGTAATGCTTGGTGTTTTAGAGAAGCAGTCCCAGTCAGAGACTTTTTCAATTCTTTGTCCATGCTTTTTATTACTAGTGGCCAAAAAGTGGAATTTCTATCTCTTTTCTGTAATGTCGGTGTTAAATAATCAGCTGTTAATGATTCATATAAATAAACGTAGCTTATTTAAACTTACACATTACTGCACAGAGTTAAATTAGTAAAGTAGATGTTTCTTTTCTCTTCTAATCTAAGATAAGCTTAGTAACAGTGTGTGTAATCACCTCCAGGAGCTCTTCAAACAATTCCACTGCTGCTTGCTCCTCGTTGTCCAAATCAAGCTCCTAAGAGTAAAACGCAGACAACATGCAGATATCCTCAAATCGCAAAGCGAGCTCCCTGAAGCATTAGAGGACGATTGAAAGCGTATTTCGTTACACTTCCGTCAAATCAACCATTTGTTCATGTTCATTTTGAACCAATCCTTCATATGACTCGGGAACAACTAAGTTTCCCGCACAGAACCGATAGGATGTTGCGCATGCGCGGTAAATACAAAAGGAACGAATCGCTTTATCTCGCGAGTCGTTGGTTCATCACGTGACAGCCTCATAGGCTTCGGCTATGCAGTCTGTACCGGAAACATTTTATTTTTTAAAAAATAAATTTTGCACAGAAATGTACAAAACAAGACAGGGAACACAAAAACAACACAGCAAGAGACCAATAATACTAAAGAAAATATACAACAGGAATAACACTCAAAGCAGCATAATATATGTATATATACAGCTCTGGAAAGAAATAAGAGACCACTGCCCAATCTCCAGATTTGAACCCTATTGAAAACCTCTGGAATGTCATCAAGAGGAAGATGGATGGTCACAAACCATCAAGCAAAGCTGAGGTGTTTGCTTTTTTTGCAAAAAGAGTGGTATAAAGTTACCCAACAGCAATGTGAAAAACTGTTGGAGAGCATGGAGCCAAAACACATGCAAATCGGGGTTATTCCACCAAATACTGATTTCTAAATATTGTTTAGCCAAAGCATTAACACAACTTGTTTACAAATTATTTGCATTTTGTTTTATTTGAGTTATTAAAGCTCTGTAAATACTGCATGATCTTGGGTTACTTTGATGTTTTGTCATTCCCTTTAAATATACACTCTAAATAACAATAGTTATATTTTGAATTTAGGAGAAATATTGTCAGCAGTTCACAAAAAATGAAATAAAACTGTGAATCTCACCAATACATGCACCTGTAAGAAAAAAACATGAGAAACTTCTCTTATTTTTGAGCTGTATTTAGAGCTGCAAATATATACACATACAGTGTATACATATATATATTATATATATATATATATGTACACTGTATATATTTACAGCTCTAATAATTCTAATCAACCATTAAATAACAAAGTAAATAAGAAATTAGACTACGGTATTTCACACCTCACAAAGAATAGTCAATTTTATTACGGTTACTCAAAAAAGACATTCTTGATGACGTATACAGCAAACTGCAATCTCCAGAGGATGCAGCAGAAACACTGTATAACAGTGCATTGTGTCACAGGCTCTTGTAGCGAACATGAATAAAATTACATTAAATATAGCAAAAAACAAATTAACACAATTCAGTCTCACAAGTTTCCTTTCATTGCAGAAAAAAAAAAACACAGCCCACCCTGGGGATCTGGAATGAAGGCAAACTGAAAACCCAGAAAAAAAAGAAAACCCCAAAGCATAAATGGTTCTTGAAAAAGCTTACCAACTATTTTGAAGAATCAAAAAGATTTTCTTGAAAAGTCCGCCTTGAAAATGCATTTGTAAGGATGTCCGCGACCAAATTGATTTCTTCTCCTCTGTCAGCCATTGTGAGTTAAAATATATACACTATATTGCCAAAAGTATTCGCTCACCTGCCTTGACTCGCATATGAACTTAAGTGACATCTCATTCCTAATCCATAGGGTTCAATATGACGTCGGTCCACCCTTTGCAGCTATAACAGCTTCAACTCTTCTGGGAAGGCTTTCCACAAGGTTTAGGAGTGTGTTTATGGGAATTTTTGACCATTCTTCCAGAAGCGCATTTGTGAGGTCACACACTGATGTTGGACGAGAAGGCCTGGCTCTCAGTCTCCGCTCTAATTCATCCCAAAGGTGTTCTATCGGGTTGAGGTCAGGACTCTGTGCAGGCCAGTTCATCCACACCAGACTCTGTCATCCATGTCTTTATGGACCTTGCTTTGTGCACTGGTGCACTGTCATGTTGGAAGAGGAAGGGGCCAGCTCCAAACTGTTCCCACAAAGTTGGGAGCATGGAATTGTCCAAAATGTCTTGGTATGCTGAAGCATTCAGAGTTCCTTTCACTGGAACTAAGGGGCCAAGCCCAGCTCCTGAAAAACAACCCCATACCATAATCCCCCCTCCACCAAACTTTACACTTGGCACAATGCAGTCAGACAAGTACCGTTCTCCTGGCAACCGCCAAACCCAGACTCGTCCATCAGATTGCCAGATGGAGAAGCGCGATTCTTCACTCCAGAGAACGCGTCTCCACTGCTCTAGAGTCCAGTGGCGGCGTGCTTTACACCACTGCATCCGACACTTTGCATTGCACTTGGTGAAGTATGGCTTGGATGCAGCTGCTCGGCCATGGAAACCCATTCCTTGAAGCTCTCTGCGCACTGTTCTTGAGCTAATCTGAAGGCCACATGAAGTTTGGAGGTCTGTACCGATTGACTCTGCAGAAAGTTGGCGACCTCTTCGCACTATGCGCCTCAGCATCCGCCTGACCCCGTTCCGTCAGTTTACGTGGCCTACCACTTCGTGGCTGAGTTGCTGTCATTCCCAAACACTTCCACGTTCTTATAATACAGCTGACAGTTGACTGTGGAATATTTAGGAGCGAGGAAATTTCACGACTGGATTTGTTGCACAGGCGGCATCCTATCACAGTTCCACGCTGGAATTCACTGAGCTCCTGAGAGCGACCCATTCTTTCACAAATGTTTGTAAAAACAGTCTGCATGCCTAGGTGCTTGATTTTATACACCTGTGGCCATGGAAGTGATTGGAACACCTGATTCTGATTATTTGGATGGGTGAGCGAATACTTTTGGCAATATAGTGTATATTGCTGCCTCTGACTACTCCAATTATCCAATCAAAAGTTAAATTGCTGATGTAATCGTATGCCTACTAGATGGCCCCAGTGACGCCAACTCGAAATCTGATAGGTTAATGGAACAGTTTCATTGCCACTTAATTTAAGCTACGGGCGCCTGCACTATTGATTCTGAAGGCCTTAAGGCCAGGTAACACATGGTGTCAACTAGATAGATGATTGGATAAATACTCTTATCATAAATATACACTACTGGAAGCAGCGCAACCAAGAGAATAGACTATTGGGAATAATTTAATACACATTCATGGAAAAATATATTAAATATATTAACATGCAAGTCAGTGATTCAGATCACTGCTGTTTAGGCCAGCCCTGACGGTCCGCCACTGATTATATATATATATATATATATATATATATATATATATATATATATATATATATATATATATATATACAGTGAGTATACGTTTGCCCACTGACAAAGAAATGATCAGTCTGTAATTTTAATGGTAGGGTTATCTGAACAGTGAGAGACAGAATAACAACAAAAAAATCCAGAAAAACACATTTCAAAAAAGTTATACATTGATTTGCATTTTATTGAGTGAAATAAGTATTTGACTCCTTTGCAAAACATGACTTAATACTTGGTGGCAAACCCTTGTTGGCAATCACAGATGTCAGACATTTCTTGTAGTTGGCCACCAGGTTTGCACACATCTCACATCTCAAGGAATTTGGGCCCACTCCTCTTTGCAGATCCTCTCCAAGTCATTAAGGTTTTGTGGCTGACCCTTCAGCTCCCTCCACAGATTTTCTATGGGATTAAGGTCTGGAGACTGGCTAGGCCACTCCAGGACCTTAATGTGCTTCTTTTTGAACCACTCCTTTGTTGCCTTGGCCGTGTGTTGGGTCATTGTCAGGCTGGAATATCCATCCACGACCCATTTTCAATGCCCTGGCTGAGAGAAGGAGGTTCTCATCCAAGATTTAACGTGGCCCCATCGTCCCTTTGATGCGGTGCAGTTGTCCTGTCACCTGGTGATGGTGTACATGGGGTCATAGGCAGCATTCCTCCTCCTCCAAACACGGCAAGTTGAGTTGATGCCAAAGAGCTGGATTTTGGTCTCATTTGACTACAACACTTTCACCCAGTTCTCCTCTGAATCATTCAGATGTTCACAGGCAAACTTCAGATGAGCCTGTACATGTGCTTTCCTTAGCAGGGGGACCTTGCGGGCGCTACTGGATTTCAGTCTTTCACGGCATAGTGTGTTACCAATTGTTTTCTTGGTGACTATGGTCCCAGCTGCCTTGAGATCATTGACAAAATCCTCCAGTGTAATTCTGGGCTGATTCCTCGCCGTTCTCATGATCATTGAAACTCCATGAGGTGAGATCTTGCATGGAGCCCCAGACCGAGGAAGATTGACAGTCCTTTTGTGTTTCTTCCATTTGGGAATAATCGCACCAATGGTTGTCACCTTCTCACCAAGCTGCTTGGCGATGGTCTTGTAGCTCATTCCAGCCTTGTGTAGGTCTACAATCTTGTCCCTGACATCCATGGACAGCTCTTTGGTCTTGGCCATGATGGAGAGTTTGGAATCTGATTGATTGCTTCCTTCTGTGGGCAGGTGTCTTTCATACAGTTAACGAGCTGAGATTAAGAGCACTCCCCGAGACTGCTCCTACTGTAATCTCAGCTCATTACCTGTATAAAAGACACCTGGTAGCCAGAAATCTTTCTGATTGATAGGGGATCAAATACTTATTTCACTCATTAAAATGCAAATCAATGTAGAACTTTTCTGAAATGCATTTTTCTGGAATTTTTTGTTGTTATTCTGCCTGTCACTGTTCAAATACTACCATTAGAATTACAGACTGATCATTTCTTTGTCAGAGGGCAAACATACAAAATCAGTAGGGGTCCAAATAATTTTTTCCCTCACTGTATATACACTACCAGTCAAAATTTTGGACACACCTTCTAATTCCATGGTCTTTCCTGATGTTTATTTCTTTCTACATTGTAAAACAATGCTGAAGGCAGCCGAAATACACAATAATTTCCCTTGAACAGTTGATATTGAGATATGTCTGCTACTGATGCTCTGTAAAGCCTTCATAACAGCTCTAATCCAAGGTGCAGTTAATTGGTGATTTCTGAGGCTGGCAACTCTAAATGAACTTCTCCTCTGCAGCAGAGGTAAGTTTTGGTCTTGCTTTACTGGGATGGTCTTCATGTGAGCCAGTTTCATCATGGAGCTTGATGGGTTTTTCAAATGCACTTGACAGTACTGTTCTTGCAAGAACTATTCCAGAACACCTGACCTTCGTGTCCTAAAATAACAACTGACTGTTGTTTTTTGTTGTCATTACATATGGATTACATAGTTTTGAAATCTCTAGTATTGTTCTAGAATGTAGAAAATAAGTCACTAAACAAAAAATATTGAATTAGAAGGTGTGTCCAAATATTTATATTATACACTACCGCTCAAAAGTTTGGGATCACTCAAAAATTGTATTGTAAGGAAACACACCAAAATTAGTCTGCATAGAAAATATAGAAAAAGAACAGGACATGCTGACATGTCAGAGTTAGAAATAATGATTTTGATGGAAATGAATGTTTTCTTCAAACTTTGCATCGAAAAACACCTTTTTACAGCTTGGGCATTCTAGCTGTCAATTTTTCAAGATAATCTGATGAGATTTCACCCCATGCTTCCTTGAGCATCTCCCACAAGATGGATTGGCTGATGGAGTCTTCCTCCCTAGCTGAAATCAAGCTGAAATATCCAAGTGATCCAAGTGAACTTTTGCACATTAGTGTATATACACGCATATACATGCACAAATATAAGGAGACATTAAAAAAGCAGGGATTTAGAAATGTGAGTATAATTTTCTAGCCATTCTACTCATCTTATCTATACATTTTAAGGACTGGAAATATTTAACAAGGTTACACACAAACAAGGTGAAGGAGGGAATTTTTCCTTGCCACTTACAGCTTTGAATATGGCATTTACCCAAGATTAACAATGTCTGACATACTGGAATCAAGATTATCCATAAAATATATATCTATATAATTAAAGGAAGGTATGTTATACAATTTCAGTGACAACTAGCTGTGTACATCAGACCAAAAAGACAACAAATGAGCATGAAAAAAATAAATGATCAAGAGTTCCTGTCACGGAAAACAAAATATACAGGGATCCACATCAAATTGAAATCTTTTAGATAAAAAGTCAGTGACAGGGTATATAGCCAATACTATTTTGAAATTAGTTTCTTTTATTTTTGGGGCAATAGGACATGCTAAATAAAAGGAAAAAGTTTTTTTTAATTATTATTGAGACTTCAGTATTGTTTCTTACAATACAAGATTTAAAGTCTCCAAAATGTTTTTGTTTAAAGACCAGACTAATTAATAATTAATAATTTTGTCTAATAAATTAACATCACCAATTTTTGAGGAATGCAAAGAAGGTTTTCCCCAAGACAACTGCATACAACCTTGTAACATTCGAAGAAGAGGAATAGGGACTGCTTTGCAAACTTTTTGATATCCTTTTCTTGATGTACTAATCCCGTACTTTCTAATAAAATCTTTGTAAGATAGCATTTGACCACTGGAGCTCAATAAATCATGAACAAATTTTACACCACTGTTATACCAGTCAGTTTTATAGAGAGACTTCTTGTTTATAAAAATAGGCCTGTTATTCCACAATAACAAATTGTGTGGAGAAAAACTGTGGGTAAATAACATTTTCCCCAAAGAGTAAGACTTGTTTGTGGAAGTCAGATAACTTCACTGTAATTTTAGACACCTCAAAGCCACATTTGAGTAAGAAATCAGTACCTCCAACCATGTTAAAAATGTTGTTAGAGATATGGTACCATATAGAGTGAGGCTGAGAAATACACTTTTTTAACCATTTGATTCTAAAAGATGCAATTACAGATTCAAGTTCCATGGCTCTTAGACCCCCATTTTCATAATCCTTGACTAACTGAGATTTGCGCAGGTAATGAGTTTTATTCTTCCTTAATAGTTTAAATATTATGGAGTTAAATGATTTGATTACTTTTGATGAAGTATAAAAGGACTGACACGGATAAATAAGCTTTGATAAACCTTCTGTTTTAGACAATAAGATTCAACCCAATAAGGATAAATCACGTTCAAGCCAATGACTTAATGATTTTTGAACAGCTTTTACTTTAGGAGTAAGATTTAAGCTCTCGAAGTCATGTGGGTTCTTTGAAATTACAAGACCAAGGTAACTATGCTGGTAATGTCATAATCATGAACAGCCAAAAGTTCACACTTCGTAAGATTCAAAGTCAGTCCAGATGCTTTAGAAAAGCATTTTATCAATTGCTATTGAAACCATTGAAACCAAGTGCTATTGAAACCATATTCTTGTTTTTTTTAGAAAAAGCGAATTTTCACCAGCGAATTGGCTGAATAATTTTGATACCTTGTATATCTGAGGAATGCTTAATAAATATTGCCAGGAATTCTGCAGCTAAGAGGAATAAAAGAGGGCTAATTGGACATCCCTGTCGGATACCCCGTTTAACTGAGAACCTTCTTGAAAGGCCGCTTCTGAGAGATACACTACTATTTCTATCATTATAAAGTATTTGAATAATATTGCAAAAATTCGTTCCAAAAAGACTGGAACAGAAACAGGTTCTCTAGGCTTTAAGAAAATCTAAGAATAAAATAAAGCTATCATGTGAGATCAGTGAATTATAATGAAGCATATCTAAAACTAAGCGAATATGATTATCAATGTGTCTTCCTTTTATAAATGCTGACTGAGTTTCATCAATTATTTTTAAAATGTCCAGTCCTTAATCTATTAGCATAAACAAGTGCAAAAAGCTAATAATTACAATAAAGAAGTGTAATAGGTTTCCAATTGTCCATGGACATTTTATCTTTGTTTGGTTTGGCTATCAGCATAATTATACCTTTCTTCATTGTTGGTGACAAAACAGAATTATTAATACACTCCTTAAAAGCATCATATATAAGATCTTTAATATCGGCCCAAAAGAATTTATAGAACTCTGTCGTGGGGCCACCTGGACCTGGTGACTTTCCGCTAGGCATTTGAGAAATAGCAAACTTAGCAGAGATGGAGGTATTTGCTTGAATCATAGAGAAGAAATGGAAAATCAAGCTATATAATTATATAGAAAACATTACAGTCAATAATGTTTATTTTAATCACATTCACAGAACAACACTACTGTGAGTTTACAATGGTACACTGTTACAGCCCAGTCTAGGTTTTGGCTGCACAGAGTAAAGCTTAGACTGGAGTCTATAATGAACCAACCTGCACAGACTGAACATACTGAATAGTGAGTTCATACCTACACTCTGAGAGTTGTAACATAGAAGGGTTTTTCTTTTACGAAAAAATTATGTGTAAAATTCAAAAATTAAAATTGTTCTTAAGTAAACTTTTCTAGACAAGTGAATACATTGTTATTTAAAACAGTATACAGTAAACATGGCAGACAATAAAATTTGATTCACTAAATCTTATAAGTCTATCATGTCTTCCTACTCCTTATCAGGCAGTGGAAAGTCTTTACAATCATCATTGCAGATTCAGCTCATGAATAAAAAAATATATATACTGTGTGTATATAGTATGAGTTCTCATCTAATGCCTTTTAAAACGTACTTTATTTTGTGTAAATGTACTTAATTAAATCTGTACAACACTCCACACATTGTGATCAGCAATACATTTCTCCCTCTTGTAAATAAGCTGGTGCTTTTTCAAATCACCTGAACAGTCTTCCCACAGTGTGTACAGTAATATGGTTTAAGCGTTGGTGAATTTTTAAAGCACTTGATTGTGTAAAACTATTCCCACAGTGTGAGCACGGATACGGCTTCTACCCTGTGTGAATGCGCTGGTGAGTTTTTAAATCCATTAAACATTTAAAACTCTTCCCACACTGTGAGCACTTATATTACTTATCTCCTGTGTGAATGAGCTGGTGTCTTTTTAAATGATGTGAACGTGCAAAATTCTTTCCACAGTTTGAGCAGTAATATGGTTTCTCTCCTGTGTGAATGAGCTGGTGAGTTTTTAAAGCACTTGAATGTGTAAAACTCTTCCCACAGTGTGAGCAGTGATATGGCTTATCTCCTGTGTGAATGCGCTGGTGAATTTTTAATGTTTTTGATTCTGTAAAACTCTTCCCACAGTGTGAGCAGTGATATGGCTTCTCTCTTGTGTGAATGCGCTGGTGAATTTTTAAATCATTTAAACATTTAAAATTCTTTCCACAGTCTGAGCAGTGATACGGCTTCTCTCCTGTGTGAATGCGCTCATGACGTTTTACATGAATTTTTTCCCGAAATCTCTTTCCACATTGTGAACAGCAAAATGGTTTCTCTCCCGTGTGAATGCGCATGTTTTTGAGAATACTTGGCTTGGCAAAACTCTTCCCACACTGTGAGCAGTAGTGAATTGAACCCTTGTCCATTCTGCACAAATCCCTCTGTTTTGATTTCTAGTGTGAAAACAGCCAGACAATGACGTTTCACTCTGTAAGAGAACAGTAAACAAAACATCAATCTTAGATTATTAGGTGCTAAACAAGCATCATGTGCTTTATTCATCAGTAACAGAAAACAAAAAGAGGCAAGTCATTAACAAGGCAAAAACATGCTGAAGGGTTGAGTTGCTATATAGAAGCAGCAGGTAAACATACAGCTCCTTCAACAATAGAGCTCCCTACAAGAGTCATGGAGAAGAGTTTCAAGGTTATGTCTGGTTATTTATAGTAGCATGGTGTAGCATGGTTTCTGGCTATTTAGTGGCTCCATAGGTCTAATCTAACTTTGTTTCTTTTAGCAATACTATGCAATATATAATTACTTTTTCTAATAACAGTATAATCCAATAACTGAATGTATACTGCCAAACTGAAAAATATCATGATCTACTTTCTGCATCAAGTCTATTGTTGCAAATATATAAATACTTAAAAGTAACATAATACTTAATATTTTACTGAATCTAAAAAACAACCAATTTTTAATTATTTTATCAGGAATCATGGAATGTCATTATAATTTGAAGATAGACCATTTGATTCATGAGACTATACTGAGATTTATATGCAATAAATTAGTTATCCATATTTTATTCATCTATTTTTATCAAATAAAAAATAATTGATGAAAAAGTCATAGTAATACACTGAGTATTTATCTGAATTCAAATGCATTATTTTATAGATTGAAAAATGAATGAAAAAACTTACTAAGTTGAAATCTGTTATTTTACAGCAGTCTTCTGTGTGAGGACCTCAACTAAAATGGCAGAGTGTCTCCTTTAAGTATACCTGAGGACAAAGACATAGTTCAGTAACAGGCCATTTCACAGCCATTAGCCAACTATTACCACCTCATCATCTGAGTCTGGGGTGTGGCATCAGGTCAATTAAAGATATGCAGTGTAACTGGGACGATTGTTCCCATATCAGGGTATGGAGGGCAAAATATATTTTACATATATTCCCAATATATCGGGAATCTAATATGTAACTCTACATGTATAAGACTTACACAAATTCTGCTACATTGCTGTTTCATAATTTATTAAATGGAGCAGGATTAAAAAAGGAGAAACTAGTAAACCCAATACACAACACATATTTGCACAATGCTATTATAATTTGAAAACAGCCCATTTTATTCATTAAAATATTCTTTTTTTATATTTGATACACTATATTGCCAAAGGTTTTGTGACATTCCTACAAATCATTGAATTCATGTGTTGTTTGTCAGGGGTTGGGCTTGGCCCCTTAGTTCCAGTGCAAGGAACTCTTAATGCTTCGTCAGTCTCCACGCAAATTCATCCCAAAGGTGTTCTATCTGGTCGAAGACAGGATTCTGTGCAGGCCAGTCAAGTTCCTCCACACCAAACTCACTCATCCATTGATGTTGGAACAGGAAGGGGTCATCCCCAAACTGTTCCCACAAAGCTAGGAGCATGAATTTGTCCAAAATGTCTTGGTATGCTGAAGCATTAAGAGTTCCTTTCACAGGCCAAGCCCTAACCCTGAAAAATAACAATTGAATTCAATGATTTGGAGGGATGTCCCAAAACTTTAGGAAATATAGTGTATATTCAATAAATTAGTTGTGCATGAATTTTTCATCAAACAAAGAAAACATTGTCAATTCAAATTTTGTATTCATTTAAAGTCTAATGGATTATTTATTTATTTATTTAAAGAAAGAATACTTACCAAGTTAAAATTATCTTCTTTTTTTTTTTAAATCCCAGTAATCTCAAAGCAGAATCCTCAGTGAGTACACCAGTGTCCCTTTTAAGTACACCTAAGGAAAAAACACAGTTCAACAACAGGCCATTTCACAGCCATTAGCCAACTATTAGTAACTCATCATCTGTATCTAGGGTGTGGTAGGTGAACATCTAGAACCAATTAATGATATGCAAAGTGACTGGATGGACTGTTCCATATCAGGGTATGGAGAGCATGATTATTCCATTATATCTAAATATATAAGATTAATAAAAAAAAACGTAGTAGGATAATAAGAGGACAAACTAGTAAGAGTTAGTAGTAACATGTTTATGGCAGAAATAAAACAGAAAATACTGTAACATTTACTGAAAAATAAAAATATTGCTGCACAAATTGAACCTAAAACTTACCAGCATATCTGGAACTAAAATGAGACATATTTCTAAATTCAACAATTAAGATTTGTGCAGGTAATGAGTTTTATTTTTCCATAATAGTTTAAATATCATGGAGTTAAATGATTTGATTACTTTTGATGAAGTATAAAGGGAATGACACGGATAAATAAGCTTCAATAAATCTTCTGTTTTAGACAATAATTCAACAACTGTGAATGATTTTCTTTGAAGCTTTCACTACTTTTCATTAAATGTCAATAAGATTTTAAAAGTAAAGCTTGGTGTTTTAGAGAAGCAGTCCCAGTCAGAGACTTTTTCAATTCTTTGTCCATGCTTTTTATTACTAGTGGCCAAAAAGTGGAATTTCTATCTCTTTTTTTGTAATGTCGGTGTTAAATAATCAGCTGTTAATGATTCATATAAATAAACGTAGCTTATTTAAACTTACACATTACTGAACAGAGTTAAATTTGTAAAGTAGATGTTTCTTTTCTCTTCTAATCTAAGATAAGCTTAGTAACAGTGTGTGTAATCACCTCCAGGAGCTCTTCAAACAATTCCACTGCTGCTTGCTCCTCGTTGTCCAAATCAAGCTCCTAAGAGTAAAACGCAGACAACATGCAGATATCCTCAAATCGCAAAGCGAGCTCCCTGAAGCATTAGAGTAGTGAGAGGACGATTGAAAGCGTATTTCGTTACACTTCCGTCATAACAATTTGATCATGTTCATTTTGAACGAATCCTTCATATGACTCGGGAACAACAACTAAGTTTCCCGCACAGAACCGATAGTAGGGATCCTATCTGTTTTTTTAAACAAGTAATTTTAGAACATTTTCAAAGAAGTAGTATGCTGTATAATATATAAATACACTTAAATCGGAACGTCAATGGGAACTATATCTTCTTCCGCTGTATCACCGCATTCGCTCACTCAGTCCAAGGCAGGTTTAAAAGGGGTTTGTTTGAGTGCATGGCTGCGGTCATGACTGAAAAAAAAGAAGCATAATCTGGAGTTGTTTCACTCCAGTTAATAATGATGAAGCTTTATGTGACATTTGTCAAAAAACAATACGCCACTGTGGCAATACCACAAATATGACTAAGCATTTAAAAGCAAAACACCCTATAGAGCACGACGAAGTACAGCTGAGGCGAGCAGAGGAGGTAACACAGACATGACCCCCATCTTCTGGCTTGAGGCAGAGTTCTTTAGCAGAATCCTTTCAGAGAGGTGGACATTATCCAGGTACCAAGTGGTGACTAGATTATTTGAATACAAAAAGTCGAGTCATATTTATCATAGCTATACTCTGTACAATACAAATTGTTTCAGATATGAAGATATTGCAGTATTTCATGTGGAGCAGAATATTACACTGCATATAAGTATTTAAACTGGATATTTTATTTTAAACAGTAGGATTTTTATTAAAACCTTTTATACATTTTTCATCAGCCTATATCTATATTTTCTGATACCTGGTGGATATTCTTAATGAAATCATTTATATATTGTTTATAGAATTTAAAACATGTTTATTAAATAAATTACGTAGTTTAACTGTCAAGTAATACCTGGGAAGGATTTACTATCATTATAAATTCTTAATGCCTGTAACACAGCTTAAAGAACATAATATATGTATTATATTTTATAGATGACTCACAGAGAGCATCAGAAATTACAAGAAGCATAGGAGAGATGATTGTAAGGGACCTCCAGCCAATCTCAGTTGTAGAAGACAGAGGATTTATTGCTCTTGTCAAGATTCTAGATCCACGTTACCAGATCCCTAGCCGGAAAAAGCTGATGGAGGGCACAATTAACAACATGTATGCTGATTGTAAAGCCAAAGTAAAGGCAGCATTACAAGATGCGAACCATGTCATTCTCACAACAGATATGTGGACCTCAAGGTCCACAGAAGCATATTTATCTGTGACCTGTCATTTTATTGACAACTGGCAAATGCAGACATTTGTGCTAGAAACCTGCCATTTCAGTCTACAGCACACAGCTGACAATATTAGTGCAGAGCTGAAAAGAATAGCTGAAGAGGCATAACTCAAAAGGTGCTTGCAGTTGTCACAGACAACGGTGCGAATATGGTTTCTGCAGTACATAAGGCTGGGTGGAAGCATTACCCATGTTTTGTCCACACATTAAACTTGTGGTCAAAGATGCAATAAAAGCATCTCCTGAGACCTCTCACCTGCTGGAAAAATGCAGAAGCATTGTATCCTTTTTCCACCACAGCACAAAAGCCACAGAGAAGCTTAAACAGATACAAAATCAGCTAAAAGTGGCAGAACATAAACTGATTATTTCAGGTGAAACCAGGTGGAATTCAGCATTCTACATGTTGGAGAGGCTACATGAACAAATAGATCCAGTTACCACAGCCCTCTGTTTACTTGGGAAGAGTGACCTGTGCTTTACAAATGAAGAGCAGTCTCTTATTCACCTGATCATTGAGGCCTTGAAACCTTTTGAGGAGGCAACACGTGAAATATCAGCAGAAAAATACATTTCTGTCTCAAAGGTCATTCCTCTAGTATCACTGCTGCTTAGAGCAACTGCTGCCAGTGAGCAACAAGGTAGCTCTTTTGCCACAGAGCTGGCACAGCAATGTCAGCGTAGATTCCGTGGGATTGAAACCATACACAGCTTTGTTGCCAGCACCTTTCTTGATATTAGGTTTAAACACCTGGCATTTCGTGACAAAGATCATGTAGAAGCTGTGAAAAAGCGACTCCTATCTGAAATGTGGGATGTCCACTTGGCTGCTGCACCTCAACATCTGTATTAAGGTCTGTGTTAGAACCTACAGCAAGCTGTGCCTCATCAGTGACAGTGACTCCTCCAGTGACCCCACATGCTGCATCATCTACAGCTAAAGGAGGAATATGGGGGGAATTTGACTTGCAGGTTCTATTAGCACAACAACAACAATCAGGAAGCAGTGATTCTATAATTGAAATGCGTCGCCATGCTGAAGAAAAAATAGTTCCCCGAAAACAAGACTCATTAGTTTGGTGGAGAAATCATGAACAAACCTTCCCAGCTCTCAGCAAACTAGCAAAAAAATATCTTGGGATCACTGCATCATCTGTGCCTTCTGAGAGAATTTTTTCCAAAGCAGGGGAGTTGATCAGTCAAAGAAGAAACAGGCTAAAGGGGAAAAATGTCAACATTCTCTTGTTCCTTCACAAAAACTTATAAATCAGGTCTAACACTATCATTTAATGTTTTACATGCACAAATGAAGATTCTAACTTAAATGTAAGATTCAACCTGAAGTTCAGCTGATTTTACATTTAAATAATTTAAAGTGTTTCTAGCCTCACAGACATCCCTGGTTTGATTTTCAGTGCATTCCAGTCTATTGACTTTTATCAAGGCTTTATTTATTTTATTATATATTATATTTTGTTTTATTTGAGTTATTAAAGCTCTGTAAATACTGCATGATCTTGGGATATTTTGATGTGGTGTCATTTCCTTTAAATATACATTCTAAATAACAATAGTTATATTTTGAATTTAGGAGAAATATTGTCAGCAGTTCACAAAAAATGAAACAAAACTGTGAATCTCATCAATACATGCACCTGTAAGAAAAAAACTTAAGAAACTTGTCTCTTATTTTTTTCCAGAGCTGTAAATATATACTGTAGCACGCTGAGTGGGGACAGAGAACACACAGAGCCAGGGAGCACGTCAACACCAGCTTTTAATTACTCAACCAAAAAGTAGGGTAGAAAAGGAACTCAGGTTAGCTGGAGAGCAAAAAGGGAGAAACGAAAAACAGCAAAAATAGCCAACTTAGGCGATTCTTCCCTGAAGGGGCATAGAAGGGGACCTAGGCCAAGAAGGGCTGGAGGCAGCAGCAAGGTCCTGGTGAAGGCTGGAAATGGCCGGGGACGGCTAGTGCAGATCCAGGAAGGGCTGAGCTTCGGCAGTTCCACAAAGGCCTTGCTTTAGTCCAAGCTGCCTATAAACAAAGCACAGCGTCCCTGTTAGTCCAGCAAGGGGCTTTCCTTACCTTCTGGGGCTGGCGGGGCCAGCCTCTCTGTTGTGTTGCTCTGCTGGAGGGTGAATAGTTTAGTGGCACTTATGATTGGCCCAGAGCATTTTGGCACGCTTTCTCCTGCTCCACCCTGCACTCCAATTTAGCGGCACTAGCCATGGTGCTGATCCACTTCCGTCTATGAGGGTGCCGCTGTCCAAGGTGCTGCACCACTGCAGCTTGTGTTTTCCAGGGAGAGGGAGGGGGCGAGGAGCGACTCTCTTCTGCATGGAGGAACCATCTAGCTACCCGTGCATTAGTGTCCTTGGCTTTGGCCATCCATTGCAGGGGCGCATGGTCAGTGACCAGCGTGAAGTGTTGCCCTGCCAGGTAGTAGCACAGTTCCTCTACAGCCCATTTGATTGCCAGGGCTTCTCACTCCACTGCAGCATAGTTTTTCTCGGCGGGGGTTAGCTTCCTTGAAGTTTAGAGGACCGGATGCTCTTCCCCTTCAAATACCTGGGACAGAACCGCCCCGAGACCTGTCTCGGAGGCGTCAGTATGAAGGGTGAAGGGGAAGCTGAAGTCAGAATTTCGGAGCACTGGGTGGCTGGTGAGCGCTGTTTTCAGCTGTTGGAAGGCTCTCTCGGTTTCTTCTGTCAAGAGCACCCGGTCCAGTTGGTCCTTTTTTGTGAGATCTGAGGGGGGGAGGCTACGAATCGTCTATAATACCCTGCCAACCCCAAAAAAGCTCGTACCTGTTTTTTGGTTGTGGGATGGGGGTACTCTCTGATGGCCTCTACCTTCTTTTCTTGGGGTCGTAGCAACCCCCGTCCGATGCAGTAGCCCAGGTACTGTGCCTCGGTCAGCCCCAGGTGGCACTTACGGGGGTTGGCCATCAGTCCTGCCTTCCGGAGGCCAGGGAGCTCCAAGCCTTCTGGGCTTTTCCGGAAATTATTACAAAGGCGGAGGGACCCATCTGGCTTGGGCACCACTACAATAGGGCTGGACCATGGGCTGGTGGACTCTTCAACGACCCTATCTCTTAGAATTCGCTCCACTTCTTCTTCTATAGCCTGGCGTCAGGCTTCGGGGACCCTGTACGGCCATTGACGGACCACCGCTCCAGGAGGGGTTTTTATCTTGTGTTGCACCAACTGCATGAGCCCTGGAGTGGTCGAGAACACGTCTGTGAACTGGTCAATGAGCTCTGTGAGATCTTGCTGTTGGGCTGGCGAGAGCTCCTCTCCCCTCCTGACTAAGGTGCGCTCTTGGGAGTCTGTGGTGGCAGAAGCAAATGCAGACAGCCGGCTGGGCCGGCAACCACCTTTTTAGTATATTGATGTGGTATAACTGTGTGTCAGTGTAACCCTCGACACTTCTATCACATTCAAGACAGCACTGCTTTAATTTGGTATTGCCCCTTTAAGAGGGCGGGGTAATGTGTGCACGGGAAGAGTGCACGGCAATAGCATGTTAAGTTATTGTGATGAGAGACTATGCACAGCATTCAAACTTTTTTTTCCTTGATAAAGGTTTAGTATGTTAAGAATTTTCTTTGAATATATGCTTCAATGTTTCGTACTGAAGTGAAGAAATACTTCATTCCTTTCTGTGTTTTTTCGTATTTCAATACATTCTGGTGAGTCGATTCTACTTGTGTATATCTATTTTGTTGTCATTATAGTATTATATGGAAGAATGCCAGTCAGAATGTGATTGTATTGAAGGAAGTGCAGCTAAATCAATGTTTAACTGTGATGTAGAGTTTATAGAAGATTGTCTAAGTGCAACTATACGATGCTAGCTTTGCTAATCATGGTGAGCATGCAGTGTCTGATGCCGCCATGTGAATCATATTTTTCTTCCATGTTTACTGAAAGTGATTTAAGATGTAATTAATTTTCTGTTTATTTAACTTGTGGATTTTGGGTTAACTGTTTTATCACAGTGTGTGGGGGAAAAAAGACTTTAAAGCAGATTTATTTCCCAAACTTCATTTTGTGTTGTAGGATGGGATAAAATGCATTCAAACCAGACCAAATGCCAAAATATGTGATCTTTCTTATTGGGAATGGTTTAAAGGTTCTGATGTTGTTAATTTGAGATGTATAATTGTTGCAGACTGGTTTTCTTCCTTGGCCTATTCATTGGATGATGCAATTGGGACTTGAGTTCTCTGAGTGGTTTCTCCAGGAGCAAGGTTCCTTTCAGCAGACATCTCAGCATCATGTCAACTCTTCAGCTCTTCATCTCATTTTCTTCTTTCAACTCTTCAGCGCTTCATCTCATCTTCTTCTTTCAACTCTTCAGTTCTTCACTCACCCATAGTACACTCATCACCAGTTATCTTTGATAAGCTGAAAGTCTTTCCTAAGTGTGCGGTAGGACTGAGACATTGCTTTACACACATTACACGGAACTGTTTTTTTAAAAGAACTCTGAATTTTTTCTGTTTTTTCGTACTTCCATTTCTTTTGGTTACAGCTATATTTTACATTTGGTTACAGCTGTATGGGTTCATGTATTTCTAAGAGTAACCATTGCTGGGGATTGTGACCATTGTTATAATTGTCTATCACTCTCATTTTTCTTTTTTTTCCTTTAAAGTCCCAGGGAGAAAAAGTATTTAATTTACCTGCTCAAAAAAATACACTTCCTGGTAAACATAATTTTTCATGTGTGGTGTTACTTTATTTAACTTTTGTTTCCTTTTCTCTCCCTTACTTCTGACATTCATTTTTTTTCCTCAATTAACATCTTGGTGGGTGAACTACAGGCCGAAACCAAGCTCCGTAGATGAATCTAGACAGCCTTAGATCATACAGCCCTGACCTAGTCATTAAAGCCGGGGTTACATCTGTGTGCTTACCTGGCTGATAGAGGTGGTAGCTTACAGGTCCCACCCGTTCAAGGACTGTGTGGGGGCCCTGCCACTTGGCTAGGAACTTACAGGCGGTATTGGGGACTAGGAGCATTACTTGGTCCCCGGGCTGAAACTCCCGGGGCTGTGCTGGCTGGTTGTAGGCTCGCTGCTGGTCTCTTTGGGCCACCTCCATATGCTCTCGTACAATAGGCCCCACTTGGTCTATTCTCGCCTGCATGTCTTGGACGTAGTCGATCACAGAGCGGAACGGTGAGTGCTGTCCTTCCCAGGCTTCACGAGCCACATCTAACAGTCCTTGCGGTCGCCGACCAAACAGGAGTTCGAAGGGGGTGAACCCTGTTGAGGCCTGGAGCGTTTCTCGACCATCAAAGAGGATGTAGGGGAGGAGGAGGTCCCAGTTCCTCCCCTCCTCATCTACCACCCAGCGCAGCATCCTCTTGAGGGTCGGATTGAATCGTTCTACCAGCCCATCAGTCTGTGGGTGGTACACGGATGTCCTTAGGTGTTTGACCTGTAAGAGCTGACACAGATCTGCCATTAGTCGTGAGGTAAAAGGCGTACCTTGATAAGTGAGGATGCCCTTGGGGATTCCCACACGACTAAAGAGCGTGAGGAGCTCTCTGGCGATGTTGCAGGAGGTAGCTTTTCGAAGTGGCACTGCCTCGGGGTATCTGGTGGCATAATCCATCATCACAAGCATATATTCATGACCTCAGGGTGACTTTGGCAAAGGCCCGATGAGGTCCATGCCGAGACGCTCAAAGGGGATGCCGATAATGGGGAGCGGAATGAGAGGGGCCGGTGCTGGCTTCTGGGGGGCTGTCTGTTGGCACCTGGGACAGGCCCGGCAGAAGACTTGGACTTCTGCCTGCATTCCAGGCCAGGTGAAATGATCCTTGAGCTTTTCTAGGGTGTTGCGCGGGCCCAGATGGCTCCCCAGTGGATGCGTGTGGGCCAGATGCAGGAGGAGGGCGGTCCGGGAGTGAGGGACTACTAACAGGTCACATGGCTCCCCATGGCGTTCAGTGCGGTAGTACAGCAATCCCCCCTTGACAAGGAAATACGCCGCGGGAAGCTGGTCCCCTGGTGGGTGTTGACTCCCTCTACCTGCAGGACTTGGACCAGTAGTGTTTCAGCCAGTCATCCTCTTTCTGCTCCCGTCCGAAACTCCCTTCCCGGGTGACCTGCTGAGATAAGGAAGACAGGGGATTAGCTTCTTTCTCAGACTCACCTGGGGAGGAAGGCTCTGGGTCCGGGGCTCCACGGGCCATGCACGCCGGCTTTGTCCGGGCTCTGGGTTTCTAACGCTGCCTCGCCTGGTTGGGGATCTTCATGTTGGCAGAGAACCCTGGCCAGTCACATCCGAGTAGCAAGGGGACTGGGAGATTTTGGACTACTCCCGTGATGAAGGGCCACTCACTGGCTGGGCCCCGGATGAGGACCTGAGCGGATGGGACGGACCGGACATCCCCATGAATACAGGAGACTGGTATGACCCCTGCCGGTTTTGTTGTCTTGGGGAGGACGCCGGGTCGGACCAGGGTGATGGTACTCCCTGAGTCCAGCAGGGCAGGCACGGAGTGGCCATTGAGCTCCACGGTGACCCTTGGGCCGGAGTGGAGGGGGTCGGAAGTTCTCCTCCTGTACATCCCGGCCGATCTCAGGGGTCGCCAGTGCACACTCCAGCCCGTCGAGGAGCTCTCTCGGGGAGGTGGGGTTACGAAGCCCCACGGCCTTGCGCTACTCAGAAGGGAGGGCTCGCAGGAACCGGTCCATGGCCACCCGCTTGGTGACCTCTTTGGCTGACAGCTGATCTGGTTGTAGCCACTGTTGGCAGCAGCGAAGGAGGTCATCCATCGGGGCCCGGGGGTTGGCGCTGGGGTCGTACCGCCATCTATGGAAGTCCCCGGCCGCATTGACTGGAGACCGGCCGCACCGGGTGAGAATTTCTGCCCTTACCAGCTCGTAGTCATGCGCCTCCTCCATCTCGGGGGCATAGTAGGCCAGTTGGGCAGCCCCAGTGAGAAGGGGGGCTAGCACGTTGGCCCAATCATGCCGTGGCCACTCTTCCCGTTCTGCTGTACGTTCAAACGTCTCGAAGAAGGCCTCCACATCATCTTCTGCTGTCATCTTTGTGAGGAGGTGCCAGGCAGCGTGGCCAGGGTCTGGGAGAGGGAACACCGCAGCTTGGGGGCCTCTTCGGAGCTCCTGTAGCTCTTCAGTGGTGGCTGTCAGGCCCCGGGCTAATTCCCGTGTAGCCTCCTGCTGGTGGATACTTGCGCTTTAGAATGTGCTCCAGGATGACTGCAGGAGCTTGTTCTGCGTCCTCTGCCCGCATCCTCCACCAGTGTAGCGTGCTGAGCGGGGACAGAGAACAACACACAGAGCCAGGGAGCATGTCAACACCAGCTTTTAATTACTCAACCAAAAAGTAGGGTAGAAAAGGAACTCAGCTGGAGAGCAAAAAGGGAGAAACGAAAAACAGCAAAAACAGCCAACTTAGGCGATTCTTCCCTGAAGGGGCATAGAAGGGGGCCTAGGCCGAGAAGAGCTGGAGGCAGCAGCAGTGTCCTGGTGAAGGCCGAAAATGGCTGGGGACGGCTAGTGCAGATCCAGGAAGGGCTGAGCTTCAGCGGTTCCACAAAGGCCTTGCTTTAGTCCGAGCTGCCTGTAAACAAAGCACAGAGTCCCTGTTAGTCCAGCAGGGGGCTTCCCTTACCTTCTGGGGGCCAGCGGGGCCAGCCTCTCTGTTGTGTTGCTCTGCTGGAGGGTGAATAGTTTAGCAGCGCTTCTGATTGGCCCAGAGCATTTTGGTGCGTTTTCTCCTGCTCCACCCTGCACTCCAATTTAGCGGAGCTAGCCATGTTGCTGATCCGCTTCCGTCTATGCGGGCACCGCTGTCCAGGGTGCTGCACCACTGCAGCTTGTGTTTTCCAGGGAGTGGGAGGAGTCGAGGAGCGACTCTCTTCTGCATGCGTGCGGAGGTGTGCGCAGCGCCATCACAATACACATATATATATAAATATACACACACATATATATATATGTTTACAGCTCTAATAATTCTAATCAACCATTAAATAACAAAGTAAATAAGAAATTAGACTACGGTATTTCACACCTCACAAAGAATAGTCAATTTTATTACGGTTACTCAAAAAAGACATTCTTGATGACGTATACAGCAAACTGCAATCTCCAGAGGACGCAGCAGAAACACTGTATAACAGTGCATTGCGTCACAGGCTCTTGTAGCGAACATGAATAAAATTACATTACATATAGCAAAAAACAAATTAACACAATTCAGTCTCACAAGTTTCCTTTCACTGCAGCAAGAAAAAAACCACAGCCCACCCTGGGGATCTGGAATGAAGGCAAAATGAAAACCCAGAAAAAAAAAGAAAACCCCAAAGCATAAATGGTTCTTGAAAACGCTTACGAACTATTTTGAAGAATCAAAAAGATTTTCTCGAAAAGTCCGCCTTGAAGATGCATTTGTAAGGATGTCCGCGACCAAATTTATTTCTTCTCCTCTGTCAGCCATTGTGAGTTAAAATATATATATCGCTGCCTCTGACTACTCCAATTATCCAATCAAAAGTTAAATTGCTGACGTAATCTTATGCCTGCTAGATGGCCCCAATGACACCAACTCGAAATGTGATAGGTTAATGGAACAGTTTCATTGCCACTTATTTTAAGCTACAGGTGCCTGCACTATTGATTCTGAAGGCCTTAAGGCCGGGCAACACATGGTGTCAACTAGATAGATGATTGGATAAATACTCTTATCATAAATATACACTACTGGAAGCACCGCAACCAAGAGAATAGACTACTGGGAATAATTTAATACACATTCATGGAAAAATATATTAAATATATTAACATGCAAGTCAGTGATTCAGATCACTGCTGTTTAGGCCAGCCCTGATGGTCTGCCACTGATTATATATATATATATATATATATATATATATATACACTATATTGCCAAAAGTATTCGCTCACCCATCCAAATAATCAGAATCAGGTGTTCCAATCACTTCCATGGCCACAGGTGTATAAAATCAAGCACCTAGGCATGCAGACTGTTTTTACAAACATTTGTGAAAGAATGGGTCGCTCTCAGGAGCTCAGTGAATTCCAGCGTGGAACTGTGATAGGATGCCACCTGTGCAACAAATCCAGTCGTGAAATTTCCTCGCTCCTAAATATTCCACAGTCAACTGTCAGCTGTATTATAAGAAAGTGGAAGTGTTTGGGAACGATAGCAACTCAGCCACGAAGTGGTAGGCCACGTAAACTGACGGAGCGGGGTCAGCGGATGCTGAGGCGCATAGTGTGAAGAGGTCGCCAACTTTCTGCAGAGTCAATCGCTTCAGACCTCCAAACTTCATGTGGCCTTCAGATTAGCTCAAGAACAGTGCGCAGAGAGCTTCATGGAATGGGTTTCCATGGCCGAGCAGCTGCATCCAAGCCATACATCACCAAGTGCAATGCAAAGCGTCGGATGCAGTGGTGTAAAGCACGCCGCCACTGGACTCTAGAGCAGTGGAGACACGTTCTCTGGAGTGACGAATCGCGCTTCTCCATCTGGCAATCTGATGGACGAGTCTGGGTTTGGCGGTTGCCAGGAGAACGGTACTTGTCTGACTGCATTGTGCCAAGTGTAAAGTTTGGTGGAGGGGGGATTATGGTGTGGGGTTGTTTTTCAGGAGCTGGGCTTGGCCCCTTAGTTCCAGTGAAAGGAACTCTGAATGCTTCAGCATACCAAGACATTTTGGACAATTCCATGCTCCCAACTTTGTGGGAACAGTTTGGAGCTAGCCCCTTCCTCTTCCAACATGACTGTGCACCAGTGACCAAAGCAAGGTCCATAAAGACATGGATGACAGAGTCTGGCGTGGATGAACTTGACTGGCCTGCACAGAGTCCTGACCTCAACCCGATAGAACACCTTTGGGATAAATTAGAGCAGAGACTGAGAGCCAGGCCTTCTCGTCCAACATCAGTGTGTGACCTCACAAATGCATTTCTGGAAGAATGGTCAAAAATTCCCATAAACACACTCCTAAACCTTGTGGACAGCCTTCCCAGAAGAGTTGAAGCTGTTATAGCTGCAAAGGGTGGACCGACGTCATATTGAACCCTATGGATTAGGAATGGGATGTCACTTAAGTTCATATGCGAGTCAAGGCAGGTGAGCGAATACTTTTGGCAATATAGTGTATATATATATATATATGTACAGTGAGGGAAAAATTTTTTATACACTACCAGTCAAAAGTTTGGACACACCTTCTAATTCCATGGTCTTTCCTGATTTTTATTTCTTTCTACATTGTAAAACAATGCTGAAGGCGGCCGAAATATGCAATAATGTCCTTTCAACAGTTGATATTGAGATATGTCTGCTACTGATGCTCTGTAAAGCATAACGGCTGTAATCTGAGGTGCTGTTAATTGGTGATTTCTGAGGCTGGCAACCCTAAATGAACAACTTCTCTGCAGCAGAGGTAAGTTTTGGTCTTGCTTTACTGGGATGGTCTTCATGTGAGCCAGTTTCATCATGGAGCTTGATGGGTTTTTCAAATGCACTTGACAATACTGTTCTTGCAAGAACTATTCCAGAACACCTGACCTTTGTGTCCTAAAATAACAACTGACTGTTGTTTTTTGTAGTCGTTACATATGGATTACATAGTTTTGAAATCTCTAGTATTGTTCTAGAATGTAGAAAATAAGTCACTAAACAAAAAATATTGAATTAGAAGGTGTGTCCAAATATTTATATTATACACTACCGCTCAAAAGTTTGGGATCACTCAAAAATTGTATTGTAAGGAAACACACCAAAATTAGTCTGAATAGAAAATATAGAAAAGGAACAGGACATGCTGACATGTCAGAGTTAGAAATAATGATTTTGATGGAAATGATGAATGTTTTCTTTGCATCAAAAAACACCTTTTTACAGCTTGGGCATTCTAGCTGTCAATTTTTCAAGATAATCTGATGAGATTTCACCCCATGCTTCCTTGAGCATCTCCCACAAGATGGATTGGCCGATAAAGTCTTCCTCCCTAGCTGAAATCAAGCTGAAATATCCAAGTGATCCAAGTGAACTTTTGCGCATTAGTGTATATACACGCATATACATGCACAAATATAAGGAGACATTAAAAAAGCAGGGATTTAGAAATGTGAGTATAATTTTCTAGCCATTCTACTCATCTTATCTATACATTTTAAGGACTGGAAGTATTTAACAAGGTTACACATAAACAAGGTGAAGGAGGGAATTTTTCCTTGCCACTTACAGCTTTGAATATGGCATTTACCCAAGATTAATACAAGATTAACAATGTCTGATGAACTGGAATCAAGATAAAATATATATCTATACAATTAAAAGAAGGTATGTTATACAATTTCAGTGACAACCAGCTGTGTACATCAGACCAAAAACACAACAAATGGGCATGAAAAAAATAAATGATCAAGAGTTCCTGTCACGGAAAACAAAATATACAGGGATCCACATCAAACTGAAATCTTTTAGATAAAAAGTCAGTGACAGGGTATATAGCCAATACTATTTTGAAATTAGTTTCTTTTATTTTTGGGGCAATAGGACATGCTAAATAAAAGGAAAAAGTTTTTTTTTATTATTATTATTGAGACTTCAATATTGTTTCTTACAATACAAGATTTAAAGTCTCCAAAATGTTTTTTGTTTAAAGACCAGACTAATTAATCTGTTATTGCAGTTTTTGTCTAATAAATTAACATCACCAATTTTTGAGGAATGCAAAGAAGGTTTTCCCCAAGACAACCTTGTAACATTCAAAGAAGAGGAATAGGGACTGCTCTGAAAACTTTTTGATATCCTTTTCTTGATGTACTAATCCCGTACTTTCTAATAAAATCTTTGTAAGATAGTATTTGACCACTGGAGCTCAATAAATCATGAACAAATTATCACCACTATACCAGTCAGCTTTAAAGAGACTTCTTGTTTATAAAAATAGGCCTGTTATTCCACAATAACAAATTGTGTGGAGAAAAATTGTGGGTAAATAACATTTTCCCCAAAGAGTAAGACTTGTTTGTGGAAGTCAGATAACTTCACTGTAATTTTAGACACCTCAAAGTCACATTTGAGTAAGAAATCAATACCTCCAACTTTGTTAAAAATGTTTAGAGATATGGTACCATATAGAGTGAGGCTGAGAAATACACTTTTTTAACCATTTGATTCTAAAAGATGCAATTACAGATTCAAGTTCCAAGTGGCTCTTAGACCCCATTTTCATAATCCTTGACTAACTGAGATTTGTGCAGGTAATGAGTTTTATTCTTCCATAATAGTTTAAATGTTATGGAGTAAAATGATTTGATTACTTTTGATGAAGTATAAAAGGACTGACACGGATAAATAAGCTTTGATAAACCTTCTGTTTTAGACAATAAGATTCAACCCAATAAGGATAAATCACGTTCAAGCCAATGACTTAATGACTTTTGAACAGCTTTTACTTTAGGAGTAAGATTTAAGCTCTCGAAGTCATGTGTGTTCTTTGAAATTACAAGACCAAGGTAACTATGCTGGTAATGTCATAATCATGAACAGCCAAAAGTTCACACTTCGTAAGATTCAAAGTCAGTCCAGATGCTTTAGAAAAGCATTTTATCAATTGCTATTGAAACCATTGAAACCAAGTGCTATTGAAACCATATTCTTGTTTTTTTTAGAAAAAGGACTGTATCATCAGCGAATTGGCTAATTACAAATTTTACCCCCAGAATTTCGATACCTTGTATATCTGAGGAATGCTTAATAAATATTGCCAGGAATTCTGCAGCTAAGAGGAATAAAAGAGGGCTAATTGGACATCCCTGTCAGACACCCCGTTTAACTGAGAACCTTCTTGAAAGGCTGCTTCTGAGAGATACACTACGATTTCTATCATTATAATGTATTTGAATAATATTGCAAAAATTCGTTCCAAAACCAAAAAGTTCCAAAGTCTTGAACAGAAACAGGTGCTCTACAGAATCAAAGGCTATAAAAAAAATCTAAGAATAAAATAAAGCTATCATGCGAGATCAGTGAATTATAATCAAGCATATCTAAAACTAAGCGAATATGATTATGAATGTGTCTTCCTTTTATAAATGCTGACTGAGTTTCATCAATTATTTTAAAATGATTCAAATCAATTATTTTAAAATCCTTAATCTATTAGCATAAACAAGTGCAAAAAGCTAATAATCACAATAAAGAAGTGTAATAGGTTTCCAATTGTCCATGGACATTTTATCTTTGTTTGGTTTGGCTATCAGCATAATTATACCTTTCTTCATTGTTGGTGACAAAACAGAATTATTAATACACTCCTTAAAAGCATCATATATAAGATCTTTAATATCGGCCCAAAAGAATTTATAGAACTCTGTCGTGGGGCCACCTGGACCTGGTGACTTTCCGCTAGGCATTTGAGAAATAGCAAACTTAGCAGAGATGGAGGTATTTGCTTAAATCATAGAGAAGAAATGGAAAATCAAGCTATATAATTATATAGAAAACATTACAGTCAATAATGTTTATTTTAATCACATTCACAGAACAACACTACTGTGAGTTTACAATGGTAAACTGTTACAGCCCAGTCTAGGTTTTGGCTGCACAGAGTAAAGCTTAGACTGGAGTCTATAATGAACCAACCTGCACTGAACATACTGAATAGTGAGTTCATACCTACACTCTGAGAGTTGTAACATAGAAGGGTTTTTTTAATGAAAAAATTATTAGTGTAAAATTCAAAAATTAAAATTGTTCTTAAGTAAACTTTTCTAGACAAGTGAATACATTGTTATTTAAAACAGTATACAGTAAACATGGCAGACAATAAAATTTGATTCACTAAATCTTATAAGTCTATCATGTCTTCCTACTCCTTATCAGGCAGTGGAAAGTCTTTACAATCATTGCAGATTCAGAACATGAAAAAAAAAAATATATATATATATATATATATATATATATATATACACTGTGTGTATATAGTATGAGTTCTCCTTTCTATAAATCATCTAATGCCTTTTAAAACGTACTTTATTTTGTGTAAATGTACTTACTTAAATCTATACAACACTTCACACATTGTGATCAGCAATACATTTCTCCGTCTTGTAAATAAGCTGGTGCTTTTTCAAATCACCTGAACAGGTACAAGTATTCCCACAGTGTGTACATTAATATGGTTTCACTCCTACAAGTGTTGGTGAATTTTTAAAGCACTTGACTGTGTAAAACTCTTCCCACAGTGTGAGCACTGATACGGCTTCTACCCTGTGTGAATGCGCTGGTGAGTTTTTAAATCCTTTAAACATTTAAAACTCTTCCCACAGCGTGAGCACTTATATTACTTATCTTTAGTGTGAATGAGCTGGTGGCTTTTTAAATGATGTGAACGTGCAAAATTCTTCCCACAGTTTGAGCAGTAATATGGCTTCACTCCTGTGTGAATGAGCTGGTGAGTTTTTAAAGCACCTGACCGTCTAAAACTCTTCCCACAGTGTGAGCAGTGATACGGTTTTTCTCCTGTGTGAATGCGCTGGTGAGTTTTTAAAGCACTTGAATGTGTAAAACTCTTCCCACAGTGTGAGCATTGATATGGCTTCTCTCCTGTGTGAACACGCTGGTGAGTTTTTAAATCACATGTCCGTCTAAAACTCTTTCCACAGTGTGAACAGTGATATGGCTTCTCTCCTGTGTGAATACGCTGGTGAGTTTTTAAAGAACTTAGCTGTGTAAAACTCTTCCCACACTGTAAGCACTTATGTTTCTTATCTTTAGTGTGAATGACCTGGTGTCTTTTTAAATTATGTGAATGTGCAAAACTCTTCCCACAGTGTGAGCAGTGATATGGCTTCTCTCCTGTGTGAACACGCTGGTGAATTTTTAAATCATTTATACATTTAAAATTCTTTCCACAGTATGAACAGCAATAGGGCTTCTCTCCTGTGTGAATGAGCTGGTGAGAGTTTAAAGAACTTAGCTGTGTAAAACTTTTCCCACAGTGTGAACACTGATACGGCTTCTCTCCTGTGTGAATGTGCTGGTGAGTTTTTAAAGCACTTAGCTGTGTAAAACTCTTCTCACAGTGTGAGCACTTATGTTGCTTATCTTTAGTGTGAATGAGCTGGTGGCTTTTTAAATTTTGTAAATGCGCAAAATTCTTTCCACAGTGTGAGCAGAAAAATGGCTTCTCTCCTGTGTGAATGCGTTCGTGAATTTTAAAAGTGCATAATTGTCTAAAATTCTTCCCACAGTGTGAGCAGTAATATGGCTTCTCTCCTGTGTGAATGCTCTGGTGAGATTTTAAAGCACCTGACCATGTAAAACTCTTCTCACAGTGTGAGCAATGATACGGCTTCTCTCCTGTGTGAATGCGCTCATGAAGTTTTACATGAAATTTTTTCCAAAAACTCTTTCCACATTGTGAACAGCAAAATGGTTTCTCTGCTGTGTGAATGTGCATGTGTTGTCTGAGATTACTCAGGCTGGCAAAACTCTTTCCACATTGTGAACAGCAAAATGGTTTCTCTCCCGTGTGAATGCGCATGTGTTGTTTGAGAATACTTGGCTTGGCAAAACTCTTCCCACACTGTGAGCAGTAGTGAATTGAACCCTTGTCCATTCTGCACAAATCCCTCTGTTTTGATTTCTAGTGTGAAAACAGCCAGACAATGACGTTTCACTGTAAGAGAACAGTAAACAAAACATCAATCTTAGATTATTAGGTGCTAAACAAGCATCATGTGCTTTACTCAGCAGTAACAGAAATAGAAAATGAAAAGAGGCAAGTCATTAACAAGGCAAAAACATGCTGAAGGGATGAGTTGCTAAATAGAAGCAGCAGGTAAACATACAGCTCCTTCAACAACAGAGCTCCCTACAAGAGTCATAGAGAAGAGTTTCAAGGTTTGGTTATTTATGTGTAGCATGGTTTCTGGCTATTTAGTGGATCCATAGGTCTAATCTAACTTTGTTTCGTTTAGCAATTCTATGCAATATATAATTACTTTTTCTAATAACAGTATAATCCTGAATGTAAAACTGAATGTATACTGCCAAACTAAAAAATATCACATCTACCTTCTGCATCAAGACTATTGTTGCAAATATAATGTTACTTAAAATTAACATAATACTTAATATTTTACTGAATCTAAAAAACAACCATTTTTTAATTGGTTTATCAGGAATCAGGAATGTCATTATAATTTGAAGATAGACCATTTGATTCATGAGACTATAAATTAATTATCCATATTTTATTCATCTATTTTTATCAAATAAAAAATTATTGTTGAGTGCAAAGTCATAGTAATACACCAAGTATTTATCTGAATTCAAATGCATTATTTTATAGATTGAAAAATGAAAAAACTTACTAAGTTGAAATCTGTTATTTTACAGCAGTCTTCTGTGTGAGGACCTCAACTAAAATGGCAGAATATCTCCTTTAAGTATACCTGAGGACAAAGACATAGTTCAGTAACAGGCCATTTCACAGCCATTAGCCAACTATTACCACCTCATCATCTGAGTCTGGGGTGTGGCATCAGGTCAATTAAAGATATGCAGTGTAACTGGGACGATTGTTCCCATATCAGGGTATGGAGGGCAAAATATATTTTACATATATTCCCAATATATTGGGAATCTAATATGTAACTCTACATGTATAAGACTTACACAAATTCTGCTACATTGCTGTTTCATAATTTATTAAATGGAGCAGGATTAAAAAAGGAGAAACTAGTAAACCCAATACACAACACATATTTGCACAATGCTATTATAATTTGAAGACAGCACATTTTATTCATTAAAATATTCTTTTTTTATATTTGATACACTATATTGCCAAAGGTTTGATGTGTGATGATTATAACTTACAGATAAGGAATACCCAAAATTACATGTCTCAGAAAATTAGAATATTGTGAAATCATTGAATTCATGTGTTGTTTTTCAGGGGTTGGGCTTGGCCCTGGCCCCTTAGTTCCAGTAAAAGGAACTCTTAATGCGTCAGCAGTCTCCACTCAAATTCATCCCAAAGGTGTTCTATCGGGTCAGGATTCTGTGCAGGCCAGTCAAGTTCCTCCACACCAAACTCGCTCATCCATGTTTTGATGTTGGAACAGGAAGGGGTCATCCCCAAACTGTTCCCACAAAGCTAGGAGCACGAATTTGTCCAAAATGTCTTAGTATGCTGAAGCATTAAGAGTTCCTTTCACAGGCCAAACCCTAACCCTGAAAAATAACAATTGAATTCAATGGTTTGGAGGGGTGTCCCAAAACTTGTTGTGCATGTCTTTTTCATCAAACAAAGAAAACATTGTAAGTTCAAATTTTGTATTCATTTAAAGTCTAATGCATTACTTATTTATAGAAAGTGTACTTACCAAGTTAAAATGATCCCAGTAATCTCAAAGCAGAATCCTCAGTGAGTACACCAGTGTCTCTTAAGTACACCTAAGGAAAAAAACAGCTCAACAACAGGCCATTTCACAGCCATTAGCCAACTATTAGTAACTCATCATCTGTATCTAGGGTGTGGTAGGTGAACATCTAGAACCAATTAATGATATGCAAAGTGACTGGATGGATTGTTCCATATCAGGGTATGGATATTCCATTATATCTAAATATATGAGATTAATACAAAAAAATGTTGTAGGATAATAAGAGGACAAACTAGTAAGAGTTAGTAGTAACACATGTTTATGGCAGAAATAAAACAGAAAATACTGTAACATTTACTGAAAAATAAAAATATTGCTGCACAAATTGAACCCAAAACTTACCAGCATATCTGGAACTAAAATGAGACATATTTCTAAATTCAACAATTAAGATTTGTGCAGGTAATGAGTTTTATTCTTCCATAATAGTTTAAATATCATGGAGTTAAATGATTTGATTACTTTTGATGAAGTATAAAGGGAATGACAGATAAATAAGCTTCGATGAACCTTCTGTTTTAGACAATAAGATTTGACCCAATAAGGATAAATCACGTGTAATCCAATGATTCAATGATTTTTGAACAGCTTTTATTTTAGGAGTAAGATTTAAGCTCTCTAAATTCAACAACTGTGAATGAATTTCTTTGAAGCTTTCACTACTTTTCATTAAATGTCAATAAGATTTTAAAAGTAAAGCTTGGTGTTTTAGAGAAGCAGTCCCAGTCAGAGACTTTTTCAATTCTTTGTCCATGCTTTTTATTACTAGTGGCCAAAAAGTGGAATTTCTATCTCTTTTCTGTAATGTCGGTGTTAAATAATCAGCTGTTAATGATTCATATAAATAAACGTAGCTTATTTAAACTTACACATTACTGCACAGAGTTAAATTAGTAAAGTAGATGTTTCTTTTCTCTTCTAATCTAAGATAAGCTTAGTAACAGTGTGTGTAATCACCTCCAGGAGCTCTTCAAACAATTCCACTGCTGCTTGCTCCTCGTTGTCCAAATCAAGCTCCTAAGAGTAAAACGCAGACAACATGCAGATATCCTCAAATCGCAAAGCGAGCTCCCTGAAGCATTAGAGGACGATTGAGCGTATTTCGTTACACTTCCGTCAAATCAACCATTTGTTCATGTTCATTTTGAACCAATCCTTCATATGACTCGGGAACAACTAAGTTTCCCGCACAGAACCGGTAGACTGTTGCGCATGCGCGGTATCTCTCGAGTCTTTGGTTCATCACGTGACAGCCTCATAGGCTTCGGCTATGCAGTCAGATTTTTTTGAATAAATTTTGCACAGAAATGTACAAAACAAGACAGGGAACAAAAACAACACAGCAAGAGACCAATAATACTAAAGAAAATATACAACAGGAATAACACTCAAAGTACTGCGTGATCTTGGGTTATTTTGATGTATTGTCATTTCCTTTAAATATACAATCTAAATAACAATAGTTATATTTTGAATTTAGGAGAAATATTGAATGAAATAAAACTGTTCATCAAGGAATAAGAAACTTCTCTTATTTTTTTCCAGAGCTGTAAATATAATATTTTACATATATATATTATATAAATAATAAATATATATATAAATATAAATATATTTATAATATATATATATATAAATATATATATATATATATAAAATATAAATATATATATATATATATTTAACGGTTGTATATTTAACGGTTGATATATCTATCTATCTATCTATCTATCTATCTATCTATCTATCAACCGTTAAATAACAAAGTAAAAGTAAAAAAGAAATCAGGCTACAGTATTTCACACCTCACAAGGAATAGTCAATTTTATTACGGTTTCTTTTCTCAAAAAAGACATTCTTGATGCTGTATGCAGCAAACTGCTAACAGCAAACGCAGCATCCGAAATGAGAAGCAGTGAATATAGAAACACTGAAGGCTTTAACAGTATATATGAAGGCTTTAACAGTCAGTTGAAGTGTTTTCTCTCCATGGACTATGCCGTCTTGCTTAAGTTACTGAAACTCCTGAATAAATTCGGACAGGTAATCTTGACCTGGGCTGGGTTTCGCTTGTCCACAATAGAGTGCCACAATGAAGGGTGCAAAAGTATGGAAACTGCACAGGATTGGTCACATCTGCATACTTGATGATTTAAATAATGGAATGCCATCAATGTTGATGCACATGTCTATGCGATGGAAAACCATGGAAACCAGGACTCTGGGCATTTCATCTGTTGCCACTCTTTTGGGGGTCTTCAGCAGTGTTCTGGCATCCTTAGGGAGGCAATGTCCTTGGCGCCTTAGAATGTCTAGCAGTTCATTTAGTGCACACCGCCTGCAGTTGTTGGTAGCTGCCCAAGCTGCAACTTCCTCACCCAGATCAGGAGCAGTTTCCTCTGAAGAATCCACAGGCAGATTGTCACCAACCTCAGAGTCAGTGTCAGAAGACAGCACTAATGCATCAGAGTCATAATACAAAATGCTGCCATCAGCTGAAGGTGATGATGAGGCAGTTTCATCCTTAGTAGACTGTGCCCCCAGCAACCCTTCTACATCACTGCTATCACTAACACATGCATTGTGTTGGTAATAAAAGTCTGCAAAAGTTGAGATTTCTCAGGCTAGCAAAACTCTTCCTACACTGTAAGCAGTAGTGAATTCTGCCCTTGCCCATTCTGCACAAATCCCTCTGTGGTGATTTATATTGTGAAGACAGTCAGATGATGATGTTTCACTCTGTAGCAGAATGGTAGACAAAATAACAATCTTGTATTATTAGGTGCTAAACAAGTATCATGTGCTTTATTCTTCAGTCACAGAAACAGAAAAGGGAAAGAGTAAAAAATTAGTGAGTAAATAAACAGGACAAAAACGTATGTTAAAGAGATGAGATTCTATATCAAAACAGCATGCTAGCAGGTAAACATGCAGCTCCTTCAAGATTAGAGCTCCATGCTATTTATGTGTAGCATGTATGTTTATGTAGCACCAGGTCCTGGAGAAACGTTGTTTCATTTCACTATGTACTGTGCCAGCTGTATGTGGTTGAAATGACAATAAAAGCTTCTTGAATCTTGAATGGTTTCTGGCTGTTTAGTCAAGTCAAGTCAAGTCAAGTCAAAGAAGCTTTATTGTCACTTCAACCATATATAGCAGATGCAGTACACAGTGCAGTGAAACAACGTTCCTCCTAGACCAGAGGTGCTACACAACACAGACAAAGTACAGTGACGCCGACAAACATAGAGCTATGACAGAGATAAAAAAAAAAAAAATTAAACTATAATTTAAAAATTAAAATTAAAAAAAAATTTAACTATACTTAAGGTGCTCAATAGGTCTACTCAAACTTTCTTTTAGCAATACTATGCGAAATATAATTATTTTTTCTAAAACAGTACCATTCAATAACTGAATATATGCTGCCAAGCTAAAAAACATAATCCATCTTCCTTCAGCATCAAGACTATTGTTGCAAATATAATATTTAAAAGTAACATAATTCTTAATATTTCTTATGGAATAGCTAAAAAACATTTCTTTAAAATTATGTAATTATTGAACAGTTGTTTTATTTTAAAAGTATCGGGCATATGTAGCTATAATTTGGACACAGACCATTTAATTCATGAGAATACACAGATTTATACACACAAATGTTTACACACATATTATTCATCTATTTTATAAAATAAAGAAATAATTGTCGAATACAAAGTCACAGTAATGTACTGACTATTTATCTAAATTCAAATGCATTATTTGTTATATTTGAAAGAAGAATGAAAACTTACCAAGTTGAAATGATCTTTTTTAAATCCCTGTAATTTCACAGCACTCTTCTGCAGCCAGAATATCTAGAACCATCAGGTCAATTAAAGATATGAAAAGTAACTGGATAGATTGTTCCCATATCATGGTATGGAGAGCAGAATATTAGGAATCTAATATGTAACTCTACATGTACAAGTTTCACATTAAAATTTTGATACGTTGCTGCTTCATATTTTCTGAAACTGAGAAGTATTACAAAAGGACAAACTAGTAAGCCTAATACACAACACATATTTGTATACAGATGACAGAATACAGCAAAGTACAAAGAAGAAAACACTCTAACATTTAGTTACACGTCCAAAGTGAAAACCAAGTTCAAAGTCAGGGAAACACAGGCACACGTCAAAACCAGAACAGAGAACTCAAAACAACAATCACAAGTACCACCAATGTACACTCCAAACACACCACTTCTACAACCCTCCTCCTTTATTCCCTTCTTATTCCTTAAATAGTTGCACCAATGATCTTCCCAGGTCACTTTTACAATGGTAAAACTGTGATGGCCCAGTCTGGAACTGCACAGACTGAACACACAATTATACACAAAATTCAGCACAGGAATAATGAAAATACTTTGTGTATGTAGTTTTTTTTGGATGAATCTCTACAACACTTCCCACATTGTGACAATACAGCAGTACAGCAATTCTGAATAAGCTGTTGCTTTTTCAGATCACTTGATCGTGTAAAACTGTTCCCACAGTGTGAGCAGCAATATTGCTATACTCCTGTATGAATGCGCTCATGAACTTTTTAATCCTCTGTGTCTCTAAAGCCCTTTCCACAGTTTGAACAGCAATAGGGCTTTTCTCCTCTGTGAAAACGTTCATGTTTTTTGAGATACCAACTGCAAACAAAACTCTTCCCACACTGTGAGCAGTGATACGGCTTCTCTCCTGTGTGAATGCGTTGGTGAACTTTTAAAGCGTTTGAATGTGCAAAACTCTTCCCACACTGTGAGCAATGATATGGCTTCTCTCCTGTGTGAAGGTGCTGATGTGTGTTTAATTGACTTAGTTGTGCAAAACTCTTTCCACATTGTGAACAGCAATATGGCCTCTCTCCAGTGTGAACACGCATATGTTGTTTGAGATTACTCAGCTTGCAAAAACTCTTCCCACACTGTGAGCAGTAGTGAATTCTTCCCTTGCCCATTTTTCACAAATCCCTTTGTGGTGATTTATATTGTGAAGACAGACAGATGATGATGATGTTTCACTCTGTAACAGAACGGTAAACAAGAATCATTTGCTTTACTCTTCAGTCACAGAAACAGAAAATGGAAAGAGGAAAGTAAATAAACAAGACAAAATTGTATGCTGAAGAGATTAGCGCAATATAAAACAGTTTCACTGGGACTGCATGTTTGGACCATGCTAAAGTTAATTGTCGAATGCAAAGTCACAGTAATGTATTGAGTATTTATCTAAATTCAGATACATTGTTTTATTCATATTTTTAAAGAAAGAAAACTTACCAGGTTGAAATGACCTTTTTTTTTTTTTAAATCCCAGTAATTTCACGTCTTCTGTGCCAACTAAAGTGTCTCCTTTAAGTATACCTGAGGACAAAGACACTGTTTAACAGCCATTTCAAAGCCATTAACCAACTATTACCACCTCATCATCTGAGTCTGGGGTGTGGCAGGTGAACATCTAGAACTATCAGGTCAATTAAAGACATGCAAAGTAACTGGATAGATTGTTACCATATCAGGGTATGGAGAACAAAATATTACAATAAAACATAATACAGTCAACTAAGAAAATACTGTAACATTTAAGGAAAATAAAATGGTGTGAACTTTGACATTGTTGCACACATTCAGTGTGTTAAAGTATAGAGGAGTTTAAGTACCCAATACCAGTTGTGATTGATATAATGGTGTAATTTGCCAGTAATGCCTGAATAAGCTTCTAAAATAAAATTTAAACGTTACATTAGTCACATTTATCAAATAAATGTCATGCCAACTTTTGAAAAGATATAAACAAAGTGACATAATTTTTTATGTAAATTTGAATTTCACTGTGAATAAACCTGATTAAATAAAATCAAGCAAAATATGGTTTCAAAGACAGACCATTTTATTTAGTATATACACAGCTATACAGGTATTTTTATCTATTAGTGTAGATGAAGTTAATGAACATACAAAAAATACAAAATGTCAATTAATATGTATTTCTGCTTTACATTTTTCTCTGCTGTCATGCACACATTTTCTCTCGTGTGCTTCACCATGCAAGATTCTGATTGGCTGAGCACAGTCCATCAATAACACAGTCAAAACTTTCTATTGAATATGTCCATAGGAACCATTACAAAAATTACTTCACACACATTAAGTTAAAGGTAACATTTCTTTTCTTAATATATTTAAAATAATAAATGTTATGCTGATATTAGAGAATATATTGCCAAAGAACCACACAAAGACAGAGATTAAATAGCAAAACTTCTCAAAATTTAGAGAAGAAATGTGTAATATTCAGTGTTATCTACAGATAAACAAAAGACATCAGTAGAAGACATCAGTGTTGCGGTGATTAACATGTTTTCTGGCTAGTTTGGCAACTTTATTATGAAAAGGACTAACTAAATTATGGAAGAACAAACTGTCATGGACAACCTGCACAGACTAAACACACAATATACACAAAAAAACAGATTTTTTGAAAAAGAAGAAATGACCAAAGTAAGAGACAAAAATACAATTTGTTCTTAAGTAAAACTTTCCTGGACAATTGCATACATGCATTAATTGAAATTATATACAGTGAGGGAAAAAATTATTTGATCCCCTGCTGATTTTGTACATTTGCCCACTGACAAAGAAATGATCAGTCTGTAATTTTAATGGTAGGTTTATCTAAACAGTGAGAGACAGAATAACAACAAAAAAAATCCAGAAAAACACATTTCAAAAAAGTTATACATTGATTTGCATTTTATTGAGTGAAATAAGTATTTGACTCCTTTGCAAAACATGACTTAGTACTTGGTGGCAAACCCTTGTTGGCAATCAGACATTTCTCGTAGTTGGCGACCAGGTTTGCACACATCTCACATCTCAAGGAATTTGGGCCCACTCCTCTTTGCAGATCCTCTCCAAGTCATTAAGGTTTTGTGGCTGACCCTTCAGCTTCCTCCACAGATTTTCTATGGGATTAAGGTCTGGAGAATGGCTAGGCCACTACAGGACCTTAATGTGCTTCTTTTTGAACCACTCCTTTGTTGCCTTGGCCGTGTGTTTTGGGTCATTGTCAGGATGGAATATCCATCCACGACCCATTTTCAGTGCCCTGGCTGAGGGAAGGAGGTTCTCACTCAAGATTTGATGGTACATGGCTCCGTCCATTGTCCCTTTGATGCGGTGCGGTTGTCCTGTCCTCTTAGCAGAAAAACATCCCCAAAGCATAATATTTCCACCTCCATGTTTGACGGTGAGGATGGTCTTCTTGGAGTCATAGGCAGCATTCCTCCTCCTCCAAACACGGTGAGTTGAGTTGATGCCAAAGAGCTGGATTTTGGTCACATTTGACCACAACACTTTCACCCAGTTCTCCTCTGAATCATTCAGATGTTCACTGGCAAACTTCAGATGAGCCTGTACATGTGCTTTCTTTAGCAGGGGGACCTTGCGGGCGCTACTGGATTTCAGTCTTTCACGGCATAGTGTGTTACCAATTCTTGGTGACTATGGTCCCAGCTGCCTTGAGATCATTGACAAAATCCTCCAGTGTAATTCTGGGCTGATTCCTCACCGTTCTCATGATCATTGAAACTCCATGAGGTGAGATCTTGCATGGAGCCCCAGGCCGAGGAAGATTGACAGTCCTTTTGTGTTTCTTCCATTTGGGAATAATTTCACCAACTGTTGTCACCTTCTCACCAAGCTGCTTGGTGATGGTCTTGTAGCTCATTCCAGCCTTGTGTAGGTCTACAATCTTGTCCCTGACATCCATGGACAGCTCTTTGGTCTTGGCCATGATGGAGAGTTTGGAATCTGATTGATTGCTTCCTTCTGTGGACAGGGTGTCTTTCATACAGTTAACGAGCTGAGATTAAGAGCACTCCCCGAGAGTGCTCCTACTGTAATCTCAGCTCGTTACCTGTATAAAAGACACCAGGGAGGCAGAAATCTTTCTGATTGATAGGGGATCAAATACTTATTTCACTCATTAAAATGCAAATCAATGTATAACTTTTATGAAATGCGTTTTTCTGGATTTTTTTGTTGTTATTCTGCCTCTCACTGTTCAAATACTACCATTAAAATTACAGACTGATCATTTCTTTGTCAGTGGGCAAACGTACAAAATCAGCAGGGGATCAAATAATTTTTTCCCTCACTGTACACTGAATATGGCAAACAATAAAATCTGAGTTACTAATTCACTAAATCTTGTACGTCTACCATGCCTTCCTACACCTCATCAGGCCATGGAAAGTCTTTACAAACATCATTGCAGATTCAGAGCATCAGTAATGAAAATGTATATACAGTTAGAACCAGATATTTACATACACTTCAGAAAAAAACACAAAAACTTTTTTTTCTTTAGTGTCAAACATTAAATCAGAGTAAACTTTTTCTGTTTTAGATCAATAAATATTAACATATTTTTTGCATTTGTTAAATTTCAGAATCAAGCAAGGGAGAATTTTATGGAATTTTTTTTTTATTACTTTCATCAGTTAAAAATTTACATACACTTCCTTAGTATTTGGTAGAATTGCCCTGAAACTGTTTCACTTGGGCCAAATGTTTTGGGTATCGTTCCACAAGATTTCTACAATAATTTGCTGGAATTTTGGCCCACTCCTCTTGACAGAACTGGTGTAACTAGGTCAGGTTTGTAGGCCTTCTTGCTCGCACCTGCCTTTTCAGTGCCGCCCACAAATTTTCTATGGGATTGAGATCAGGGCTTTGTGATGGCCACTCCAATACCTTGACTTTGTTGTCTTTAAGCCACTTTGTAACTAATTTGGAGGTATGCTTGGGGTCATTGTCCATTTGGAAGACCCATTTGCGCCTAAGCTTTAACTTCCTGGCTGATGTCTTCAGATGTTGCTTCAATATATCCACATAATTTTCTTTTCTCATGATGCCAACTATTTTGTGAAGTGCACCAGTCCCTTCTGCAGCACAGCAGCCCCACAACATTATACTACCACCCCCATACTTCACAGTTGGGATGGTGTTCTGAGGCTTCAAAGCTTTGCCTTTTTTCCTCCAAATATTCCGTTTATCATTATGGCCGAACAGTTCAATTTTTGTTTCATCAGACCACAGGACATGTCTCCAGAAATTAAGATTTTTGTCCTCATGTGCAGTTGCAAACGGTAGTCTGGCCTTTTTAAGGTGTAATGGCTTTCTCCTCCCAGAGTAACCTTTCAGCTCATGGTGGTACAGGACTCGTTTTACTGTGGATAACCAGTTTCAGCCAGCATCTTCACAAGGTCTTTTGCTGTTGTCCTGGGGTTGATTTGCACATTTCGCACCAAAAAACGTTCCTCTCTGGGACTCAGAATCCGTCTCCTTCCTGAGTGGTATGATGGTCATACATTCCCATGTTTTTTTATACTTGCATATTATTGTCTGAACGGATGAACGTGGGACCTTCAGGCATCTGGAAATTGCACCTAAGGATGAGCCACACTTGTGGAGGTCCACAATTCTTTTCCTGATGTCTTGATTTTCCTATGATGTCAAAGAAAGAGGCTCTGTGTTTGAGGTGTGCCTTTATATGCATCCACAGGTGTGCCACCAATTAACTCAAATGGAATCAATTGACCTATCAGAAGCTTCTTAAGCTCAGAATGGAATCATCTGGAGTTTTCTTTTTGTTTAAAGACACAATAAACTTAGTGTATGTATACTTCTGACTTTGATGAAAGTGATAAAAAAAAATACATAAAAATTCTCCCTCGCTTGATTCTGACATTTAACAAATGCAAAAAATATGTTAATATTTATTGATCTAAAACAGAAAAAGTTTACTCTGATTTAATGTTTGACAGTAAAGAAAAAAAAGTTTTTTTCTGAAGTGTATGTAAATATCTGGTTTCAACTGTATACTGTGTGTATAAAGTATGGCCTCTGTTTACTATAAATCTTCTAATGCCTTTTAAAACTTTCATTGTTCTGTTTAAATGTACTTAATTAAATCTGTACAACGCTTCCCACATTGTGATCAGCAGTAGATTTCTCCCTATTGTGAATAAGCTGGTGCTTTCTCAAATTACTTGAACACGTAAAACTCTTCCCACAGTTTGAGCAGTCATATGGCTTCTCTCCAGTGTGAATGCGCTGGTGAGTTTTTAAAGCACTTGAACGGGTAAAACTCTTCTCACATTGTGAGCAGTAATATGGCTTCACTCCTGTGTGAATAAGCTGGTGCGTTATCACATGACGTGAATGTGTAAAACTCTTTGCACAGTATGAACAGTAATAGGGCTTCTCTCCTGTGTGAATGCGCTGGTGAGAGTTTAAAGCACTTGAATGTGTAAAACTCTTCCCACACTGTGAGCACTGATATGGCTTCTCTCCTGTGTGAATGCGCTGGTGAACTTTTAAAGCACCTGATTGTGCAAAATTCTTCCCACAGTCTGAACACTGATATGGCTTCTCTCCTGTGTGAATGCGTTGGTGAACTTTTAAAGCATTTCCATTTATAAAACACTTTCCACATAGTGTGCAGGGATACAGCTTTTCTCCTGTGTGAATGCGTTGGTGATATTTTAAAGAGTTTAAATGTATAAAACTCTTTCCACAGTGTGAGCACTGATATGGCTTCTCTCCTGTGTGAATGCGTTGGTGGTATTTTAAAGAGTTTAAGTGTATAAAACTCTTTCCACAGTGTGAGCACTGATATGGCTTCTCTCCTGTGTGAATGCGTTGGTGGTATTTTAAAGAACTTGAACTTCTAAAACTCTTCCGACAATGTGAACAGCAATATGGTTTCTCTCCTGTGTGAATGCACATGTGTTGTTTGAGATTTCTCAGGCTGGCAAAACTCTTCTCACACTGTGAGCAGTAGTGAATTCTGCCCTTGCCCATTCTGCACAAATCCCGCTGTGGTGACTTATATTGTGAAGACAGTCAGACGATGATGTTACACTCTGTAGCAGAATGGTAGACAAAACAGCAATCTTGTATTAGGTGCTAAACAAGTATCTTGTGCTTTATTCTTCAGTCACAGAAACAGGAAAGGGAAAGAGTAAAAAAATTGTAAGTAAATAAACAGGGCAAAAACATGTTGAAAGATGAGATTCTATATCAAACAGCATGCTAGCAGGTAAACATGCAGCTCCTTCAAGATTAGAGCTCCATGCTATTTATGTGTAGCATGGTTTCTGGCCATTTAGTGGCTCAATAGGTCTCCTCAAACTTTGTTTCTTTTAGCAATACTATGCAAAATATAATTACTTTTTCTAAAACAGTACCATTCAATAACTGAATATATGCTGCCAAGCTAAAAATATCATCCATCTTCCTTCAGCATCAAGACTATTGTTGCAAATATAATACTTAAAAGTAACATAATTCTTAATATTTCTTATGGAATAGCTAAAAAACTAATTTCTTTAAAATTATTTAATCATTAAACAGTTGTTTTATTTTAAAAGTATTACATGAAATCGGGCATATGTAGTTATATTTTGAAGACAGACCATTTAATTCATGAGAATACAATGAGATTTATACACAATAAAATATTTATGCACATATTATTCATCTATTTTTAGCAAATAAAGAAATAATTGTCAAATACAAAGTCACAGTAATGTACTCAGTATTTATCTAAATTCAAATGCATTATTTATTATATCTGAAAGAAGAATGAAAACTTACCAAGTTGAAATGATCTTTTTTTAAATCCCTGTAATTTCACAGCAGTCTTCTGTGTGAGGACCTCAAGTAAAATGGCAGCGTGTCTCCTTTAAGTACACCTGAGGACAAAGACACAGTTCAACAACAGGCCATTTCACAGCCATTAGCCAACTATTATGACCTCATCATCTGAGTCTGGGGTGTGGCAGGTGAACATCTATAACAATCAGGTCAATTAAAGATATGCAATATAACTGGGACGATGGATGGAGAGCAAAAATATTGGGAATCTAATATGTAACTCTACATGTATAAGACTTACACAAATTCTGCTACATTGCTGTTTCATAATTTATGAAATGGAGCAGGATTAAAAAGGAGAAACTAGTAAACCCAATACACAATGCATATTTGCATAATGCTATTATAATTTGAAGACAGCACATTTTATTCATTAAAATATTCTTTTTTAATAATATATAAAATATATATTATAAAGGTTTTGGGACATTCCTACAAATCATTGAATTCATGTGTTGTTTATCAGGGGTTGGGCTTGGCCCCTTAGTTCCAGTGCAAGGGACTCTTAATGCTTCAGCAGTCTCCACACAAATTCATCCCAAAGGTGTTCTATCAGGTCGAGGTCGGGACTCTGTGCAGGCCAGTCAAGTTCCTCCACACCAAACTCGCTCATCCATGTCTTGATGTTAGAACAGGAAGGGGTCATCCCCAAACGATTCCCACAAAGCTAGAAGCATGAGTTTGTCCAAAATGTCTTGGTATGGTGAAGCATTAAGAAAAGTCGTTTGTTGTAGTTCTCAACAAGTTTCAAGCATGTCTCCTGAGGAGTGGCAGCCCATTCCTCCTTAGCGAATCTCTCAAGCTCCTCCAGATTTGTTGGTCTTCTGGCATGAACTCTGGACTTTAGTGTGCCCCACAGATTTTCTATTGGATTTAAGTCTGGGCTTTGTGCAGGCCAGTCAAGGACGTTCACTTTGCTCCTTTGTAAGTAGTTCCTCACCAGAAGTGAGGTATGCTTTGGGTCGTTATCATGCTGGAAGACAAAATGTCGACTCAGACCAAGTTTTGTTGCAGACTGTCTGAGGTTGTCTCTCAGAATCTCCTCGTAGTCTTCCTTTTTCATGGTTCCTTCAACCCTGACGAGATTCCCAGTTCCAAACACACTGAAACATCCCCACAGCATTATACTCTTCACTGTGGGAAGAGTTGGGTTCTTTGGGTTGAACACCTCTCCCCTTCTTTCTCCAAACATAGGCAACATCTCTATGGCCAAAGAGCTCTAGTTTTGTCTCATCTGACCAAAGGACATTTTCCAGGTTGTCCTTAGCAAACTTCAGTCTAGCTTGTAGGTGTCTCTTCTTCAGAAGTGGAGTCTTTCTTGGTCGGCAACCTCGCAGTCTATTCCTGTGCAAGGCTCTAGTGACTGTCTTTGTTCATACATCAATCCCAGACTTTGCTAAGTCATTCACTAGTGTCCTGGCAGTTTTTCTTGGGTCTTTAGGAACCTCTCTCACTAGTATTCTTTCCAAAGTTTTTGAAATCTTTCGCTTCCTGCCTCTGCCAGTCTTGTTTTACACTGTGTGGGTCTCTTTAAACCTCTTGATAATACTTCTCACAGCAGTTCTTGACACTTGAAAACACTTTGATAAACTTGTATATCCTTCTCCTCCTTTGTGAGCATGAACAATTCTATTTCTCAAGTCTAAACTAATTTCTTTTGTCTTTGCCATTGACATTTTTTGTTGTGGTATACCCACCACTGTTGTTGGCTTTTGTTTCATTAAATTGTTTAAATTGTTTTCTTCAAACTTTGTATAAAAAAAAACACCTTTTGCAGCACTTACAGTTTGGGCATTCTAGCTGTCAATTTTTTCAAGATAATCTGATGAGATTTCACCCCATGCTTCCTGAAGCATCTCCCACAAGATGGATTGGCCGATAAAGTCTTCCTCCCTAGCTGAAATATGCAAGTGATCCCAAACTTTTGCACATTAGTGTATATACGCATATACATGCACAAATATAAGGAGACATTAAAAAAGCAGGGATTTAGAAATGTGAGTATAATTTTCTAGCCATTCTACTCATCTTATCTATACATTTTAAGGACTGGAAGTATTTAATAATGTTACACAAACAAGGAGAAGGAGGGAATTTTTCCATTTTTGAGGAATGCAAAGAAGGTTTTCCCCAAGACAGTTGCATACAACCTTGTAACATTCAAAGAAGAGGAATAGGGACTGCTTTGCAAACTTTTTGATATCCTTTTCTTGATGTACTAATCCCGTACTTTCTAATAAAATCTTTGTAAGATTGTATTTGACCACTGGAGATCAATAAATCATGAAAATTTTTTACACCACTGTTAAACCAGTCAGCTTTATAGAGAGACTCCTTGTTTATAAAAATAGGCCTGTTATTCCACAATAATAAATTGTGTGGAAAAAAATTGTGGGTAAATAACATTTTCCCAAAGAGTAAGACTTGTTTGTGGAAGTTGGATAACTTCACCGGAATTTTAGACACCTCAAAGCCACATTTGAGTAAGAAATCAATACCTCCAACCATGTTAAAAATGTTGTTAGAGATATGGCAATATATAGAGTGAGGCTGAGAAATACACTTTTTTAACCATTTGATTCTAAAAGATGCAATTACAGATTCAAGTTCCATGGCTCTTAGACCCCCATTTTCATAATCCTTGCCTAACTGAGATTTGCGCAGGTAATGAGTTTTATTCTTCCATAATAGTTTAAATATTATGGAGTTAAATGATTTTATTACTTTTGATGAAGTATACAGGGAATGACACGGATAAATAAGCTTCAAAAAACCTTCTGTTTTAGACAATAAGATTTGACCCAATAAGGATAAATCACGTGTGAGCCAATGATTGAATGATTTTTGAGCAGCTTTTATTTTAGGAGTAAAATTTAAGCTCTCGATGTCATGTGGGTTCTTTGAAATCACAAGACCAATATACTTTACCTCATTTTTCACTGGAATTTTAACTATGCTGGTAAAGTCGTAATCATTAACAGCCAAAAGTTCACACTTCGTAAGATTCAGTCAGTCCAGATGCTTTAGAAAAGCAGATTATTTTATCAATTGCTATTGAAACCATATTCTTGTTTTTTAGAAAAAGGACTACATCATCAGCGAATTGGCTAATTACAAATTTCACCCCCAAAATTTCAATACCTCGTATATCTGAGGATATACAGGAATTCTGCAGCTAAGAGGAATAAAAGAGGGCTAATTGGACATCCCTGTCAGATACCCCGTTTAACTGAGAACCTTCTTGAAAGGCCGCTTCTGAGAGATACACTACTATTTCTATCATTATAAAGTATTTGAATAATATTGCAAAAATCCGTTCCAAAACCAAAAAGTTCCAAAGTCTTGAACAGAAACAGGTGCTCTACAGAATCAAAGGCTTTAAGAAAATCTAAGAATAAAATAAAGCTATCATGCGAGATCAGTGAATTATAATCAAGCATATCTAAAACTAAGCGAATATGATTATGAAAGTCTTCCTTTTATAAATGCTGACCGAGTTTCATCAATTATTTTTAAAAAGCCAGTCCTTAATCTATTAGCATAAACAAGTGCAAAACGCTAATAATCACAATAAAGAAGTGTAATAGGTTTCCAATTGTCCATGGACATTTTATCTTTGTTTGGTTTGGGTATCAGCATAATTATACCTTTTTTCATTGTTGGTGACAAAACAGAATTATTAATACACTCCTTAAAAGCATCATATATAAGATCTTTAATATCGGCCCAAAAGAATTTATAGAACTCTGTCATGGGGCCACCTGGACCTGGTGACTTTCCGCAAGGCATTTGAGAAATAGCAAACTTAGCAGAGATGGAGGTATTGGCTTGAATCATAGAGAAAAAATGGAAAATTAAGCTATATAATTATATAGAAAAGATTAGTCAATAATGTAAAGTTTATTTTAATCACATTCACAGCCAGAAGAACACTTTTACAATGGTAAATTGTTACAGCCCAGTCTAGGTTTTGGCTGCACAGAGTAAGGCTTAGACTGGAGTCTATAATGAACCAACCTGCACTGAACATACTGAATAGTGAGTTCATACCTGTACTTTGAGAGTTGTAACATAGAAGGGTTTTTTTTTTATGAAAAAAATATTAGTGTAAAATACAAAAATTAAATTTGTTCTTAAATATACTTTTCTGGACAAGTGAATACATGTGTTATTTAAAACAGTAAACATGGCAGACAATAAAATTTGATTCACTAAATCAAGTAATAAGTCTATCATGTCTTCCTACTCCTTATCAGGCACTGGAAAGTCTTTACAATTATCATTGCAGATTCAGCGCATGAATTAAAAAAAATATACTGTGTGTATATAGTACGAGTTCTCCTTTCTATAAATCTTCTGATGCCTTTTAAAACATACTTTATTTTGTGTAAATGTACTTATTTAAATCTGTACAACACTTCACGCATTGTGATCAGCAATACATTTCTCCCTCTTGTAAATAAGCTGGTGCTTTTTCAAATCACCTGAACAGGTAAAAGTCTTCCCACAGTGTGTACAGTAATATGGTTTCACTCCTGTGTGCAAGCGTTGGTGATTTTTTAAATCACGTGACCGTCTAAAACTCTTTCCACAGTGTGAGCAGCGATATGGCTTCTCTCCTGTGTGAATGAGCTGGTGAGTTTTTAAAGCACCTGACCGTCTAAAACTCTTCCCACAGTGTGAGCAGTGATATGGCTTCTCTCCTGTGTGAATGCGCTGGTGAGTTTTTAAAGCACTTAGCTGTGTAAAACTCTTCCCACAGTGTGAGCATTGATATGGCTTCTCTCCTGTGTGAATGCGATGGTGAGTTTTTAAATCACATGTCCGTCTAAAACTCTTTCCACAGTATGAACAGTAATATGGCTTCTCCCCTGTATGAATGCGCTGGTGAGTTTTTACAGAACTTAGCTGTGTAAAACTCTTCCCACAGTGTGAACACTGATATGGCTTATCTTTAGTGTGAATGACCTGGTGTTTTTTTAAATTATGTGAATGTGCAAAATTCTTTCCACAGTGTGAGCAGTAATATGGCTTCTCTCCTGTGTGAATGCGTTCGTGAATTTTAAAAGTGCTCAACTGTCTAAAACTCCTCCCACAGTGTGAGCAGCAATATGGCTTCTCTCCTGTGTGAATGCGCTGGTGAGTTTTTAAAGCACCTGACCGTGTAAAACTCTTCCAACAGTGTGAGCAATGATACGGCTTCTCTCCTGTGTGAATGTACTCATGAAGTTTTGCATTACATTTGTTCCTAAAACTCTTTCCACAGTGTGAGCAGCAATGAGGCTTCACTCCTGTGTGAATGTGCATGTGTTGTTTGAGAATACTTGGCTGCGCAAAACTCTTTCCACATTGTGAACAGCAAAATGGTTTCTCTCCCGTGTGAATGCGCATGTGTTGTTTGAGAATACTCAGGCTGACAAAACTCTTCCCACATTGTGAACAGTAGTGAATTCTGCCCTTGCCCATTCTGCACAAATCCCTCTGTTTTGATTTCTAGTGTGAAAACAGCCAGACAATGACGTTTCACTGTAAGAGAACAGTAAACAAAACATCAATCTTAGATTATTAGGTGCTAAACAAGCATCATGTGCTTTATTCAGCAGTAACAGAAATAGAAAATGAAAAGAGGCAAGTCATTAACAAGGCAAAAACATGCTGAAGGGATGAGTTGCTATATAGAAGCAGCAGGTAAACATACAGCTCCTTCAACAATAGAGCTCCCTACAAGAGTCATGGAGAAGAGTTTCAAGGTTATGTCTGGTTATTTATGTGTAGCATGGTTTCTGGCTATTTAGTGGCTCCATAGATCTAATCTAACTTTGTTTCTTTTAGCAATACTATGCAATATATAATTACTTTTTCTAATAACAGTATAATCCAATAACTGAATGTATGCCAAACTAAAAATATCACGATCTACCTTCTGCATCAAGACTATTGTTGCAAATATAATACTTAAAAGTAACATAATACTTAATATTTTACGGAATCTAAAAAACAACTAATATTTAACTCTACATGTATAAGACTTACACAAATTCTGCTACATTGGTGTTTCATAATTTATTAAATGGAGCAGGATTAATAAAGGAGAAACTAGTAAACCAAATACACAACACATATTTGCACAATGTTATTATAATTTGAAGACAGCACATTTTATTCATTAAAATATTTTTTTTATATTTGATACACTATATTGCCAAAGGTTTTGAGACATTCCTACAAATCACTGAATTCATGTGCTTGAATTCAAGGGGCTTGGCCCCTTAGTTCCAGTGCAAGGAACTCTTAATGCTTCGGCAGCCTCCACTCATTTCATCCACTCAATTCATCCCAAAGGTGTTCTATCGGGTCGAGATCAGGACTCTGTGCAGGCCAGTCAAGTTCCTCCACACCAAACTCACTCATCCATGTCTTGATGTTGGAACAGGAAGGGGTCATCCCCAAACTGTTCCCACAAAGCTAGGAGCATGAATTTGTCCAGAATGTCTTGGTATGGTGAAGCATTAAGAGTTCCTTTCACAGGCCAAGCCCTAACCCTGAAAAATAACAATTGAATTGAATGATTTGGAGGGATGTCCCAAAACTTTAGGAAATATAGTGTATATTCAATAAATTAGTTGTGCATGTCTTTTTCATCAAACAAAGAAAACATTGTCAATTCAAATTTTGTATTCATTTAAAGTCTAATGCATTACTTATTTATAGAAAGTATACTTACCAAGTTGAAATGATTTTTTTTTAAATCCCAGTAATCTCAAAGCAGAATCCTCAGTGAGTACACCAGTGTCTCTTTTAAGTACACCTAAGGAAAAAATACAGTTCAACAACAGGCCATTTCACAGCCATTAGCCAACTATTAGTAACTCATCATCTGTATCTAGGGTGTGGTAGGAGAACATCTAGAACCAATTAATGATATGCAAAGTGACTGGATGGATTGTTCCATATCAGGGTATGGAGAGCACGATTATTCCATTATATCTAAATATATAAGATTAATACAAAAATGTCATAGGATTATAAGAGGACAAACTAGTAAGAGTTAGTAGTAACATGTTTATGGCAGAAATAACATAAAATACTGCAACATTTATTGAAAAATAAAAATATTGCTGCACAAATTGAACCCAAAACTTACCAGCATATCTGGAACTAAAATGAGACATATTTCTAAATTCAACAATTAAGATTTGTGCAGGTAATGAGTTTTATTCTTCCATAATAGTTTAAATATCATGGAGTTAAATGATTTGATTACTTTTGATGAAGTATAAAGGGAATGACAGATAAATAAGCTTCGATGAACCTTCTGTTTTAGACAATAAGATTTGACCCAATAAGGATAAATCACGTGTAATCCAATGATTCAATGATTTTTGAACAGCTTTTATTTTAGGAGTAAGATTTAAGCTCTCTAAATTCAACAACTGTGAATGAATTTCTTTGAAGCTTTCACTACTTTTCATTAAATGTCAATAAGATTTTAAAAGTAAAGCTTGGTGTTTTAGAGAAGCAGTCCCAGTCAGAGACTTTTTCAATTCTTTGTCCATGCTTTTTATTACTAGTGGCCAAAAAGTGGAATTTCTATCTCTTTTCTGTAATGTCGGTGTTAAATAATCAGCTGTTAATGATTCATATAAATAAACGTAGCTTATTTAAACTTACACATTACTGCACAGAGTTAAATTAGTAAAGTAGATGTTTCTTTTCTCTTCTAATCTAAGATAAGCTTAGTAACAGTGTGTGTAATCACCTCCAGGAGCTCTTCAAACAATTCCACTGCTGCTTGCTCCTCGTTGTCCAAATCAAGCTCCTAAGAGTAAAACGCAGACAACATGCAGATATCCTCAAATCGCAAAGCGAGCTCCCTGAAGCATTAGAGGACGATTGAAAGCGTATTTCGTTACACTTCCGTCAAATCAACCATTTGTTCATGTTCATTTTGAACCAATCCTTCATATGACTCGGGAACAACAACTAAGTTTCCCGCACAGAACCGATAGGATGTTGCGCATGCGCGGTAAATACAAAAGGAACGAATCGCTTCATCTCGCGAGTCGTTGGTTCATCACGTGACAGCCTCATAGGCTTCGGCTATGCAGTCTGTACCGGAAACAGATTTTATTTTATTTTTGAATAAATTTTGCACAGAAATGTACAAAACAAGACAGGGAACACAAAAACAACACAGCAAGAGACCAATAATACTAAAGAAAATATACAACAGGAATAACACTCAAAGCAGCATAATATATGTATATATACAGCTCTGGAAAGAAATAAGAGACCACTGCTCAATCTCCAGATTTGAACCCTATTGAAAACCTCTGGAATGTCATCAAGAGGAAGATGGATGGTCACAAACCATCAAGCAAAGCTGAGCTGTTTGCTTTTTTTGCAAAAAGTGTGGTATAAAGTTACCCAACAGCAATGTGATAAACTGTTGGAGAGCATGGAGCCAAAACACATGCAAATCGGGGTTATTCCACCAAATACTGATTTCTAAATATTGTTTAGCCAAAGCATTAACACAACTTGTTTACAAATTATTTGCATTTTGTTTTATTTGAGTTAGTAAAGCTCTGTAAATACTGCGTGATCTTGGGATATTTTGATGTTTTGTCATTTCCTTTAAATATACACTCTAAATAACAATAGTTATATTTTGAATTTAGGAGAAATATTGTCAGCAGTTCACAAAAAATGAAACACTGTATAAAAGTGCGTTGTGTCACAGGCTCTTGTAGCGAACATGAATAAAATTACATTACATATAGCAAAAAAACAAATTAACACAATTCAGTCTCACAAGTTTCCTTTCACTCCAGCAAAAAAAAAACACAGCCCACCCCGGGGATCTGGAATGAACGCAAAGTGAAAACCGAGAAAAAAAGAAAACCCAAAAGCATAAATGGTTCTTGAAAAACTTTACCAACTATTTTGAAGAATCAAAACGATTTTCTTGAAAAGTCCACCCTGAAGCATTTTCAAAGGTGGACTTTTCAAGAAAATCGTTTTGATTTGTAAGGATGTCCGCGACCAAATCGATTTCTTCTCCTCTGTCAGCCATTGTGAATTATATATATATAATATATAATATATATATATTATTTAGTTTGTGTGGTTCGCTGCCTCTGACTACTCCAATTATCCAATCAAAAGATGTGAAATTGCTGACGTAATCGTATGCCTGCTACATGGGCCCAGTGACGCCAACTCAAAATCTGATTAGTTAATGGAACAGTTTCATTGGCACTATATATATATTATACACTACCGCTCAAAAGTTTGGGATCGCTCAAAAATGGTATTGTTTTCCAAGGAAACACACACAAAATTAGTCTTAATAGAAAATATAGAAAAAGAACAGGACATGCTGACATGTCAGAGTAAGAAATAATGATTTTGAGGGAAATGATGAATGTTTTCTTCAAACTGCATCAAAAAAAAAAAAAACCTTTTGCAGCAATTACAGCTTGGGCATTCTAGCTGTCAATTTTTCAAGATAATCTGATGAGATTTCACCCCATGCTTCCTGGAGCATCTCCCACAAGATGGATTGGCCGATAAAGTCTTCCTCCCTAGCTGAAATATGCAAGTGATCCCAAACTTTTGCACATTAGTGTATATACACGCATATACATGCACAAATATAAGGAGACATTAAAAAAGCAGGGATTTAGAAATGTGAGTATAATTTTCTAGCCATTCTACTCATCTTATCTATACATTTTAAGGACTGGAAATATTTAACAAGGTTACACACAAACAAGGTGAAGGAGGGAATTTTTCCTTGCCACTTACAGCTATGAATATTGTATTTACCCAAGATTAATACAAGATTAACAGTGTCTAACATACTGGAATCAAGATTATCCATAAAATATAGGCCAAATATAGTCTCAAGAACAAGATGACTGTTAATACCAAGACTTGATATCTTGGAAATAACAGGAAAGAAATGTCTGAGGCATTGAAACAAAGGTAATGAGGTGACAGCATTGTCATGAGACAAGAGTGTGCCAATACATTTATAATGTATCAATGCCCTCTTAGATCCTAATGTGACCTGTGCATGCGAAGTTATGACATGAGCAATTCTATTAAATCAAAGTATTGGCACCTTCGCAATTCTGCTACCTGTTAAAATAACTTTCAATACCATATCAGGCATGTGTCTTAATGCTAGTTTTCAATATGTTCATGTGAAAAGGTAAGGTGAGGTAAGGGTTGCTTAACCAAGTATTTTTTTTTCTTTCTCATGAGAGAAGGTTCAGGTGCTCCAAGGACTAGCTGGCTCAGCTGATTCTCAATAAAGTCTACTTTTGGTATTAAATTTCTAAGACTCTGAGAGATTCCTTGACAATGCCTGCATTCTCTACCATTATAAGTTTTGCATGGGGAACTTTGTGTGATGGGGAAAAACAAAGATCTTCCTATGTTAGTTATCCCTGCCTTTCGAGCTCAAGTTAAAAATTTCAACCTAGTTGGCTAGGTAAAAAAATACTGTAATGTATCAACCTGGAATATCTAATTACATGGCCATTAACCATTACTGTAGTGTGACATTACAGCTGGGACTCAATCGTCTCTATATTTTGAAAAGATATAAGCAAAGTGACATACATTTTTAAGTAAATTTGAATTTCACTGTGAATAAACCTGATTAAATAAAATCAAGCAAAATATAGTTATAGTTTCAAAGACAGACCATTTTATTTAGTGTATACACTCAGCTATACAGATATTTTTACCTATTAGTGTAGATAAAGTTAATGAGTATACAAAACATACAAAATGTCAATTAATATCTATTTCTGCTTTACATTTTTCTCTGCTGTCATGCACACATTTTTGTCTCTTGTGTGAATCACCTGCCTTCCATGCAAGATTCTTAGCAGAGTCCATCAATGACACAGTCAAAACTTTCTATTGAATATGTCCATAGGAACCATTACAAAAATTACTTCACACTAAGTTCAAGGCAACATTTTTTTTCTTAATATATTTAAAATAATAAATGTTATGCTGATATCAGGGAATATATTGCCAAAGAATTGCAGTGAATCTCTGCACTCAGAGACAGATATTAAATAGCAAAATTTCTCAAATTATAGAAGAACAAACTGTCATGGATCGTCTGTGTTTGACACATGTTTATCAAACAGTGTCATGAAGAGTGTCATCACTTGGCCAAACACAAAAAACAGATTTTTTGAAAAAGAAGAAATGACCAAAGTAAAAGACAAAAATACAATTTATCCTTAAGTAAAACTTTCCTGGACAATTGCATACATGCAATAATTTAAATTATATACACTGAAAATGTCAAACAATAAAATCTGAGTCACTAATTCACTAAATCTTGTAAGTCTACCATGTCTTCCTACTCCTCATCAGGCTGTGGAAAGTCTTTACAATCATCATTGCAGATTCAGAGCATCAGTAATGAAAATGTATATATACTGTGTGTATAAAGTATGGCCTCTCTTTACTATAAATCTTCTAATGCCTTTTAAAACTTTCTTTGTTCTGTTTAAATGTACTTAATTAAATCTGTACAACACTTCCCACACTGTGATCAGCAATAGATTTCTCCCTATTGTGAATAAGCTGGTGCTTTTTCATAGTACTTGAACACGTAAAACTCTTCCCACAGTGTGAGCAGTCATATGGCTTCTCTCCAGTGTGAATGCGCTGGTGAGCTTTTAAAGCACTTGAACGGGTAAAACTCTTCTCACATTGTGAGCAGTAATATGGCTTCACTCCTGTGTGAATAAGCTGGTGCGTTATCACATGACGTGAATGTGTAAAACTCTTTCCACAGTCTGAACAGTAGTATGGCTTCTCTCCTGTGTGAATGCGCTGGTGAGAGTTTAAAGCACTTGGATGTGTAAAACTCTTTGCACAATGTGAGCACTGATATGGCTTCTCTCCTGTGTGAATGCGCTGGTGAGTTTTTAAAGCACCTGAACGTGCAAAATTCTTCCCACAGTCTGAACACTGATATGGCTTCTCTCCTGTGTGAATGCGTTGGTGAGTTTTTAAAGCATTTCCATCTATAAAAGACTTTCCACAGAGTGTGCAGGGATACGGCTTTTCACCTGTGTGAATGCGTTGGTGATATTTTAAAGAGTTTGAGTATATAAAACTCTTTCCACAGTGTGAGCACTGATATGGCTTCTCTCCTGTGTGAATGCGCTGGTGATTTTTTAAAACACCTGAACGTGCAAAATTCTTCCCACAGTTTGAACACTGATATGGCTTCTCTCCTGTGTGAATGCGTTGGTGAGTTTTTAAAGCACTTGAACTTCTAAAACTCTTCCCACAATGTGAACAGCAATATGGCCTCTCTCCTGTGTGAATGTGCATGTGTTGTTTGAGATTACTCAGCCTGCCAAAACTCTTCTCACACTGTGAGCAGTAGTGAATTCTGCCCTTGCCCATTCTGCACAAATCCTGCTGTGGTGATTTATATTGTGAAGACAGTCAGACGATGATGTTACACTCTGTAGCAGAATGGTAGACAAAACAGCAATCTTGTATTATTAGGTGCTAAACAAGTATCTTGTGCTTTATTCTTCAGTCACAGAAACAGGAAAGGGAAAGAGTAAAAAATTAGTAAGTAAATAAACAGGGCAAAAACATATGCTGAAGAGATGAGATTCTATATCAAAACAGCATGCTAGCAGGTAAACATACAGCTCCTTCAAGATTAGAGCTCCATGCTATTTATGTGTAGAATGGTTTCTGGCCATTTAGTGGGTCAACAGGTCTACTCAAACTTTGTTTCTTTTTGCAATGCTATGCAAAATATAATTACTTTTTCTAAAACAGTACCATTCAATAACTGAATATATGCTGCCAAGCTAAAAATATCATCCATCTTCCTTCAGCATCAAGATTATTGTTGCAAATAATTCTTAACATAATATTTCTTATGGAATAGCTAAAAACATTTCTTTAAAATGATTTTAGCATTAAACAGTGATTTGATTTTAAAAGTATTACATGGAATCGGGCATATGTTATAATTTGGAGACAAACCATTTAATTCATGAGAATACACTGAGATTTATTAGACATATTATTCATCTATTTTTATAAAATAAAGAAATAATTGTCGAATACAAAGTCACAGTAATGTACTGAGTATTTATCTAAATTCAAATGCATTATTTATTATATTTGAAAGAAGAAAGAACTTACCAAGTTGAAATGATCTTTTTTAAATCCCTGTAATTTCACAGCAGTCTTCTGTGTGAGGACCTCAAGTAAAATGGCAGAGTGTCTCCTTTAAGTACACCTGAGGACAAAGACACAGTTCAACAACAGGCCATTTCACAGCCATTATCCAACTATTACCACCTCATCACTTGAGTCTGGGGTGTGGCAAGTGAATATCTAGAACCATCAGGTCAATTAAAGATATGAAAAGTAACTGGATATATTGTTCCCATATCAGGGTATGGAAAGCAAAATATTGGAAATCTAATATGTAACTCTACGTGTATAAGTTTCACACAAAAATTTTGATATGTTGCTGCTTCATGTTTTATGAAACTGAGAAGTATTATAAAAGGACAAACTAGTAAGCCTAATACACAACACATATTTGTATACAGACGACAGAATACAGCAAAGTACAAAGAAGAAAATACTGTAACATTTAATAAAAATAAAAATAAAATGGATTTAATAAAAACAAACTTTGACATTGCATCGTTTCTTAAAATATAGTACCAGTACCAGTTGTGATCAATATATTGATGTAATTTGCCAGGACAATCTGAATAAGCTTGGAAAAGTTTGAATGTCACATTAGCACCATTTTGGTCCAATAACCCTAACCCTTGGTCTAATAGTTTAAAAACATCTTTACCTGAAATGAAAGCAAAAAATAAAATTGATACAAATAAATAGAGGGAAAAAAACCCACTCCAAAAGAAAATGCCACACCCCTACTGCCAGTGAAATAAGTGAACAGTATGTGCAGTGATCATATACAGTATACAGAGAGTAAACACAAGCCCAAAGTGAAAACCAAGCTCAATGTCAGGGAAACACAGGCACACGTCAAAACCAGAACAGAGAACTCAAAACAACAATCACAAGTACCACCAATCTACACTCCAAACACACCACTTCTACAACCCTCCTCCTTTATTCCCTTCTTCTTCTTCCTTAAATAGTCGCACCAGTAATGATGTCATTGAGGTGGAGGCAGGATCAGGTCAGGCCATAAAACTTTGGCTGGGAATCTGACCTGCAAACATGGCAAACACAAACATTGCACAAAGAATACACAATAGAAAACAGACACAGAAAACACCACGGGTTGTAAAAATAATAATAAAAACAACTTTGTGTGATGGGAAAATACGAATATCTTCCTAGGTTAGTCACCCCCACCTTTCAGGATTTAATATAAGTTAAAAATTTAAACCATTAGCCATTAACCATTATTGTAGAGTGTGACATCACAACAAGTACTCATTTTGACTAACAATTAATGTATCTGCAGATTTGTCTCTGCTTATATGCAGCAATGTCAATGTTTTTTGTTTTCATTTTCATTAAATGAAAAATATAAAAGCAAGCAAATTAAGTTAAGACTTAAGTTTTAAGTTTATTTAAATCACATTTACAGCCAGAAGAAATCACTTTTACAATGATAAACTGTGACGGCCAAGTCTGGAATGGACCAAACTGCACAGACTGTACACAAAATTCAGAATAATGCAAATGAAAGTACTTTGTGTATATAGCTTTTTTGTATGAATCTCTACAAACCTTCCCACATTGTGATAATACAGCAATACAGCTATTCTGAATAAGCTGGTGCTTTTTCAAATCACTTGATCATGTAAAACTCTTCCCACAGTGTGAGCAGTAATATTGCTATACTCCTTTGTGAATGCGTTGGTGAGTTTTTAAGGAACTTGAACATGTAAAACTCTTTCCACAGTCTGAACAGTAGTATGGCTTTTCTCCTGTGTGAATGCGTTGGCAGCTTTTAAAAGTACCTGACTGTGTAAAACTCTTCCCACAGTGTAAGCACTGATATAGCCTCTCTCCTGTGTGAATGCGCTGGTGAGCTATTAAAGCACTTGAATATGTAAAACTCTTCTCAGTGTGAGCACTGATATGGCCTTCCTTCTGTGTGAATGGCCTGGTGATAATTTAAAGCATTTAAAGCTTTTAACTGTTTAAAATCTTTTCTGTAAATCTTCTGAAGCCTTTTAAAACTTTCTTGGTTCTGTTTAAATTGACTTACTTAAATCTGTATAACACTTCCCACATTGTGATCGGCAATAGATTTCTCCGTATTGTGAATAAGCTGGTGTTTTTTCAAACCACTTGAAGAGGTAAAACTCTTCCCACAGTGTGAGCAGTAATACGGCTTCTCTCCTGTGTGAATGCGTTGGTGAATTTGTAAATTATTTGATTGTGTAAAACTCTTCCCACAGTATGAGCACTGATACGGCTTCTCTGCTGTGTGAATGCGCTGGTGAATTTTTAAAGCACTTAACTGTGAAAAACTCTTCCCACAGTGTGAGCACTGATATGGCTTCTCTCCTGTGTGAACGCGCTGGTGAGTTTTTAAATCCTTTAAAGTTTTAAAACTCTTTCCACAGTGTGAGCACTGATACGGTTTTTCTCCTGTGTGAATGCGTTGGTGAGTTTTTAAAGCACCTGAATTTGTAAAATTCTTCCCACATTGTAAGCACTGATATGGCTTCTCTCCGGTGTGAATGCGCTCGTGAACTTTTAAATCCTGTGTGTCTCTAAAGCCCTTTCCACAGTTTGAACAGCAATAGGGCTTTTCTCCTCTGTGAATACGTTCATGTTTTTTGAGATACCAACTGCAAACAAAACTCTTCCCACACTGTGAGCAGTGATACGGCTTCTCTCCTGTGTGAATGCGTTGGTGAACTTTTAAAGCGTTTGAATGTGTAAAACCCTTCCCACACTGTGAGCAATGATATGGCTTCTCTCCTGTGTGAAGGTGCTGATGTTTCTTTAATTGACTTAGTTGTGCAAAACTCTTTCCACATTGTGAACAGCAATATGGCCTCTCTCCAGTGTGAACACGCATATGTTGTTTGAGATTACTCAGCTTGCAAAAACTCTTCCCACACTGTGAGCAGTAGTGAATTCTTCCCTTGCCCATTTTTTACAAATCCCTTTGGCTAGACAGCCAGACGATGATGTTTCACTCTGTAACAGAACAGCAGACAATCTTAGATTATTAGGTGATAAACAAGTATCATGTGCTTTATTCTTCAGTCACAGAAACAGAAAATGGAAAGAAGCAAGTAAATAAACAAGACAATAATGTATGCTGAAGAGATTAGCGCAATATAAAACAGTTTCACTGGGACTGCATGTTTGGACCATGCTAAAGTTAATTGTCGAATGCAAAGTCACAGTAATGTATTGAGTATTTATCTAAATTCAGATACATTGTTTTATTCTTTTTTTTTAAAAAAAAAAAGGAAACTTATCAAGCTGAAATGACCTTTTTTTTTTTCAAAAAATCCTACTAATTTCACAGCAGTCTTCTGTGTGAGGACCTCAACTAAAAGTGCCCCAACTAAAGTGTCTCCTTTAAGTATACCTGAGGACAAAGACACTGTTTAGCAACAGCCATTTCAAAGCCATTAACCAACTATTACCACCTCATCATGGTAGTCTGGGGTGTGGCAGGTGAATATCTAGAACCATCAGGTCAATTAAAGATATGCAACATCCATTTGGAGAGCAAAATATTATGAATCTAATATGTAACGCTCATATGTAATTCTGCTTCAATGCTGTTTTGTATTTTATGAAACAAACTAGTAAGCCTAATACACAACACATATTTGTATACACAAGACAATACAGCCAACTACAACATTTAAGGAAAATAAAATGGATCAAACTTTGACATTGCTGCACACATTCACAAGCAAAGGCAAATGTGCAAATGCATTAATCATTGTGTTAAAATATGGTGAAGTAAGAGTAAAATACTAGTTGTGATCAGTATATTGGTGTAAAATGCTAGACTTGTCTGATCCAAGGAATTTGAGGTGCTCTTTTTCAAAGCTGAGTAACAGACTGGCTGGAAGACCATTCTGTTCCAAAGTGAAAGTGCAGAACACAAAGGCGTACACACTGTGGTGGGATTCTGTGCCGCTCAACTATGCAAGGGACTTGTGCTTAATGTGCTTTCTTTCAAATTTGATGAACAGACTCACTGCATGTTGACAAATAAAAAAGAAAAAGTGCAGCACACAAAGGTGAACTTTGATCCAATGGCTGAACAGTAATCATAGCTCAAGCAAAACAAAAAAAGGACAAAGGGCTCACATAGAAGACAGGCCGAGCAGGCGTAAAAACAGCGGACAGGCTCAGCTGCTTTCTGAACTCTTTGACATAAGCACCATTACATTGGGCAAATTACTGACACCGCAGGAAAAGGTAAAATGGTGATGAAAGAAGTAGCTTGAGAGGGAGCGGTAAAAATGCTGGCCACCGCAGCTGGGGGCACTCCTGAGCCCTACACGTAAGCATTAGTGGTTCAGTGGTAGAATTCTCGCCTGCCACGCGGGAGGTTCGATTCCCGGCCAATGCATGGCCAGCTTTAGGCATATGAGCATAGGCTCTGGAGCGTCAACAATTCCGCTCGGACAAGGCTTAGGGATGGGTTCCATGCTTCTCCAAGGAATCCAAGGTGATCTTTTTCAAAGCTGATTAACAGACTGATTGCAACACTGCTTATTTCCACAGAGAAAGTGCAGAACCTGAAAGCATACAAACTGCAGTGGGAGTCGGCGGGATGCTCGACTGCGCAAAGGGATTCAGGCATATGGTGGTCTCTTTCAATTTTGATGAACAGACTCAATGCAAGTTGACAAATTGGCAAAGAAGAAGTGCAGCACATGAAGGTGACCTCTGATCACATGGCTGAACAGTCCTCGTAGCTAAACCAGACCAAAAAAGGGGTCATGCTGAGGGCAGGAGAAACAGCCGTATAAACGACGGACGGGGTGAACTGCTTTCTGAACTCTTAGAGCAACGTTACATTGGGCAAATTACTGGCACCGCAAGAAAAGGTAAAAAGGTGATGACAGAAGTAGCTTGAGAGGGAGCGGTAAAAAAGAAGCGCAGCACACAAAGGTGAACTCTGATTGAAATGCTGACACTACAACTACAACTACAATGTACCATCTTGGACATCTTAAAAAATTATACACTACGCAGCATACACTCCGGTTTGCACAGAACTCCTCAATACTATGAGATTTGCACAGGACTCATAAACACACAGTTTTTATATTTTATTCCTGGTTTTTAGATGTTTTATCTTTTAGATTTTTTAGTTTTAGATCTATCTATCTATCTATCTATCTATCTATCTATCTATCTATCTATCTATCTATCTATCTATCTACCTATCTATCTATCTATCTATCTATCTATCTATCTATCCATCCAATGGTGTAAATTTGGTTCATTATTTTACAGGGGCGTTCACCAAGACTTGAGAGAATTATTTTATGAAGTCAAAAATGTTCACCATTAATGTTTTGTGTGTGAATAAAATTTAAATAATTTCACTGTTAAACAAACTTTTATTTTAAACTAACTGCTGTACCTGAAAATGTAAAATAAATCACTTGTTGCACAAGACGACTGTCAGAGACACATTCATCAATCCGCAGGGGTTTAGAATAGAAAAAGCAGAAAGCCTTTATGAACTGTGTATGTTGAATCACTATTTTGTAATATCAATAGCAGAGAGACAGCAGCAACATTAATATGCAATTCTTATGGAATAGCTACAAAACATTTCTTTAAAATTATTTAATCATCAAACAGTTGTTTTATTTTAAAAGTATTACATGGAATCGGGCATATGTAGTCATAATTTGTACATAGATCGTTTAATTCATGAGAATACGCTGAGATTTATACACAATAAAATATTTATGCACATATTATTCATCTATTTTTATCAAATAAAGAAATAATTGTCGAATACAAAGTCACAGTAATGTACTGAGTATGTATCTAAACTCAAATGCATTATTTATTATATTTGAAAGAAGAATGAAAACTTACCAAGTTGAAATGATCTTTTTTATATCCCCGTAATTTCACAGCAGTCTTCTGTGTGAGGACCTCAACTAAAATGGCAGAGTGTCTCTTTTAAGTACACCTGAGGACAAAGACACAGTTCAACAACAGGCCATTTCACAGCCATTAACCAACTATTACCACCTCATCACCTGAGTCTGGGGTGTGGCAGGTGAACATCTAGAACCATCAGGTAAATTAAAGATATGCAAAGTAACTGGATAGATTGTTCCCATATCAGGGTATGGAGAGCAGAATATTAGGAATCTAATATGTAACTCTACATGTATAAGTTTCACACAAAAATTTTGATATGTTGCTGCTTCATATTTTATGAAACTGAGAAGTATTATGAAAGGACAAACTAGTAAGCCTAATACACAACACATATTTGTATACAGACGACAGAATACAGCAAAGTACAAAGAAAACACTAACATTTAATAAAAATAAAATGGATTTAATAAAAACAAACTTTGACATTGCTGCATGCACTCATAAGCAAAGGCAAATGTGCAAATGCATTAATCGTTTCTTAAAATATAGTTAGAGTATCAGTTAGAGATAGAGTACCAGTTGTCATCAATATATTGGTGTAATTTGCCAGAATAAACTGAATAAGAAAATGAATTTTAAAAGGTCACATTAGCACCATTTTGGTCCATTTATCAATTAAGTATCATACTATCTTCTTGTTGTATAATATATTAAATAAAATAATAAACAAATGTCTAATAGTTTAAGAACTTACCTGAAATGAAAGCAAAAGATAAATACCACAGGGCTTACTCAACTACAAATAAATAGAGGAAAAAAACCCACTCCAAAAGAAAATGGCAGCCACACCCCTACTGCCAGTGAAATAAATGAACAGTATGTGCAGTGATCATATATACAGAGTAAACACAAGCCCAACGTGAAAACCAAGCTCAATGTCAGGGAAACACAGGCACACGTCAAAACCAGAACAGAGAACTCAAAACAACAATCACAAGTACCACCAATCTACACTCCAAACACACCACTTCTACAACCCTCCTCCTTGATTCCCTTCTTCTTCCTTAAATAGTCGCACCAGTAATAATGTCATTGAGGTGGAGGCAGGATCAGGGCACGTTAGGGCAGGCCATAAAACTTTGGCTGTGTTAGAATTTTCGGGTTCACTCAGAGAAAATCCTGAGCTGCGCTGCTGCTGCCTCTAGAGCTGAATTCAGGGAAGAGATGCTAAAGAACCACACAGAGAGAGTCATTGAATAGCAGAGCTCTTCAAAATTTAATGAGATAATTTAAGGAGTATTTATACAGAAGAAAGGTATAATCTTCATTATTATCTATAGGTAAACAAGACGTCAGCAGAAACAGACATGGTGGTTGACGTGAAACAATTAATGTATCTGCAGATTTGCCTCTGCTTACGTGGCAATGTTTTTTTTTTTTTCATTTTCATTAAATGAAAAAATATAAAAGCAAGTAAAATAATTGAGACTTAAGTTTTAAGTTTATTTAAAACACATTTACAGCCAGAAGAAATCACTTTTACAATGGTAAACTGTGACGGCCCAGTCTGGAATGGATCAAACTGCACAGACGGTACACACAATTATACACAAAATTCAGAATAATGAAAATGAAAGTACTTTGTGTATATAGCTTTTTTGTATGAATCTCTACAACACTTCCCACATTGTGATAATACAGCAATACAGCTGTATTATCACAATATTCTGAATAAGCTGGTGCTTTTTCAAATCACTTGATCGTGTAAAACTCTTCCCACAGTGTGAGCAGTAATATTGCTATACTCCTGTGTGAATGCGTTGGTGAGTTTTTAAGGAACTTGAACATGTAAAACTCTTTCCACAGTCGGAACAGTAATATGGCCTTACTCCCGTGTGAATGCGTTGGTGAATTTTTAAGGTATTTGAACGTCTAAAGCTCTTCCCACAGTGTGAGCACTGATACGGCCTCTCTCCTGTGTGAATGCGCTGGTGGTTTTTAAAAGTACCTGACTGTGTGAAACTCTTCCCACAGTATGAGCACTGATACGGCCTCTCTCCTGTGTGAATGCGCTCGTGAGCTTTTAAAGCACTTGAATGTGTAAAACTCTTCTCACAGTGTGAGCACTGATATGGCCTTTCTACTGTGTGAATGGCCTGGTGATAATTTAAAGCATTTAACTGTTTAAAACACTTTCCACAGTGTGAGCATTGATACGGTTTTTCTCCTGTGTGAATGCGTTGGTGCGTTTTTAAAGCACTTGAATTTGTAAAATTCTTTCCACATTGTAAGCACTGATATGGCTTCTCTCCGGTGTGAATGCGCTCGTGAACTTTTAAAACCTCTGTGTCTCTAAAGCCCTTTCCACAGTTTGAACAGCAATAGGGCTTTTCTCCTCTGTGAATACGTTCATGTTTTTTGAGATACCAACTGCAAACAAAACTCTTCCCACACTGTGAGCAGTGATACAGCTTCTCTCCTGTGTGAATGCGCTGGTGAACTTTTAAAGCGTTTGAATGTGCAAAACTCTTCCCACACTGTGAGCAATGATATGGCTTCTGTCCTGTGTGAAGGTGCTGATGTGTGGTTAATTGACTTAGTTGTGCAAAACTCTTTCCACATTGTGAACAGCAATATGGCCTCTCTCCAGTGTGAACACGCATATGTTGTTTGAGAATACTCATCCTGCCAAAACTCTTCCCACACTGTGAGCAGTAGTGAATTCTTCCCTTGTCCATTTTTTTTACAGATCCCTTTGTGGTGATTTTTAGTGTGAAGACAACCAGACAATGACGTTTCACTCTGTAGCAGAAAATGAAAAGAGGCAAGTAAATAAACAAGACAAAAACATATGAATATTCAAGGATATGATGATGTTTCACTCTGTAACAGAACGGCAGACAATCTTAGATTATTAGGTGATAAACAAGTATCATGTGCTTTATTCTTCTGTCACAGAAACAGAAAATAGAAAGAGGCAAGTAAATAAACAAGACAAAAATGTATGCTGAAGAGATACACTATATTGCCAAAAGTATTCACTCACCTGCCTTGACTCGAATATGAACTTAAGTGACATCCCATTCCTAATCCATAGGGTTCAATATGACGTCGGTCCACCCTTTGCAGATATAACAGCTTCAACTCTTCTGGGAAGGCTGTCCACAAGGTTTAGGAGTGTGTTTATGGGAATTTTTGACCATTCTTCCAGAAACGCATTTGTGAGGTCACACACTGATGTTGGATGAGAAGGCCTGGCTCTCAGTCTCCGCTCTAATTCATCCCAAAGGTGTTCTATCGGGTTGAGGTCAGGACTCTGTGCAGGCCAGTCAAGTTCATCCACACCAGACTCTGTCATCCATGTCTTTATGGACCTTGCTTTGTGCACTGGTGCACAGTCATGTTGGAAGAGGAAGGGGCCAGCTCCAAACTGTTCCCACAAAGTTGGGAGCATGGAATTGTCCAAAATGTCTTGGTATGCTGAAGCATTCAGAGTTCCTTTCACTGGAACTAAGGGGCCAAGCCCAGCTCCTGAAAAACAACCCCACACCATAATCCCCCCTCCACCAAACTTTACACTTGGCACAATGCAGTCAGACAAGTACCGTTCTCCTGGCAACCGCCAAACCCAGACTCGTCCATCAGATTGCCAGATGGAGAAGCGTGATTCGTCACTCCAGAGAACGCGTCTCCACTGCTCTAGAGTCCAGTGGCAGCGTGCTTTACACCACTGCATCCGACGCTTTGCATTGCACTTGGTGATGTATGGCTTGGATGCAGCTGCTCCGCCATGGAAACCCATTCCATGAAGCTCTCTGCGCACTGTTCTTGAGCTAATCTGAAGGCCACATGAAGTTTGGAGGTCTGTAGCGAAAGTTGGCGACCTCTTCGCACTATGCGCCTCAGCATCCGCCTGACCCCGTTCCGTCAGTTTACGTGGCCTACCACTTCGTGGCTGAGTTGCTGTCGTTCCCAAACACTTCCACGTTCTTATAATACAGCTGACAGTTGACTGTGGAATATTTAGGAGCGAGGAAATTTCACGACTGGATTTGTTGCACAGGTGGCATCCTATCACAGTTCCACGCTGGAATTCACTGAGCTCCTGAGAGCGACCCATTCTTTCACAAATGTTTGTAAAAACAGTCTGCATGCCTAGGTGCTTGATTTTATACACCTGTGGCCATGGAAGTGATTGGAACACCTGATTCTGATTATTTGGATGGGTGAGCGAATACTTTTGTCACTATATAATGTATAAAGTGATATAGCGCAATATAAAACAGTTTCACTGGGACTGCATGTTTGGACCATGCTAAAGTTAATTGTTGAATGCAAAGTCACAGTAATGTATTGAGTATTTATCTAAATTCAGATACATTGTTTTATTCATATTTTTAAAGAAAGAAAACTTACCAAGTTGAAACAACCTTTTTTTTAATCCCAGTTATTTCACAGCAGTCTTCTGTGTGAGGACCTCAACTAAAAGTGCCCCAACTAAAATGTCTCCTTTAAGTATACCTGAGGACAAAGACACTGTTTAGCAACAGCCATTTCACAGCCATTAACCAACTATTACCACCTCATCATCTGAGTCTGGGGTGTGGCAGGTGAATATCTAGAACAATCAGGTCAATTAAAGATATGCAACATCCATTTGGAGAGCAAAATATTAGGAATCTAATATGTAACGCTCATATGTAATTCTGCTTCAATGCTGTTTTGTATTTCTAATATAGTAAGCCTAATACACAACACATATTTGTATACACAAGACAATAGTTAAATGTTGTAGTTGACAATACAGCCAACTACAACATTTAAGGAAAATAAAATGGATCAAACTTTGACATTGCTGCACACATTCACAAGCAAAGGCAAATGTGCAAATGCATTAATCATTGTGTTAAAATATGGTGAAGTAAGAGTAAAATACTAGTTGTGATCAGTATATTGGTGTACAATGCTAGATTTATCTGAATAAGCTTCTAAAATAAATGTCACATTCGCCATGCTTTGGTCATTTATCAAAAAAATGTCATGCCAGCTTCTTTAAAGGTATAAATATAGTGACCTATAAATGTAGTTCTAGAAGTACATTTCAATTTCAAAGGGAATATACCTTATGTTTATGGATAATAAAAAAATGTATTACATAAAATGAAGCAAAATATAGTTATAGTTTCATTCAGTGTATACACTCACTCAGCTATACAGGCATTTTAAACTATTTGCGTAGAAAAAGTTTATGCACATACAAAAAAAGCAGATTGTCAATTGCAAAGTCACATTAAGTATTTATTCAAGCAAATTCTTTCTTTTTATTTTATAATACAAGTAGTTTCATGGCGGTCTTACGGTCTTGTGTGTGAATCAACAAATGCCCGGAAAAGTTTGACAAAGTCAGCAATGGTACATAGTAATAAAAAGTCTGCAAAAGTTCCTGCAAAGTAAGTGAACTCTGAAAGAGCAAAGCAATGACAGTTTAATGCAGTCTGCTTTCAGCTGTTTCACAACTTGTCTTTAAACAAAATCAAAACCCTTCCACTGTCTAATTCAATAAACCTGGAAATCGACTCATGATACAGAGTATCAGATGTGTAGAAACAAACGAAATTAAAATATATTTCTGCTTTATATTTTCCTCTGCCGATATGCGCACATGTTCTTCTCTCATCTCCACCTTCCTGTCTCCGTGCGCATCTCCTACCTTCCACCTAGAGTCCATCTAGTACACAGTCCAAACTTTCTATTGGATATCTTCCTAGGAACCTCTAAAACAATTGTTTAACACACATTTAAGTTAAATGCAACATATGTAACTACTAGGGATGCAACAATACAGTTAACCCATGGTTCAATACGTACCGCGTTTTTTAACCACGGTTTTCGGTTCGGTTCAGTTTGGATGGCTTGACAAATTAAAGTTTTTTTCCCATTATTCTTTGCTTAGGTGACAGGAACAGTAAGATGTTACGAAGAAAAAAACTGGTTTTAGTTGCAATTCTCTTTATTTTACTCAAATGCAAAAATCAACTTGCACACATTCATAGTGTACTGAAAATAGTGAGATACAAAACTTAGTGCTTGTATGACTTTATTACAGGAGACGGGTTTGGAGTACAGCGCTCTTTTTTCCCCAATCTGCTATGTAATGAACAGTCATGGTGAGATAACTCTCTGTTACCCCCGAGGTCCAACTAGAGCAAGGCTTTGTGCTTTAGCCGATTCGGTTTTGATTTTTTTGCATGTTTTTTCATAGAGGTCGGGAAAAAAGTCTGTGTCGGTAGCCCACATCACAGATCACAGAAGACGGCTGCAAATCTTTAGCAATTATTATATTATAATTATTTTTTGTGTTGTGTCTGAATGCTGGAAGGAATCAGATAGGGGACTGTTGATTTTGGGTTCCTGTGTTACCTGCTCTGCCATCCTGCTTCCACACAGTGATATCTCAGGGTGATGGAGCTGCAGATGTGTGGTCATGTTGCATGTAACAGTGCTTAAACACAGTCATTTTTTTTGTTTAGCATTTTTGTTTCATCAGCATCATAGTCAACAACAAATCCGAAATGTCCCCACACCACAGATCTGAAAGACAGCACTGCTTCCTCGTATTTGCCTCACTTCACCACTCTCCAGGGTTAGAGTGAAATCTGACACCAGCATCGCTCGCATGGTTACCACCCCTAACTTTAGCGCTCACTGATTGGATATTTACTCACGGGGAGGCGTGTCGGTCTCAGCGCATAGCCATACAGTACAGGCAAACACAAACAGGCGGTTCAGAGAGTAATAAAATGCATGGTTATTATTGTTTTAAGGAAAAACCGAAAAACCACAGTTCACATACGCGTATTGAACCGTGGAGGTTGTACCGAACGGTTCAATATTATATTGAGTATTGTGGCATCCCTAGTAACTACTGTGAACATATTTTTTTCGGAACATACTTAAAATGATAAATGTTCGAATTTTCGGGTTCACTCAGAGAAGAAGGCTGAGCCATGCTGCTGCTGTTACACTGCTGATATCGGGTAATAAATTGTCAAAGAAACACTGAGAGACAAAGATTGAATAGCAAAACTTCTTGAAACCTACTGACATTAACAGGGAGTATATATACAGGAGAAATGTGTAATAGTCAGTCTACTGATAAACAAAAGACATCAGCAGAAACAGTCATGGTGGTTGACATGTTTTCTGGTGTCATGGAGTGTCCGTGTTTGGCACATGGTTATCAAAATAGAACAGGAAAAATTTCTTGGACAAAACAAAGGATATCATGGTCATAAGATGAGGTCATTGACAAATGGTATCACACAGTCAGCCAAAAGCCACAGTCAGCCCAGTACAGAGCGAGATATTCAGAATATATCAATGAATACACAAATAGTCAATGAGAAATAAATGACAAATGTGAAGGTTAAATTACAGACATGGTTTTCAAAAATACAAACATATTTTTTGTTTCATTAAATAAAAAAATATACAACCAAGCGAAATAAATAAAAGAAGACATTACAATGGCGTAAGTAAAACAGTTTATTTGAACCATATTTACAGCCAGAAGAAATCATTTTTACAATGATAAATGTCTAGGCTTTGGCTGCACAGAGTAAATAAAGACAAAAGCAGGAAGGCCAGTACTGGAGTCTGGAATGGACCAACCTGCACAGACTAAACAAACAATAGACATAAAACACAATGCATCCCCACACATCGAGGGGTGTAACGTAACAGATTTTTTAAAAAGAAAAAAGTATCAAATTAAAATAGAAAAATACAATTTGTTCTTCATTAAAACTTTTCTGGACAAGTGAATAAATCTACAGATGCCTCTGTTCTGTTTAAATGTACTTACTACAATCTGTACAACACTTCCCACATTGTGATCAGCAATTTATTTCTCCCTGTTGTGAATAAGCTGGTGTTTTTTCAAACCACTTGATGTGGTAAAACTCTTCCCACATTGTGAACAGTAATATGGTTTCTCCCCTGTGTGAATGCGCTGGTGAACTTTAAAAGCACCTGAATGTGTAAAACTCTTCCCACAGTATGAGCATTGATACGGTCTCTCTCCTGTGTGAATGTGTTGGTGAGTTTTTAAGCCACTTAAACGTGTAAAACTCTTCCCACAATGTGAGCACTGATATGGCTTCACTGAAGTGTGAATGCGCTGGTGAGTTTTTAAAGCACTTGATTGTTTAAAGCTCTTCTGACAGTCTGAGCAGTGATACGGCTTTTCTCCTGTGTGAATGCGCTGGTGCGTTTTTAAAGCACTTGAACTTCTAAAACTTTTCCAACAGTGTGAGCAATGATATGGCTTCTCTCCTGTGTGAGTGCGCTCGTGAACTTTTAAATTCTGTGTGTCTCTGAAGCTCTTTCCACAGTTTGAACAGCAATAGGGCTTTTCTCCTCTGTGAATACGCTCATGTTTTTTGAGATACCAACTGCAAGCAAAACTCTTCACACACTGTGAGCAATGATATGGCTTCTCTCCTGTGTGAATGCTCTGGTGAACCTTTAAAGAGTTTGAATGTGTAAAACTCTTCCCACAGTGCAAGCACTGATACGGCTTCTCTCCTGTGTGAATGTGCTGATGTTTGTTTAAGTGACTTATTTGTGCAAAATTCTTTCCACATTGTGAACAGCAATATGGCCTCTCTCCTGTGTGAACATGCATATGTTGAATGAGAATACTCGGCCTGGCAAAACCCTTCCCACACTGTGAGCAGTAGTGAATTCTTCCCTTCCCCATTCTGCACAAATCCCTCTGTGGTGATTTTTAGTGTGAAGACAGCCAGACAATGACATTTCACTCTGTAGCAGAAAATGAAAAGGGGCAAGTAAATAAACAAGACAAAATCATATGCATATTCTAGGATATCTCCAGTTATTTATATGTTGCATGTTTTCTGGCCATTTACTGTTTCGAGAGGTCTAATCAAACTTTGTTTCTTGTAGCAATACTATGCAATATATAATTATGTTTTCATATAACAGTACCATCCAACAACTGAATACATGCTGCCAAACTTAAAATATAACCTCAGCGTCAAGAACATTGTTGCAAATAAAATATTAAAAAATAACATCATGTTTAATATTTCTTTAGGATTATTTTTTTTAAAAAAAGCATTTACTTTTTATTCAGGTTATTTCAACATTAAACAGTCTTTTAAATTTACTGTAAATAAAGAAAAACCTTTTCACTGGGAATGCAGGTTTAGATACCCTAAAATTAATTGTCGAATCCAAAGTCACAGTAATGTATTGAGTATTTATCTAAATTCAGATACACTGTTTTATATATATATTTTTAAAGAAAGAAAACTTACACAAGTTGAAATGATCTTTTTTAAATCCCAGTAATTTCACAGCAGTCTTCTGTATGAGGACCTCAACTAAAATGACAAAGTGTCTCCTTTAAGTACACCTGAGGACAAAGACACAGTCCAACAACAGGCCATTCACAACTGGGCAGATTGTTCCCATATCAGGGTATGGAGAGCAGAATATTAGGAATCTAATATGTAACTCTACATGTATAAGTTTCACACAAAAATTTTGATATGTTGCTGCTTCATATTTTATGAAACTGAGAAGTATTATAAAAGGTCAAACTAGTAAGCCTAATACACAACATATATTTGTATACAGACGACAGAGTACAGCAAAGTACAAAGAAGAAAATACTGTAACATTTAATAAAAATAAAATGGATTTAATAAAAACAAACTTTGACATTGCTGCACGCACTCATAAGCAAAGGCAAATGTGGAAATGCATTAATCGTTTCTTAAAACATAGTTAGAGTACCAGTTGTGATCAATATATTGGTGTAATTTGCCAGGACAATCTGAATAAGCTTTGAAAAGTTTAATGTCACATTAATTTTGGTCCATTTATTAAATAAATGCCATGCCATCTTCTTTATGGATAATATATTAAATAAAATAATAAACAAAAGAGTCTAATAGTTTAAGAACTTACCTGAAATGAAAGCAAAAGATAAATACCATGGGGCTTACTTAACTACAAATAAATAGAGGAAAAAAACCCACTCCAAAAGAAAATGCCACACCCCTACTGCCATTGAAATAAATGAACAGTATGTGCAGTGATCATATATACAGAGTAAACACAAGCCCAAAGTGAAAACCAAGCTCAAAGTCAGGGAAACACAGGCACACGTCAAAACCAGAACAGAGAACTCAAAACAACAATCACAAATACCACCAATCCCAACACACCAGTTCTACAACCCTCCTCTTTGATTCCCTTCTTCTTCCTTAAATAGTCACACCAGTGATGATATCATCAAGGTGGAGGCAGGATCAGGGCAAGTTAGGACAGCCATAAAACTTTGGCTGGGAATCTAACCTGCAAACATTGCAAAAACAAACCATGCACAAAGAATACACAATAGATAACAGACATAGAAAACACATCTGGTTGCAAAAATATTAATAAAAACAACTTTGTTTGATGGGAAAATACGAATATCTTCCTAGGTTAGTCACCCCCACGTTTCAGGCTTTACTTTAAGTTAAAAATTTAAACCTAGTCGGCTAGATAAAAAAAGACTGTAAATTCAACCCTGAAGTGTACTTACATATCAGCCATTAACCATTATTGTAGAGTGTGACATCACAATAGGTACTCATTTTGACTAACAATTAATGTATCTGCAGATTTGCCTCTGCTAATGTGCAGCAATGCCAATGTTTTTTTTTTTTCATTTTCATTAAATGAAAAATATAAAAGCAAGCAAAATAATTAAGACAGTTTATTTAAATCACATTTACAGCCAGAGGAAATCACTTTTACAATGGTAAACTGTGACGGCCAAGTCTGGAATGGACCAAACTGCACAGACTGTACACACAATTATACACAAAATTCAGCACATGAATAATGAAAATGAAAATACTTTTTGTATATAGCTTTTTTGTATGAATCTCTACAACACATTGTGATAATACAGCAATACAGCTATTCTGAATAAGCTGGTACTTTTTCAAATCACTTGATCGTGTAAAACTCTTCCCACAGTGTGAGCAGTAATATTGCTATACTCCTTTGTGAATGCACTGGTGAGTTTTTAAGGAACTTGAACGTGTAAAACTCTTTCCACAGTCGGAACAGTAATACGGCCTCTCTCCTGTGTGAATGCGTTGGTGGCTTTTAAAAGTACCTGACTGTGTGAAACTCTTCCCACAGTATGAACACTGATACGGCCTCTCTCCTGTGTGAACACGCTGGTGAGTTTTCAAATCATTCACATATTTAAAATTCTTCCCACAATATGAGCACTGATACGGCCTCTCTCCTGTATGAATGCGTTGGTGAGCTTTTAAGATACTCGAACGTGTAAAACTCTTCCCACAGTGTGTGCAATGATATGGCTTCTCTCCTGTGTGAATGCGCTCGTGAGTTTTTAAAGCACTTGAATGTGTAAAACTCTTCTCACAGTGTGAGCACTGATATGGCTTTCCTTCTGTGTGAATGGCCTGGTGATAATTTAAAGCATTTACCTGTTTAAAGCACTTTCCACAGTGTGAGCACTGATACGGTTTTTCTCCTGTGTGAATGCGTTGGTGAGTTTTTAAAGCACTTGAATTTGTAAAACTCTTCCCACAGTGTGAGCACTGATATGGCTTCTCTCCGGTGTGAATGCGCTCGTGAACTTTTAAATCCTGTGTGTCTCTAAAGCCCTTTCCACAGTTTGAACAGCAATAGGGCTTTTCTCCTCTGTGAATACGTTCATGTTTTTTGAGATACCAACTGCAAACAAAACTCTTCCCACATTGTGAGCAATGATACGGCTTCTCTCCTGTGTGAATGCGCTGGTGAACTTTTAAAGCGTTTGAATGTGTAAAACTCTTCCCACACTGTGAGCAATGATATGGCTTCTCTCCAGTGTGAAGGTGCTGATGTGTGTTTAATTGACTTAGTTGTGCAAAACTCTTTCCACATTGTGAACAGCAATATGGCCTCTCTCCAGTGTGAACACGCATATGTTGTTTGAGATTACTCAGCTTGCAAAAACTCTTCCCACACTGTGAGCAGTAGTGAATTCTTCCCTTGCCCATTTTTCACAAATCCCTTTGTGGTGATTTATATTGTGAAGACAGACAGATGATGATGTTTCACTCTGTAACAGAACGGTAAACAATATTAGATTATTAGGTGCTAAACAAGAATCATTTGCTTTATTCTTCAGTCACAGAAACAGAAAATGGAAAGAGGAAAGTAAATAATCAAGACAAAATTGTATGCTGAAGAGATTTGTGCAATATAAAACAGTTTCACTGGGACTGCATGTTTGGACCATGCTAAAGTTAATTGTTGAATGCAAAGTCACAGTAATGTATTGAGTATTTATCTAAATTCAGATACATTGTTTTATTCATATTTTTAAAGAAAGAAACCTTACCAAGTTGAAATGACCTTTTTTTTTAATCCCAGTTATTTCACAGCAGTCTTCTGTGTGAGGACCTCAACTAAAAGTGCCCCAACTAAAGTGTCTCCTTTAAGTATACCTGAGGACAAAGACACTGTTTAACAGCCATTTCAAAGCCATTAACCAACTATTACCACCTCATCATCTGAGTCTGGGGTGTGGCAGGTGAACATCCAGAACCATCAGATCAATTAAAAATATGCAAAATCCAGCTGGAGAGCAAAATATTATGAATCTAATATGTAACTCTCATATGTAATTCTGCTTCAATGCTGTTTTGTATTTTATGAAACAAACTAGTAAGCTTAATACACAACACATATTTGTATACACAAGACAATACAGCCAACTACAACATTTAAGAAAAATAAAATGGATCAAACTTTGAAATTGCTGCACACATTCATAAGCAAAGGCAAATGTGCAGATGCATTAATCATTGTGTTAAAATATGGTGAAGTAAGAGTAAAATACTAGTTGTAATCAATATATTGGGTAAAATGCTAGACTTGTCTAAATAAGCTTCTAAAATAAATGTCACATTCGCCAGGTTTTGGTCATTTATCAAAAAAATGTCATGCCAGCTTCTTTAAAGGTATAAATAAAGTGACCTATAAATGTAGTTCGAAAAGTACATTTCAGTGGCCTTTTCAGTGTTTCACACACACACACACATTGTGTTAGTAATAAAAGTCTGCAAACGTTCCTGCAAAGTAAGTGAACTCTGAAAGAGCAAAGCAACGACAGTTTAATGCAGTCCGCTTTCAGCTGTTTTACAACTTGTCTTTAAACCAAAGACAAAAATCAAAACCCTTTCACTCTCTAATTATGAAATAATTCAATCAAACCTGGAAATCGACCCATGATACCAAGTATGAAGCCTTCAACTGCCGGGTCCAGATGTGTAGAAACAAACAAAATTAACATATATGTCTGCTTTATATTTTCCTCTGCCGTCATGTGCACATTTTCTTCTCCACCTCCCTGTCTCCATGCGCGTCACCTGCCTTCCACTCAAGAATCTGATTGGCTGAGTAGAGTCCATCTAGAACACAGTCCAAACTTTCTATTGGATATGTCCCTAGGAACCGCTAAAACAATTATTTAACACACATTTAAGTTAAATGCAACATATGTAACTACTATGTCGTTTTTTTCGGAACATATTTAAAATGATAAATGTTCGAATTCACTCGGAGAAGAAGGCTGAGCCATGCTGCTGCTGCTACTTCTGCTGACATCAGGGAATAAATTGCCAAAGAACCACTCAGAGACAGAGTTTGAATAGCAAAATGTCTCGAAACTTACTGAGATTAACAGGGAGTATATATACAGAAGGAATGTGTGATAGTTACTGTTATCTACTAACAAACAAAAGACATCAGCAGAAACAGTCATGGTGGTTGACATGTTTTCTGGTGTCATGGAGTGTCTGTGTTTGGCACATGGTTATCAAAATAGAACAGGAAAAATTTCTAGGACAAAACAAAGGATATCATGGTCATAAGATGAGGTCATTGACAAATGGTATCACACAGTCAGCCAAAAGCCACAGTCAGCCCAGTACAGAGCGAGATATTCAGAATATATCAATGAATACACAAATAGTCAATGAGAAATAAATGACAAATGTGAAGGTTAAATTACAGACATGGTTTTCAAAAATACAAACATATTTTTTGTTTCATTAAATAAAAAAATATACAACCAAGCGAAATAAATAAAAGAAGACATTACAATGGCTAACGTAAAGTAAAACAGTTTATTTGAACCATATTTACAGCCAGAAGAAATCATTTTTACAATGATAAATGTCTAGGCTTTGGCTGCACAGAGTAAATAAAGACAAAAGCAGGAAGGCCAGTACTGGAGTCTGGAATGGACCAACCTGCACAGACTAAACAAACAATAGACATAAAACACAATGCATCCCCACACATCGAGGGGTGTAACGTAACAGATTTTTTAAAAAGAAAAAAGTATCAAATTAAAATAGAAAAATACAATTTGTTCTTGAGTAAAACTTTTCTGGACAAGTGAATAAATCTACAGATGCCTCTGTTCTGTTTAAATGTACTTACTACAATCTGTACAACACTTCCCACATTGTGATCAGCAATTTATTTCTCCCTGTTGTGAATAAGCTGGTGTTTTTTCAAACCACTTGATGTGGTAAAACTCTTCCCACATTGTGAACAGTAATATGGTTTCTCCCCTGTGTGAATGCGCTGGTGAACTTTAAAAGCACCTGAATGTGTAAAACTCTTCCCACAGTATGAGCATTGATACGGTCTCTCTCCTGTGTGAATGCGCTGGTGAGTTTTCAAACCAGTAACATATATGAAATTCTTCCCACAATATGAGCATTGATACGGTCTCTCTCCTGTGTGAACGCGTTGGTGAGTTTTTAAGCCACTTAAACGTGTAAAACTCTTCCCACAATGTGAGCACTGATATGGCTTCACTGAAGTGTGACTGCGCTGGTGAGTTTTTAAAGCACTTGGATGTGTAAAGCTCTTCTGACAGTCTGAGCACTGATACGGCTTTTCTCCTGTGTGAATGCGTTGGTGCGTTTTTAAAGCACTTGAATTTCTAAAACTTTTCCAACAGTGTGAGCAATGATATGGCTTCTCTCCTGTATGAGTGCGCTCGTGAACTTTTAAATTCTCTGTGTCTCTGAAGCTCTTTCCACAGTTTGAACAGCAATAGGGTTTTTCTCCTCTGTGAATACGCTCATGTTTTTTGAGATACCAACTGCAAGCAAAACTCTTCACACACTGTGAGCAGCGATACGGCTTCTCTCCTGTGTGAATGCTCTGGTGAACCTTTAAAGAGTTTGAATGTATAAACCTCTGCCCACAGTGCAAGCACTGATACGGCTTCTCTCCTGTGTGAATGCTCTGGTGAACCTTTAAAGAGTTTGAATGTGTAAAACTCTTCCCACACTGCAAGCAGTAGTGAATTCTTCCCTTCCCCATTCTGCACAAATCCCTCTGTGGTGATTTTTAGTGTGAAGACAGCCAGACAATAATGTTTCACTCTGTGAAAAATGAAAATGAAAAGAGGCAAGTAAATAAACAATATTAAAGCTTCATGCTATCAGGATTCAGGTAAACATACAGCTCCTTCAAAACAGAGCCCCCAACAAGAGTTATGGACAAGAGTTTCAATGATATCTCCAGTTATTTATATGTTGCATGTTTTCTGGCCATTTACTCTCTCAAAAGGTCTAATCTAACTTTGCTTCTTGTAGCAATACTATGCAATATATAATTATGTTTTCATATAACAGTACCATCAAACAACTGAATTCATGCTGCCAAACTTAAAATATAACCTCAGCGTCAAGACCATTGTTGCAAATAAAATATTCACAAATTACACCATGCTTAATATTAAGTATTAATATTTTAAGTTATTTCAACATTCAAACAGTCTTTTATATTTATTGTAAATAAAGAAAAACCTTTTCACTGGGAATGCAGGTTTAGACACCCTAAAATTAATTGTCGAATCCAAAGTCACAGTAATGTATTGAGTATTTATCTAAATTCAGATACACTGTTTTATATATATATTTTTAAAGAAAGAAAACTTACACAAGTTGAAATGATCTTTTTTAAATCCCAGTAATTTCACAGCAGTCTTCTATATGAGGACCTCAACTAAAATGACAAAGTGTCTCCTTTAAGTACACCTGAGGACAAAGACACAGTCCAACAACAGGCCATTCACAGCCATTAGCCAACAATTACCACCTCATCACCTGAGTCTGGGGTGTGGCAGGTGAACATCTAGAACCATCAGGTCAATTAAAAATATGCAAAATCCATTTGGAGAGCAAAATATAAGGGATCTAATATGTAACTCTAAATCTATTAGATTCATACTAAAATTCTGCTTCAATTGCTGTTCTGAAAAAAAACCCTGCTGTTTTGTATTTTATGAAACGTTGCATTATGTGTGCCCTGATGTCTCACATAATGAGGACCATGGAGCGGGTGCTGCTGTATCACAGTAGGCCACAGGTCCACCATGCCCTCGACCCTCTGCAGTTTGCATACCAGGAGAAGGTGGGAGTTGAGGATGCCATTACCTACATGCTACACAGATCCCTCTCTCTCTTAGACAGTGGCTCCAGTGCATTCAACACCATCCAGCCGCTGCTCCTCAGAGATAAATTAACAGAAATGGGAGTAAGCTCACACCTGGTTGCATGGATCACAGACTACCTGACAGGCAGACCTCAATACGTGCGCTTGGGGGATTGCAGATCTGACACTGTGGTCAGCAGTATGGGAGTGCCAGAAGGGACTGTGCTCTCTCCGGTCCTGTTCACCCTGTACACGTCAGACTTTCAGCATAACTCAGAGTTTTGCCATGTGCAAATTTTGCAGACGACACTGCTATCATGGGCTGTATCAGGAAGGGACAGGAGGAGGAGTACAGAAAACTGATACAGGACTTTGTTGCATGGTGCGACTCTAACCATCTGCACCTCAACACCACAAAGACCAGGGAGATGGTGGTCGACTCTTCCTCTTCTAGTGTGCTGGGAAGGCAGCATCAAGAAGAAGGATGTCTCATGTCTGGACAAGCTGGTAAGGAAGGTGGGCTTGATTGTGGGCTCAGAACTGGACAGCCTGACATCAGTGGCAGAGAGACGGGTGCTGAGCAGGCTTCTTTCCATCATGGACAATTCACTTCATCCACTGTATAGCATCATATCCAGACAGAGGAGCAGCTTCAGTGACAGGTTGCTCCACTGACAGACTCTGTCTTCTCCTCAATACACTGAGATTTGCACAGGACTCATAAACACACAGTTTTTACCTGGTTTTTGCACATGACCTCATTATGTCTGTACTTTCAGGTTCTTATTTTATTTTTATTTTACATACATTACTTATCTCATATTACTTTAAATGATCTATCTATCTATCTATCTATCTATCTATCTATCTATCTATCTATCTATCTATCTATCTATCTATCTATCTATCTATCTATCTATCTATCTATCTATCTATCTATCCAAGGGTGTAACTTTGGTTTATTATTTTCTAGGGGCCAATCACCAAAACTTGAGAGAATTATTTTAAAATAATTATAAAAATTATAAAGTCAAAATGTTCACAATTAATGTTTTGTGTTTGAATAAAATTTAAATAATGTAAGACTCAATTTCCACTGTTAAACAACCTTTTTTTAAACTAACTGCTGTACCTGAAAATGTAAAATAAATCACTTGTTGCACAGGACGACTGTCAGAGACACATCCACCAAACCGCAGGGGTTTAAAATAGAAAAAGCAGAAAGCTTTTATGAACTGTGTATGTTGAATGACTATTTTGTAATATCAATTGCAGATAGACAGCAGCAACATCAATATGTAATTCTATGAAAATGTCATCATCTTACCTTGCATTTTCTCGTAACGCCTTGCGGTGGCCACCTTTGACTGATCGCTTCCACGTTAACCGCCATTTAATACACATCTGTGCTATTTAAAGACGTGGCCTACACTCTCGTCCTGCCAGATGATCTTTCCAGTTAGCCTTGCACTCTGTGGAATCGTCTTGCTGTCGCCCTGTTGCATGTTTTCCCAGTTTCTGACATTGATTTTGTTTCTTGATCCTGCCTTCGCGATATGTGTTCTGTTCTCTTCCTGGCTCGTTTGCCAGCTCCCCTCCTCGCTGTTTTACCGTTGCATTTTGGTTAATCTCTCTCTTTGGTCAATTTGCTCTGGCAGATTTATCTCTCTGTTCTTTCCTTGTGGATGATTCTTTGTGGATTTTAGATTTTTTTCTCGCAAGAAACTGACTCCGTTTACCCTGTGGATTTCTCTGTGGATTTTTAGAGCCCAAGCACTAGCAGTGCAAAGGACCCTCTTATTCTTCTAAGGATTTTTCTTTTTTTTTTTAAAATCATCCGGGCACTTTTGGGGGTCTTAACATGCTCAAAAATTCATGAAAATCAGCAGACCAGTTGGAATCTGTGGCCATTAGGAGGTCACTGTGGCTTGGCCCTGGGTGTGGCACACATCCGTCACAGTGCCGCCTAGAAAATCTTGCTGCATAGCTGATACACACTTGCACGTATCCATGTAAAACTTGGTACACACTTAGATCTCATTGAGCTGAATAACTTTCACATTGCATGTCATTAATTCTAATCCACAGGAAGTCAGTTATTTTGAGTTGTTTGCAAAACACACCCAATGGAATTTGAAATACTCCTAGGGAATTGATACAACCACCACCAAACCCAGGCTAATATGATCTCAAGACATTGATAATGCAAAATTGTGAAGGGATTTTTGATATCTCAAACGGTTCAGCTGTGAGGAGCCTTTAAACTTATTTAAAGTTTATTAAACAAATTAAACAAAACAGGAAGTGGCTAATAACGTCTGTATACATTAAGTGATCTACATGAAACCTAAGGATTATGTTAAGCATTGAAAGCTGATCACACACATATGACAACTGTGAGTCTCGGTCATAGCGCCACCAACTGGAAGCAGGAAGTGTGCCATTTTTTGAAATCTCTAATATTTTGTCCCTTACTTTCACCTGATTTGTTTTTAAAATCAGTCAGAATAATATCAAGACATGGCTGATTTGAAACTGTGAAGGAATTTTTGATACCTGGAATTGTGTTACTATGGCGACGATTTACATAAGAACATAATAGAAGAAAATGAATCTATTCATATCTTACAAGTGGAAAGATCTAATGTTCCAAAATATTTCACATAGAGAGTGTAAATGTTTATGAGAAAGGCCAGTGTGTCTGGTCCCCGGACGTGGCACAGGGCTGTCACAGCGCCCCCTGGAACTTTGTCAGAAATATAGCTGCACAGCTCATATTCACTTGCACATATATGCATGACACGCGGTATATATATAGATCTCATTGAGCTAAATGATGTTTATCCACCTGTCATGGGATCTGCTTAACAGGAAGTCAGTTATTTTGGAATGTTTGAAAAACGCACCCAGTAGAATTTGATATACTCCTCCTAGGGGATTTGTATGATTTTGACCAACCAGGGTCCAATATGATCTGAAGACATTGAGGATTTAAAATTATGAAGGGATTCTTGATATCTCAAACGGTTCAGCCGTGAAGAGGCCTTAAACTTATGGCAAATAAAAGGAAACAGGAAGTGGCTACTAACTTTAGTGTATATTGAGTGATGTACATCAAAACACAACTGTATGTTAAGAGAAGAAAGCTGATCACAGGGACATGACTACTGTGAGTCTCAGTCATAGTGCTACCAACTGGCAGCAGGAAGTATGTCAATTCTAATCTAATTTTTTGTCCCTTACTTTCACGTAATTTGGTTTAAAATCAGTCAGAATAATAGCAAGACATGGCTGATGTGAAACTGTGAAGGAATTTGTGTTATGTTGAATGATGTTGCTATGGTGAGGATTTAAATAAGGACATAATAGAAGAAAATTTATGTTCTTATATCTTAACAGTGGAAAGTCCTAATGTTTAAAAATATTTTACATAGAAATAACAACTGGTTGTGAGTAAGTTTGCTTAGTTTCATGATTATGTGATGCTCGCGCGGCATGACATGGTTTTGGCCTGTCTCCTGCAAAAGTAGACTATGTCCACTAGAAGCTCATTCCCCTTTATTTCTTTTTTAAAATATGGCTTCATGTTCACAATTTATATATTCAGAGTCAGCCAAAAAATGTATATACACTTCAGGAAAAGAAAAATAGTATGATGTAAAAAATATTTGTATAATATTAATAATATTATCATAATATCATCATATATATCAATCTATAATGTATAGCAATTAATTTAGTAATAAAATATTTATACAAATTTTTCTTTTCCTGAAATGTGTATACATTTTTCTGGCTGACTATGTATATACACTATATTGTCAAAAGTTTGGACACACCTTTTAATTCAATATTTTTTGTTTAGGTATTTATTTTCTACATTCTAGAACAATACTGGAGATTTCAAAACTATGAAATAACACACATGGACTTAAGTAATCCATATGTAATGACAAAAAACATCAGTCAGTTGTTATTTTAAGACACGAAGGTCAGGTGTTCTGGAATAGTTCTTGCAAGAACAGTATTGTCAAGTGCATTTGCAAAACCCATCAAGCACCATGATGAAACTGGCTCACATTAAGACCATCCCAGGAAAGCAAGACCGAAACTGACCTCTGCTGCAGAGGAGAAGTTCATTTAGAGTTGCCAGCCTCAGAAATCACCAATTAACAGCACCTCAGATTAGAGCTGTTATGAAGGCTTTACAGAGCATAAGTAGCAGACATATCTCAATATCAACTGTTCAAAGGACATTATTGTGTATTTCGGCTGCCTTCAGCATTGTTTTACAATGTAGAAAGAAATAAACATCAGGAAAGACCATGGAATTAGAAGATGTGTCCAAACTTTTGAATGGTAGTGTATAAACTGATATAATAATATACAGGGGTTGGACAATGAAACTGAAACACTGGCCAATTTAGTGTTGGAGGTTTCATGGCAAATTTGACGAGCCTGGTGGCCAATCTTCAATGATTGCACATTCCACCAGTAAGAGCAGAGTGTGAAGGTTTAATTAGCAGAGTAATAGCACAGTTTTGCTTAAAATATTGCAATGCACACAATATTATGGGAGACATATCAGAGTTCAAAAGAGGACAAATGTGACTAAGACAGCAAGTCTTTGTGATGTATCAAGAGCCATGGTATCCAGGGTAATGTCAGCATACCACCAAGAAGGACGAACCACATCCAACACAAGTAACTGTGGACGCAAGAGGACCCTGTCTGAAAGGGATGTCCGGGTGCTAACCTGGATTGTATCCAAAAAACATAAAACCACAGCTGCCCAACTCACTGCAGAATTAAATGTGCACCTCAACTCTCCTGTTTCCACCAAAACTATCCATCGGGAGCTCCACAGGGTCAATGTACATGGCCGGGCTGCTATACCCAAACCTTTGGTCACTCGTGCCAATGCCAAATGTCGGTTTAAATGGTGACAGCAGCGAAAATCTTGGGCTGTGGACAATGTGAAACATGTATTGTTCTCTGATGAGTCCACCTTCACTGTCTTTCCCACATCCGGGAGAGTTACGGTGTGGAGAAGCCCCAAAGAAGCGTACCACCCAGAGTGTTGCATGCCCAGAGTGAAGCATGGGGGTGGATCAGTGATGGTTTGGGCTGCAATATCATGGCATTCCCTAGGCCCAATACTTGTGCTAGATGGGCGCGTCACTGCCAAGGACTACCGAACCATTCTGGAGGACCATGTGCACCCAATGGTTCAAACATTGTATCCTGAAGGCGGTGCCATGTATCAGGATGATAATGCACCAATACACACAGCAAGACTGGTGACAGAGTGGTTTGATGAACATGAAAGTGAAGTTGAACATCTCCCATGGCCTGCACAGTCACCAGATCTAAATATTATTGAGCCATTTGGGGTGTTTTAGAGGAGCGAGTCAGGAAACGTTTTCCTCCACCAGCATCACGTAGTGATCTGGCCACTATTCTGCAAGAAGAATGGCTCATAATCCCTCTGGCCACTGTGCAGGACTTGTATCTGTCATTCCCAAGACGAATTGATGCTGTATTTGTTACGGGGAAGAAGGGGGTGAGCACTGAGCTAGACCCGTTACCCAAATGGATGAAAGCAGATGGAAAATTCGATCAGGGAGCTGGGCAGAGTAATGAGCAGAAATAGGCAAACAACAATACAAACCTAAGAAACTGTCTGAAGCGGGACACAAACCAAGGAGGTTTAACGCCACACTGGACTTGGGAAGTCCACACGCACTCCTTGGGAACGTGCTACCCGCTACGCTATCGGGCCATATAACCTAACTGGGGATTGGTGTAATAAAGGTGGGTTGGGAAGGCGTCAGACAGTGCACACACACGCCACAAGATGAGGGGGAGAACTTGCTTGTCACGGCAAGCTTTGGCCGTTTAAGCAGTTCCCTCACCGAGTAGGGGTCTGGCTTGATAAATAGGAAGTGGCAGTGGGCTGATTCTCAGCCTGCCACACCAGTAAATAACTTTCTATATGTTCTTTAGATTATTAAATATCGCTAGCAACGACTTTAGAGGAGTGTAACTCTAATTACCAAATTACCTCTCGGCGCCTATGGCCTCCGATACCTGGCACAGATTCTATGTCCGCACGCCGAGTGAGTGAAAACCTGAGGCTTATATAACAGCGTGCACAGGTGCCGTGCATCAGCCCTAATTGCCTGTGCTGGGCTGAGCACTATAAAGAGGCACGCCAGTAACCGCAGATTTGCCTAAACAGGCACTCGCGACGTTACAGTATTGGCCGCAAAAGGAGGCCCTACACCATACTAATGAATTATTGTGGTCTAAAACCAGGCGTTTCAGTTTCATTGTCCAACCCCTGTAGTTTAGATGGAGAGTCATTGTCCCTTTTGACATTACTGGACATTGCTATGATCTGTTTCATTACACCCAAACTGTCACTTTTGCCCTTATATAGTTTACACAGAGAGGAAGTTGTCTTTTTGCCATCAGTGGATATTGCTGTGATCACTTTAATTAGACCCAAATTGTCACTCTTGTCCTTTTGTTGTTTCCCCTTTAAATGCATGTACCCACTATCCCCACTTTGTCTGGTGTGCCTGGGTGGCGATTGCACCATTGCTTGGGCCTGATCATCATTGCTTGCAACTATATTTTTTATTTTGTTCTCGCTAAGAACTAACTCTGGTTTCCTTGTGGATTATACCTTTGCTAATTATTGAACTTTGTTCTCTTTAAACTGATTATTACTGTTTTTTTCCCTCCATGGATTATATTCCTGTGACTTATTGCACTTTTTGGATTTGGGGCTTTTAGTATTAAATAAAATATTACTTTTCACACTACCTGGCATCCTGTATTCGGTTCCACCTTGTGTTTTATGACAGCATCATCTGGCCAGACATGGACCCAGCAGATGCTCAGAGTTTTCAAGCCCAACTGGAGGCCTTGTCTCAGGCCTCTACTACCCAGGGGTGCTACCTGCAGGAGTTATCTGGGGCCACGCAGGACCTTGTTCACAGAATGAACCAGCTTTCCAGCTCTCATGGCTCTCCAGCCCCACCAGTCAGTATTCCCCTAACTTGTGAGCCTAACTTGCCCCATCCAGAGATCTTCTCAGGGGAACCCAGCTCCTGCTGGGCATTCTTGATGTAATGTTCCATCATTTTTGAGCTGCAGCTGTCCTCCTTTCCCTCAGAATGAGCTAAGGTGGCCTACGTCATCTGGCAAAGCCCATCTTTGAGCCACCACAGAATGGGAACATCAGTCTGCTGTCTGCATCTCCTATGATGGCTTCTTGCGAGAACTTTGTATGGTCTTCGATACCACAATGCCAGAGCGGGATGCCGGTCAGGCCCTGTTCGACACTTCACAGGAGGCGCGCCCTGTCTCTGAGTATGCAGTAAGTTTTTGTACAGCGGCTGCAGACTCCGGATGGAATACTATGGCCCTCTATGACACCTTCTTCTGAGGGCTCGCTGACGAGGTGAAGGATGAGCTCGCTGCCTGGGAACTCCCACCAGAGCAGGATGATTTGATCTCCCTAGCCGCCCAAATTGATCGTCGGCTCAGAGAGCAACACAGCAAGAAGGAAATGCAGTGCAGTTGGAGACCCAGACCAGGGTGAGCCCCACCAAACACCCCATCATCACCAAGGCCCTTGGCAGCACAATCTTCGACCTCACACTCTACTCAACCCCAACCCCTGGAAATTGGATGTCGCCATTTGTCTAACTAAGAAGGATAGACTACCAGTTCCAACCTCCTCCAAACCCTTGCTCAAGGCCCACATCACTGTGAACTCCCATAACCATGATCTGGCCTTCTTCCTGGACTCAGGGGTGGACTTAGAGTTTATGGATCAGGAACTGGCACAGCAACTAGGGGTCGGTACTGAGCCACTACCAGCCCCGCTCCAAGTTCGGGCCCTGGATGGCCATGTTCTCCACAGTGTCCAACATAGGACGAAGCCTCTACTGGTTACCATGGTCGAGCATCACCAGGAGTGGCTGTCATTTCTCATTATCTCTTCTCCCCAAGCCCCCATCATGTTCGGGTGTCCTTGGCTAAGGAAACATAATTCCCACATAGACTGGACCAGCAGTTGAGTTCTCAGCTGACCCCACCTTGAAACCCGGAAGCAGCTGCAGCAGTTCCTTGGCTTTGCTAATTTCTACCGCAAGTTCATTTGTGGCTATAGCTCAGTTGCTGCCCTTCTTCATCATCTCACTTCCTCCCTCACAAGCTTTTCCTGATCCTCAGAAGCTGAACGAGCCTTCCATAAGCTCAAGGAATTGTTTACCTCTGCCCCTATTTTGTCCCTACCTGACCCCTTCCCCATTTGTCATGAAAGTGGATGCCTCTGACCTCAGGGTAGGGGAGGTTCTGTCTCAACATTATCCTGGAAACAACTGACTGCACCCCTATGCGATCTTCTCATGGCGATTGAGCTCAGCTGAAAGGAATTATACAGTGGGAAAAAGGGAGTCGCTGGTCATCAAAATGGCGCTCAAAGAGTGGCGGCATTGGCTGGAAGGTATGGAGAAGCCTTTTATAGTATGGACTGATCACAAGAACCTAGAGTACCTCTGGACTGCCAAGCGTCTAAACCCTCGTCAGGCCTGTTGAGCACTCTTCTTAGGGAGGTTCCGGTTCTCCATCTCCTACTGCCCAGGGTCCAAGAACAGCAAACCACGTCAGTTCAGGCCAACAGAAAAGGAGCCTGTTGTGAAACACCTACTCCCCTCTTCTGTAGTCATCTGGGCCCTGCACCTAGATATCGAGAGCAGAGTTCAACAGGCCATCACTTATCTACCGATACCTGAAAGATGCCCAGAGGGCAAACTCTTTGTCCTGGCACCCTTACGCTCCCAAGTTCTCCAGTGGTAGCACAGCTCTCGTCTATTCTGTCACCCTGGCTCCACCCGCACTCTCTCCCTGTTGATTCAGCGCTTCTTGTGGCCCTCAGTTAGGAGGGATGTACGCAAATTTGTGACATGCCAGGTATGCAGCCAGCAGAAGAATCCTAGGACCCCACCTACTGGCTTCCTCCACCCACTCCCTATACCCAAGCGACCATGGTCCCAGATTTCTATTGACTTCGTCACTGGCTTTCCACTTTCATCTGGCAACACCTCGATTCTCACTCTGGTCGACCGATTTTCTAAGATAGCCCATTTCATCCCATTAACTAAAAATCCCAGTCAAGAGACTGCCCAACACCTTCTCCAACACATCTTTCGGTTACATGGTCTGCCCCACAATATTGTCTCTGACCATGGGCCCCAGTTCACTGCTAACTTTTGGAAGGAGTTTTGCCAGCTCCTGGGAATAACCATCAGTCTATCTTCTGGCTTCCATCCACAGACCAAGGGTCAGACAGAACAATTCAACCAGGACCTTGAGATCAGTCTTCAGATCCTTTGCACTGAAGATCCCTCATCCTGGTCTTCCTGGTCTTCTTCAGAGGGCTGAATTCAAAGACACCCCGAAAATCAAAGTTAAAAAATGATGTAGCAGACTAGTCCTTTTGCCTAAATTTCACTGCAGCAACTCCAATGTGATGGCAATCACAGATGGTGTCCTGGGGTATTTCCTCCCAGATCTGGACCAGGGCATCACTGAACACCTGGACAGTGTGCAACCTAGTGGTGTCGAATGAACTGAAACATATGACATACAATGTCACAAAGGTGTTCTATTGAATTTAGTTCAGGCGAGCATAGGGCCTGACAGTGGGTACAAGGATTTCATCCCGATACCTAAAGGCAGTCAGGGTGCCACTGTCTAGACTGTAGAGGTGTGTGCGTCCCTCCATGGATATGCCTCCCCAGACCCAACACCAAAATAGTCATGCTGAACGATGTTACAGGCAGCATTACATTCTCCATCAGTATCATCTGGCCATTTGGGGGATACCCAGTTCTTACAATAATTTACATTTAAAGTGAAGCTCATTTTAAATTACACCCAGGAAACACTGTATAAAATGTCTGAGCAGGATTTGTCCTGCGTTCTTTTTGACTCTGATGAACCCAAAGTACTTCATGTATTTTGTCACTGTGACGCTGCAATAAACTTCTACATTAAGATCGTCAACGCCCTCATTGTTTTACTTTACTTACAGTTTTCTTATAATAGTACTATCCAATAACCGAATGTATGCTGGCAAACTAAAAGTATGACTTACCTAAACTCAGCATCAAGAGGATTGTTGGAAATAAGTTATAAGTTTAAATTTAAAAGTAACATCATGCTTAATATTTCTTAAATACCATGCAAACCAACAGTTTCTTAAAGTTTCTTAAACAGTAATAAAAATGATATAATTGCAAATAAAGAAAAAAGCAGCTTCACTGAGAATGCATGTTTAGCTATGATAAGGTTAACTCATTCATTTATTCATTACATGGAATGGGGCAAATATAAATGAAATTTGGACACAGACCATTTAATTACCATATATTATAAGTCACATTAATGCATTGAGTATTTATATTCATTCAAATGTATTATTTATATATTCATTTATATAAAGAAAAAAAAACTTACCAAGTTGAAATGATCTTTTTTAAATCTCAATATTTTCATGTCTTCTGTGTGAGGGCCTGAACTAAAATGACAAAGTGTCCTTTAAGTACACCTTAGTACAAAAGGACAGTCCAAGAGCAGGCCATTTCACAGCCATTAGCCAACTATTACCATCTCATCATCTAAGTTTGAGATGTGGTAGGTGAACATCTAGAACCAATGTTAGGCCAAATATAGTCTCAAAAACAAGATGACTGTTAATACCAAGACTTGATATCTTGGAAATAATAGGAAAGAAATGTCTGAGGCATTGAAACAAATGTAATGAGGTGACAGCATTGTCATGAGACAAGATTGTGCCAATACATTCATAATGTATCAGTGCCCTCTTAGATCCTATTGTGACCTGTGCATGCAAATTTGTGACATGAACAATTCTATAAAATCAAAGTATTGGCACCTTCGCAATTCTGCTACCTGTTAAAATAACTTTCAATACCATATCAAACTTGCATCTTAATGCTAGTTTTCTATGTGTTCATGTGAAAAGGTAAGGTGAGATGAGGCCCTCTAAGGGTTGCTTAACCAAGTATTTTTTTTCTTTCTCATGAGAGAGAGTTGCTCCATGGTCCAGCAGGCTCAGCTGATTCTCAATAAAGTCCATTTTTGGTATTAAATTTCTAAGACTCTGAGAGCTTCCTTGCCAATGCCTGCATTCTCTACCATTATATTTTTTGCATGGAGAACTTTGTGTGATGGGGGGAAAAACAAAAATCTTCCTATGTTAGTTATCCCTGCCTTTCGGGTTTAAGTTAAAAATTTCAACCTAGTTGGCTAAAAAATACTGTAATGTATCAACCCAGAATATCTAATTACATACGGGCCATTAACCATTAGTGTAGAGTGTGACATCACAACTGGGACTCAAACTCTTCTATATTTTGACAAACGATTAATGATAATGATTGGCCTTACTTGTGTGCAGCAATATCAGTTTGTTCTTTTATTAAATGAAAATTATGAAACCAGGCAAAATAATTAAAAAAGACAGTTTATTTGAATCATATTTTAATCACAGCCAGAAGAAATCACTTACACAGTGGTAAACTATTAAGGCCCAGTCTAGTTTTTGACTGTGCAGAGTAAGTAAAAGCAAGGGTTTTTGTATATAATGTGTACTTGAATGTGTATATTGTGCCTTGAGAGTTAGCTCAAGTCTCAACTCTTAGCTCAACTCTTCCCACACTGTGAGCAATGATACGGCTTCTCTCCTGTGTGAATGAGTTGGTGAACTTTTAAAGCATTTGAATGTGCAAAACTCTTCCCATTCTCTGAGCACTGATAAGGCTTCTGTCCTATGTGAAGATACTGGTGTGCCTTTAAGTTACTTTGATGTGTAAAACTTTTTTTTACATTGTGAACAACAATATGGCCTCTCTCCAGTGTGAATGTGCATGTGTTCTTTAAGATTACTCAGCCTGGCAAAACTCTTTCCACACTGTGAGCAGTAGTGAATTCTGCCCTGGCCCAATCTGCACAAATCCCTCTGTGGTGATTTATATTGTGACAGCCAGATGATGATGTTTCACTCTGCAGCAGTATGGTAGAAAAAACAACAAGTAAACAAGTATCATGTGCTTTATTCTTCAATCACAGAAACAGAAAATGAAAAGAGGAAAGTAAATAAACAAGAGAAAAACTTAAACAAGAAAAAGAGAATAGTGCAATATAAAAGCTTCATGCTATCAGTATTCAGGTAAACATACTGCTTCTTCAAAAACAGAGCTTGCAACAAGAGTTTTGGACAACAGTTTCAAGGTGATGTCTGGTTATTTATGTGTTGCGTGGTTCCTGGCCATTTAGTGGCTTGATAGGGCTAATCAAACTTTGTTTCTTTTAGCAATAATATGCAATATATAATAACTTTTTCTAATAACAGTACCATTCAATAACTGATTATATGTTGCCAAACTAAGAATATAACCAGTCATGTCTATCAAGACCATTTTTGCAAATATAATATTCCAAAGTAACGTATTGCTTAATGTTTCTGTATGAATTTTTTTAAAAAGAAGCTATTCCGACATTAAACAGTTATTTAATTATTTATTGTAATTTATTGTAAATTAAGAAAAAAACAGTTTCATTTGGAATATTTGCAATTTGGACTATGTAATGTAATGTATTAAGTGTTTATCTAAATTCCAACGCATTAATTTTATTCATATTTTTAAATAAAGAAAACTTACGAAGTTGAAATTATCTCTTTTAAATCCCAGCAATTTCACAGCAGTCTTCTGTGTGAGGACCTCAACTAAAATGGCAGAGTGTCTCCTTTAAGTACCTGAGGACAAACAATCAGTCATTTCACAGCCATTGTCCAACTATTACCACCACATCATCTGAGTCTGGGGTGTGGCAATTGAACATCTAGAACCATCAGGTCAATTATAGACATGCAAAGTGACTAGACAGATTGTTCCCATATCAGAGTATGGAGAGCAAAATATCAGAAATCTAATAGGTATCTCTAAATGTTTTAGATTTATACTAAAATTCTGCCACAATGCTGTTTAATACTGTATGCAACACATCTATTAGTTTAAACATGTTTTCTTTAAAAAAACACATTACTACACAACACAACGTAGCACAGTGCGTGTGACGTCATTTCGTCATCGGAAGCGGATATTTTGGGACTTCTTGCGCTCTTCAATTTTCGCGCTCAACTCACACGAAGAGTGCTACGATTACCGGAGAGGAGGACCACAACGAGTGAGAGTGAGGATGCAGCCAGTAATTCATGCTTCAGTTAAAACATGAAATCTTGGTGTCCAAAAATTCTTTTACCAGCCATTAAGGTATATCATTGTTATATTTATTTTGACGTTTCAAAAGGGAAAATGAAAAAATGAAAATGAAAATCTGTTCAAATTTATACTACGGAATTTGCTTGTTGAGTCCAAAGTTACGATTAACGTTAGCTGGGTAACTAACATTATATTTTCTTCAATATGAGAGTGTGACTGGTCTGTCATATTACCATTACATTTTCAATAACCGTTTGATATAAAATTGTTTTGGATTGTTGGTAGTAGATATGTAAGTTAAACTTTTAAACATTGCAATTAATTTAGTAAAATTAAATTGTGTAAGTTTTATGCGAATCAGAAACATTAGTGGTTCACTCGACGGCCAAGCTATTAGTTAACGAATTAGCACGTTTTGGTTCGCTGAAGATGCCTTAACGATTCTTATTTTTAAGTTTGTTTTATATTAATATCATGTATAAAGCTGCATGTAGTCATATTTGTACTTTAGTTGTTCATTAGAAAGTAACGTTACATTGGAAATTGCAGTGCACATGCTTTATTGCTGTGCATGTATTAGCATGTCAAGTTTTGATTTTTGCAATTTAACATGTTTATCTGTCAGTTCTGTAATAATGACATCAGTACAATCCAAAATTTTGTGCAGCATGTGAAATTGCATAGAAATGTGCGTAATTCACAATTTAGATGTGGTGTGCCTGACTGCCAACATGTTTTCACAAAGTTTTCTTCATTAAAGTCTCACATATACAGACATCACCGCGAACATCGCAGGTCTGCTAAAGAATGTCAGGCACAGATGTTTGATAAAACATTTAAATGCCATGTAGGCTTTTGTGAAGTTCAATGTGGGACCCTAACACAGTGTTTGTCTCATTTGAAGAGCCATATTCAGTCAGGTCTGGAGATCTGGTGCCCATTTGGTTCTACCAGGACATTTAAGGTGAGATCTACATTCGTGTCACGTATCACAGACTCATAAAATGTGCTCTGTAAACCAATTGATAGAGCCTGCTATGGCCAGTATCTGATGTTGTGTGTGAGTGTGAAAGATCAGAGGTTGTAGAGCACAATTTTCCTGAAGTTGTGGATGAATCTCTTTTTCTAAGAAATTTAACCCTTTTCTATCTAAAACTGCAAGCTAAATTGCTAGTACCCGAGCAAACTAAGAGAGAAGCTAGCTTTGCTTGAATCATCAGAGATGAGGATTAATGACATGATTGATCAGTTGTCTAGGGAGGATTTGCTGACAGCTTGTAATAGTGGTGTTCTAAGTACAGCACAGAGGAGAATGATTGCTTTCAAGCAAGATTTCCACTATGTTGAGCCAGTCCCTGTTTTTCTAGGAGTTAGTGAAAGATATGAGAAAGAGTGCTTTGCTCAGTATGTCCCAGTTAAGCAGACCATCAATGCTCTGTTTAACTGACAGTCTGTGAGGGATCAGTATGAACTTATGCACTCACAAACAGCTGAAAATGGTCTGTTTCGGGATGTAAAGGATGGTAAGAATTTTTCTGAAAATTCTTTGTTTCAAGCTGATCCATCATCTCTGGGTTTGATCATTTATCAGAATTCATTTGAGGTGGTAAATCCTTTGGGCTCAGACAGAAAGAAACACAAATTGCTGGCAGTTTATCTTACCTTGTCTGATATTTTACCTCACAACAGGTCAAACATAGACCACATGCAGCTTGTTCTTTTGTATAATGAGCAAGATTTTAAACAGTTTGCTCCAGGTCATGTTTTTAGATCACTAATTGAAGATCTCAAAGAGAATGGTGTCATTGTGAATGATGGCAAAACTTTGAAAGCTTCTTTGTGTTCCATCCAAGGTGACAACCTGGGATCCCACACCACTGGTGGTTTTGTCGAGAACTTTAGCCGAAGCCTACGTTTCTGCAGGTATTGCACCACTGACAGGGACACATTTCATGCCACACCTTTGGAACCTGCTATAAAGCAGGTGGAGTCTTATGAGAGAAACATTCAGGAACTTGCAGCCAGTGGTGATAATGTAGTTGATGGAGTCAAATTTAACTCTCCTTTCAATCAGCTGAATTCTTTTCATGTTTGTAAGCCAGGCTTGCCCCCTTGCCTTGGCCATGACCTCTTTGAGGGTGTTGTGGCATCTGATCTTAAGCTGTACATGGATTACTTAGTAAATCAAGAAAAATGCTTTACTTTCACAGAGCTTAATCGTTATATTAAGCAGTTTGAGTACAAAGGAAATGATGCTGCCAATAAACCAGCTGAGATTTACCCAGGGAGTGAGAGACTTGCCCACTGCCTCTTCAACTCCATTTCAGGGAAGGAATTGCCTTAACTGACTTTCCTCTTTTGTGCTCCTTTTTCCTTCTCTTCAAGCCCAGCGATCCTAAGTTCCTTCCTTTCCTGCCTTCTTTTTGTTGGTGATTAAAAGCTGGTACTGACATGCTACCTGGCTCTGTGTGTGTATTATTTATATATAATAATCGATAATTAATATAATTGTGGGCATTAACCCAGAAACTGGAACAAAAGTTGCTGGAAAATGAGAAAACAAGAAAATGAATGGAATGAACCCACATGTGTGCACACTGCTATGGAAACTGATGGACTTTGAATGGATTGCCATTAAAAAAAAAAAGTTCCAACAGAATTTAAGTGAGAGACTCTGAACTGATTGTCAAGTACATTGTTGATGTTCAAGTAAATGTACATGCAATGTCTTTCCTTTTGATGGATTCGGCAGTTTAAAGGTAGGCACTGTTCAGACCATTTGTTTTGTGCTTGTTTATTTAAACTTTAAGTTTATGAATGAAGTTCATTCACACTGTAGGGATTTTTTTTTCCCAAGGCCAAAGCTTTTCATTTAATGTGCAATGTCCATTTTTGTTTCTCCAGATATGTTTTGGAAACTGGTGCTTATGTTAAATCATAAATTATTGAACAATAAATTGCTAAATTTATGAAATCCTGTTATTTTGACAGTTTTATTGTTCATTTTACACATTATACTGAAAAAAAATAGTCTGCTGAAAATTACAGCAAAAGTAGGTATACATACCATCACAGCAGTGAAAAATCTCAACTGTAGTTAATTTAGTGAATTGAATGATCAACTAATGCTTCATTTACTGTCAAATGTATGTATAGCAGTACAAGTTAACAGTTGCTCTTGTAATTTCACTCACATCCCTCAACATTGCTACTGTAAATTTACAGAGATGGTTGTAAGCGTGTAAAGTGATTTTACAGCATATATATGCAGTAGTGTGCTGTATTTTTACAGCGCACTTGCAATTATTTATTTATAGTTCTCTTGTAAATTTACAATCTTGCTGGCAACCAAAGTTGCCAGTAAGTTACTGTAAATTTTACAGTAAATATTTTACAGTGTAAAGTTAATGAGCATACAAAAAATACAAATTGTCAATTAATATCTATTTCTGCTATATATTTTTCTCTGCCGTCATGCATTTTTGTCTCTTGTCTCCTCCTTCTTGTCTCTGTGCGCATCACCTGCCTTCCTTGCAAGAGTCTGATTGGATGAGCAGAGTCTATCAACAACACAGTCAAAACCTTCTATTGCAACCAAGATTACTTCACACACCTTTAAGTTCAAGGCAACATATGTAACTACCATAACATTTTTTCTTAATATATTTAAAATAATAAATGTTATGCTGATATCAGGGAATATATTGCCAAATAACCACTCAGAGACAGAGATTAAATAGCAAAACCTCTCAAAATTTACTGAGAGGGAGTATAAGATGTAAAGTCTGACAGCCGCTGGTATGAATGACCTGCAGTAGCGCTCCTTCCTACACTGGGGGTGTAGCAGTCTGCTGCTGAAGGAGCTACACAGGATCTCCACAGTCCCATACAGGGGGTGAAAGATATATACAGAAGACATGTGTCATAGTCAGTGATAAACAAAACACGTCAGCAGAAACAGACACGGTGATTGATGAAAAGGATTAACCAAATTATGGAAGAAGAAACTGGAGCGTCTGTGTTTGGCACATGTTTAACAAAACACAACGGAAAGAATTTCTAGGACAAAACAAAGGATATCATGGTCATAAGATGAGGTAATTAACAAATGGTATCACATAGTCAGCCAAAGGCCACAGTCAGCCCAGGACAGAGTGTGCCAAGACATATTCAGAATATATCATATGGAAGTATATGGAAGTATAATAGTGCCAAAATTCCTGAAAGCAAAATAGCATATTGAATCACATGAACTGAATAAAAACACAAAAATATTAATTTTTCTGCTTTGCAATTTCATCTGAATGAAAAAATCATTTGTTCTAACCTGCACAGGAAGCAGGAGACAGACTTTAAAGTGCACTACGACACAGGCCAGAGTAATTGGCAATCCACTGCTCTTCCTGCAATAGCCCGGATGTTAAGACCAGATTTTTTTCGACCTGAATTTGTCAACCTGAATTTGAAGAGTCGCATTTTGTCGACCTGAATATTAATGCCTGAATTTTTTCAAGTTGAATTTTAATTCCTGACTTTTTTCAAACTGAATTTTAATAAGGAATTTTTATATTTTTATAAGGAACATATAAGGATTTTTTCATTCAGATCAAATTGCAAAGCAGAAAAATTCAAACTTGTTACAAGTTTTTATTCAGTTCATGTGATTCAATATGCTATTTTGCTTTCAGGAATTTTGGCTCTATTTTACTTCCATAATATCAATAAACAAAAAGAATACACAAATTATCAATGAGAAATAAATGATAAATGTAAATAGTGAATGGGTTAAATTACATATAGGGTATGCAAAAATACAAACATTTTTTGATTCATTAAATTAAAAATATACAACCAAACAAAATAATTAAAAGAAAACATTAAATTGGATAATGAAAAGTAAAACAGAATTTTTGAAAAAGAAGAAATTATTAAAGTAAAATACAAAAATACAATTTGTTCTTAATTGAATACATGCATTACTTTATATTATATACAGTGATGGCAAACAACGAAACCTGAGTCAGTAATTCACTAAATCTTGTAAGTCTACCGTCTTCCTACTCCTCATCAGGCCGTGGAAAGTACAATCATTGCAGATTCAGCGCATCAGTAATGAAAATGCACATATATTGTGTGTATACTGTATAGTATGGTTTCTCTTTTCTATAAACCTTCTGATGCATTTTAAAACTTTCATTGTTCTGTTTAAATGTACTTAATTAAATCTGTACAATGTGCAGACTTCCCACATTGTGATCAGCAATAGATTTCTCCCTATTGTGAATAAGCTGGTGCTTTCTCAAGCTACTTGAACACGTAAAACTCTTCCCACAGTTTGAGCAGTCATATGGCTTCTCTCCTGTGTGAATGCGCTGGTGAGCTTTTAAAGCACTTGAACGGGTAAAACTCTTCTCACATTGTGAGCAGTAATATGGCTTCACTCCTGTGTGAATAAACTGGTGCATTATCAAATGACTTGAACGTGTAAAACTCTTCGCACAGTATGAACAGTAATAGGGCTTCTCTCCTGTGTGAATGCGCTGGTGAGTTTTTAAATTATTTGATTGTGTAAAACTCTTCCCACAATGTGAGCACTGATATGGCTTCTCACCTGTGTGAATGCGCTGATGAGCTTTTAAAGCACCTAATCGTGCAAAATTCTTCCCACAGTTTGAACACTGATATGGCTTCTCTCCTGTGTGAATGCGTTGGTGATTTTTTAAAGCATTTCCATGTATAAAACTCTTTCCACAGAGTGTGCAGGGATACGGCTTTTCTCCTGTGTGAATGCGTTGATGATACTTTAAAGAGTTTGAGTATATAAAACTCTTTCCACAGTGTGAACACTGATATGGCTTCTCTCCTGTGTGAATACGTTGGTGATATTTTAAAGCACTTGAACTTCTAAAACTCTTCCAACAGTGTGAGCAATGATATGGCTTCCCTACTCTGTGAATGAACTCGTGAACCATTAAATCCTTTGTGTCTACAAAACTCTTCCCACAATTTGAACAGCAATATGGTTTCTCTCCTGTGTGAATGCACATGTGTTGTTTGAGATTTCTCAGGCTGGCAAAACTCTTCTCACACTGTGAGCAGTAGTGAATTCTGCCCTTGCCCATTCTGCACAAATCCCGCTGTGGTGATTTATATTGTGAAGACAGTCAGACAATGATGTTTCACTCTGTAGCAGAATGGTAGACAAAACAACAATCTTGGATTATTAGGTGCTAAACAAGTATCATGTGCTTTATTCTCCAGTCACAGAAAGAGAAATGGAAAAGAGTAAAAAATTTGAAAGTAAATAAACAGGGCAAAAACTTATGCTGACGAGATGAGATTCTATATCAAAACAGCATGCTAGCAGATAAACATACAGTTCGTTCAAAAATAGAGTTCCAAACAAAAATTATGGAAAAGTGTTTCAAGGTTATGTCGGGTTATTTATGTGTAGCATGGAGCATTTGGTCATTTAGTGGCTCAGTAGGTCTAATCAGACTGTTTCTTTTTGCAATGCTATGCAATATATAATTACTTTTTCTAAAACAGTACCATTCAATAACTGAATATATGCTGCCAAGCTAAAAATATCACCCATCTACCTTCAGCATTAAGACTACTGTTGCAAATATAATACTTAACATAATTCTTAATATTTCTTATGGAATAGATAAAAAAACATTTCTTTAAAATGATTTAATCATTGAACAGTTGTTTTATTTTGTAGTTATAATTTGGAGACAGACCATTTAATTCATGAGAATACACTGAGATTCATACACAATAAAATATTCATACACGTTACTCATCTTTTTTTATCAAATAAAGAAATAATTGTCGAACATAAAAACACAGTAATGTACTGAGTATTTATCTAAATTCAAATGCATTATTTTTTTTTAAATATTTTTTTAAAGAAAGAAAACTTACCAAGTTGAAATGATCTTTTTTAAATCACTGTAATTTCACAGCAGTCCTCTGTGTGAGGACCTCAACTAAAATGGCAGAGTGTCTCCGCCTGAGGACAAAGACACAGTTCAACAACAGGCCATTTCACAGTCATTAGCCAACTATTACCACCTCATCACCTGAGTCTGGGGTGTGGCAGGTGAATATCTAGAACCATCAGGTCAATTAAAGATATGCAAAGTAACTGGGCAGATTGTTCCCATATCAGGGTATGGAGAGCAGAATAAAAAAATTAGGAATCTAATATGTAACTCTATGTGTATAAGTTCCACACAAAAAAATTGCTAGGTTGCTGTTTCATACTTTATGAAACTGAGAAGTATTATAAAAGGACAAACTAGTAAGCCTTATACACAATACATATTTGTATACAGACGACAATACAGCAAACTACAATAATAGAATACTGTAACATTTAATAAAAATAAAATGAAGCAAACTTTGACATTGCTGCATGCACTCACAAGCAAAGGCAAATGTGCAAATGCATTAATCATTTCTTATATAGTTAGATACCAGTACCAGTTGTGATCAATATATTGGTGTAATTTGCCAGGACAATCTGAATAAGCTTTGAAAAGTTTAAATGTCACATTAGCACCATTTTGGTCCATTTATCAAATAAATGCCATACCATGTTCTTGATGTATAATATAATAAATGAAATAATAAACAAAAGAGTCTAATAGTTTAAGAACTTACCTGAAATGAAAGCAAAAGATAAATACCATGGGACTTACGTAACTACAAATAAATAGAGGAAAAAAACCCACTCCAAAAGAAAATGCCACACCCCTACTGCCAGTGAAATAAGTGAACAGTATGTGACGTCAAAACCAGAACACGTCAAAACCAGAACAGAGAACTCAAAACAACAATCACAAATACCACCAATCTACACTCCAAACACACCACTTCTACAACCCTCCTCCGTTATTCCCTTCTTCTTTCTTAAATAGTTGCACCAGTGATGATGTCATCGAGGTGGAGGCAGGATGAGGGCAAGGTAGGGCAGGCCATAAAACTTTGGCTGGGAATCTGACCTGCAAACATTGCAAACACAAACATTGCACAAAGAATACACAATAGAAAACAGACACAGAAAACACCACAGGTTGTAAAAATGATAATAAAAAACAACATTTACAGCATTTGCCAAATGTCCTTATGCAAGAAAACAAATTCATAGACTCTGAGAGCTTCCTTGACAATGCTTGCATTCTTCACCATTATAAGTTTACCATGAGGAGGCTTAAGTTAAAAGTTTCAGGCTTAAGTTAAAAATTTAAACCTAGTCGGCTAGATAAAAAGTACTGTAAATTCAACCCTGAATGTGTACTTAAATATCAGCCATTACCAAGTGTGGTACTCACAACAGGTACTCATTTGACAATTGATTCATGTATCTGCAGATTTGCCTCTGCTTATGTGCAACAATGTCAATGTTTGTTTTGTTTTTTTTCCTATTTTCATTAAATGAAAAATATAAAACCAAGCATATAATTATTATTATTAAACCAACAAATAATTAATAAAATAAGTTTATTTGAATAACATTTAAAGCAGGAGAAATCACTTTTACAATGGTAAACTGTGACAGCCCAGTCTAGGCTTTGGCTACTAAGTATAGGCAAGGGTTTTTGAATATAAGATGGATTGGACTGAGTATATTGTGCCCCAAGAGTTAGCCAGTGGAGCAATAGCTGAAACAGAGCAGGAATGCTGAGACTAGAGTCTGGAATGGACCAAACTGTATAGACCGAACACACCATTATACACAAAATTCAGCACATGAATAATTAAATACTGTGAGTATATATATTTTTTGTATAAATCTGATAAATAAATGTATTTTGAAACTTTCTAACTTTCCTCATTCTGCTTAAATGTACTTACTTAAACCTCTACAACAATGCAGTTATTCTAAATAAGCTAAATAATCACTTTATTGTGTAAAACTCTTCCCATAGTGTAAGCAGTAATATTGATGTACTCCTGTGTGAATGCATTGGTGAATTTTTAAGGAACTTGAACGTGTTAAACTCTTTCCACAGTCTGAACAGTAATATGGCTTTACTACCGTGGGAATGCATTGGTGAGTTTTTAAGGTATTTGAACGTGTAAAGCTCTTCCTACAGTGTGAGCACAGATACGGCCTCTCTCCTGAGTGAACGCGCTGGTGAGTTTTCAGACCATTTGCACATTTAAAATTCTTCCCACAGTATGAGCAATGATACGGCCTCTCTCGTGTCAATGTGCTGGTGAGTTTTTAAAGCACTTGAATTTGTAAAACTCTTCCCACAGTGTGAGCAGTGATATGGCCTTCCTTCTGTGTGAATGGCTTGGTGATAATTTAAAGCATTTAACTGTTTAAAGCTCTTCCCACAGTGTGACCCATATAAAATATGACCCTTATAACCTCAGCATCAAGACCATTGTTGCAAATAAAATATTCAAAAGTAACATTATGCTTAATGTTTCTTCAGAAATATAAAAAACATTTGCTTTCTAAAGCAAAGTTATTTAAACATTAAACAGATAAAAACCCAGTTTCATTGGGAATCCATGTTTGGACTATGCTAAAGTTAATTGTTGAGTGCAAAGTCACAGTAATGTATTGAGTATTTATCTAAATTCAAATGCATTATTTTATTCATATATATATATTTTTTTTTTTAGAAAAAAAAGGAAAACTTACCAAGTTGAAATGACAGTTTAAATCCCCGTAACTTAACAGCACTCTTCTGTGTGAGGACCTCAACAAAAATGAGAGAGTTTCTCCTTTAAGTACACCTGAGGAAAATACACAGTCCAACAACAGCCATTCACAGCCATTAGCCAACTATTACCAACTATTACCAACTACTGGTATAACATGCTAGACTTGTCTGAATAAGCTTCTAAAATAAATGCCACATTGGCCACAATTTGGTCATCAAATAAATGTCATGCAACTTTTTTAAAGGTATAAATAAAGTTACCTATAAATGTCGTTCTAAAAGTACATTTCAATGTCACAGGGAAAAAAACTTATGTTTATAAACAATAAGTAAATAAATGACATAAAATTAAGCAAAATATAGTTAGAGTTTCAAAGAGAGACCATTATATTCAGTGTATACACTCAGCTATATAGGCATTTTAAATTATTAGAGTAGATAAAGTTTTTACAAAAAATTCAGATTGTCAATTGCAAAGTCACATTAATGATTAAGTATTTATTAAAGCTACTAGTAAATTCTTTCTTTCTTTCTTTCTTTTCTTTTATTTAATCCAAGTAGTTTCATGGCAGTCTTGTGTGTGAGTCAACTACATGCCGCTGGAAAAGTTTGACAAACTCAACAACGGAGTTACACACACACACCCCCTTTGTATTAGTAATGAAGGTCTGCAAAAGTTCCTGAAAATTAAGTGAACTCTGGAAGTGTAGAAAAATGTCCTACGAAATGAAACCCTTAGAAAGAGCAAAGCAACAAGAGTTTAATGCAGTCCTCTTTCAGCTGTATTACAATTCATCTTTAAACAAAATCAAAACCCTTTAACTGTCTAATTATGAAATAATTCAAGCAAACCTGGAATTTGACTCATACCGAGTATGAAGCCTTCAACTGCCCAGTCCAGATGTGTAGAAACAAACCAATAAAATATATTTCTGCTTTATATTTTCCTCTGCCGTCACACAGAAATTTTCTTCTCTCATCTCCACCTTCCTGTCTCCGTGTGCATCACCTGCCTTTATTGCAAGATTCTGATTGGCCGAAAAGAGTCCATCAATAACACACTCAAAACTTTCCATTGGATATGTCCCTAGGAACCGTTACAACCATTATAATATTTTTTTCTGAATATATTTAAAAAGATAAATGTTCGAATTTTTGGGTTCACACTGAGAAGAAGACTGAGCCATGCTGCTGCTGCTACTTCTGCTGATATCAGGGAATATATTGCCAAAGAACCACTCAGAGACACAGATTAAATAGCAAAACATCTCAAAACTAAGATTAACAGGGAGTATATATGCTGAATAAATGTGTAATATTCAGTGTTTTCTACTGATAAACAAAAGACATCACCAGAAACAGCTGTGGTGGTTGACATGTTTTCTGGTGGTTTGGCAACTTGTGTACGAAAAGGATTATCTAAATTAGAACAGAATAGAACAGGAAAAATTTTTTAGGACTAAACAAAGGATACTGTGGTCATAAAATGCGTGGAAGGAAAGCCTTCTGAGATACAAAAATTCTCTTAGTGCTGCTAGATCAGTGTATCACTCTGCCCTAATCGAAGATAACAAAAACAATCCTAAATTTTTATTTAGTACTGTAGCAAAACTAACTAGGAGTAAAACCACTGTAGAAAAGTGCACACCATCTATATGTAGCAGCAATGACTTCATGAATTTTTTTTTATCAGGCAGAAAATTCAGACTATCAATTTAAAACCAAATTATTTGATAGATAATTCTTTAGATAATATAAGTATTTCTGATCAGAGCTTTGAATGCTTCACTCCACTTCAAGAGCCTGATCTAATTTCACTAATTTCTTCTTCAAAACTTTCAACCTGCATTCTAGATGCTTTACCCATGTCCTTCCTTAAACAGATATTACCAGTAGCTACCAAACCCCTTCTAAAAATCATAAATTCTTCCCTTAGCACTGGCTATGTGCCTAAATCTTTTAAGCTAGCAGTTATCAAACCCTTGATTAAAAAAAACGGACCTCGACCCCTGTCAGCTGTCTAACTATAGACCAATAGTTATATATACCTATAGTTATGTTCATACAATTCATTCAATTCAGATTGTCAATTGCAAAGTCACATTAATGATTAAGTATTTATTAAAGCTACTAGTAAATTCTTTCTTTCTTTCTTTCTTTTCTTTTATTTAATCCAAGTAGTTTCATGGCAGTCTTGTGTGTGAGTCAACTACATGCCGCTGGAAAAGTTTGACAAACTCAACAACGGAGTTACACACACACACCCCCTTTGTATTAGTAATGAAGGTCTGCAAAAGTTCCTGAAAATTAAGTGAACTCTGGAAGTGTAGAAAAATGTCCTACGAAATGAAACCCTTAGAAAGAGCAAAGCAACAAGAGTTTAATGCAGTCCTCTTTCAGCTGTATTACAATTCATCTTTAAACAAAATCAAAACCCTTTAACTGTCTAATTATGAAATAATTCAAGCAAACCTGGAATTTGACTCATACCGAGTATGAAGCCTTCAACTGCCCAGTCCAGATGTGTAGAAACAAACCAATAAAATATATTTCTGCTTTATATTTTCCTCTGCCGTCACACAGAAATTTTCTTCTCTCATCTCCACCTTCCTGTCTCCGTGTGCATCACCTGCCTTTATTGCAAGATTCTGATTGGCCGAAAAGAGTCCATCAATAACACACTCAAAACTTTCCATTGGATATGTCCCTAGGAACCGTTACAACCATTATAATATTTTTTTCTGAATATATTTAAAAAGATAAATGTTCGAATTTTTGGGTTCACACTGAGAAGAAGACTGAGCCATGCTGCTGCTGCTACTTCTGCTGATATCAGGGAATATATTGCCAAAGAACCACTCAGAGACACAGATTAAATAGCAAAACATCTCAAAACTAAGATTAACAGGGAGTATATATGCTGAATAAATGTGTAATATTCAGTGTTTTCTACTGATAAACAAAAGACATCACCAGAAACAGCTGTGGTGGTTGACATGTTTTCTGGTGGTTTGGCAACTTGTGTACGAAAAGGATTATCTAAATTAGAACAGAATAGAACAGGAAAAATTTTTTAGGACTAAACAAAGGATACTGTGGTCATAAAATGCGTGGAAGGAAAGCCTTCTGAGATACAAAAATTCTCTTAGTGCTGCTAGATCAGTGTATCACTCTGCCCTAATCGAAGATAACAAAAACAATCCTAAATTTTTATTTAGTACTGTAGCAAAACTAACTAGGAGTAAAACCACTGTAGAAAAGTGCACACCATCTATATGTAGCAGCAATGACTTCATGAATTTTTTTTTATCAGGCAGAAAATTCAGACTATCAATTTAAAACCAAATTATTTGATAGATAATTCTTTAGATAATATAAGTATTTCTGATCAGAGCTTTGAATGCTTCACTCCACTTCAAGAGCCTGATCTAATTTCACTAATTTCTTCTTCAAAACTTTCAACCTGCATTCTAGATGCTTTACCCATGTCCTTCCTTAAACAGATATTACCAGTAGCTACCAAACCCCTTCTAAAAATCATAAATTCTTCCCTTAGCACTGGCTATGTGCCTAAATCTTTTAAGCTAGCAGTTATCAAACCCTTGATTAAAAAAAACGGACCTCGACCCCTGTCAGCTGTCTAACTATAGACCAATAGTTATATATACCTATAGTTATGTTCATACCTGCATAGAAATAACATTTATGAAATGTATCAGCCAGGATTTAGACCTCATCATAGCACAGTGACAGCACTGGTTAAAGTGGTAAATGACCTGTTACTGGCTTCTGATCAGGGTTGTGTCTCCTTACTGGTGCTACTGGATCTTAGTGCAGCTTTTGACACCATTGACCACACTGTTCTACTTGATAGGCTAGAACATATTGTTGGTGTTAAAGGAACAGTCCTCTCCTGGCTCAGGTCTTATTTGACTGACCATTATCAGTTTGTAGATCTAGATGGTGACTTCTCTATGCATACCAAGGTTATGTTTGGTGTTCCACAAGGTTCTGTTTTAGGCCCACTCCTTTTCTCCCTATACATGCTACCCCTTGGTCTAATTATTCGTAAACATGATATTAGCTTCCACTGTTACACCGATGACACACAGCTATATGTTTCAGCGGAGTCAGCTGAGAGACACCAGCTTATTAAGATAGAAGAATGTGTAAAGGACATTAGACATTGGATGGCCACTAACTTCCTCCTGCTTAACTCGGACAAGACAGAGGTGCTAGTACTAGGACCACATGCAGCTAGAAATAAGCTTTCTGATTACAAAGTAACGGTGGATGGTCTTTCTGTTTCATCTTGTCCAGCAGTAAAAGATCTTGGTGTGATTACTGACTCTGGTCTTTCGTTTGAAGCTCATGTAGATAATATCACAAGGGTAGCCTTCTTTCATCTCAGAAATATTGCCAAGATAAGAAATATGATGTCACTTCTTGATACAGAGAAACTAGTTCATGCTTTTGTTACCTCTAGGTTGGATTATTGTATTACCTTACTGTCTGGATGTTCCAGTAGGAGCATAAACAAGCTCCAGTTAGTCCAGAATGCAGCAGCTAGAGTCCTAACTAGAACCAGAAGATATGAACACATCACTCCTATTTTAGCCACACTACATACACTCCTATTTTAGCCACACTACACCTGCACCCTTTATGCATACATAATTATTTGGAAGTACCTCAAGTAGCAAAGGCTACAGCAGGGGGCAGAGCTTTTTCTTTCAAAGCCCCACAGTTATGGAACAGTGTTCGGGATTCAGACACAGTCTGAATGTGAAAAACACATTTGTTTAGTCAAGCTTTTAATATATAGTTTTCTTAGGTAAAGGAGCACATCTGGAAGGTTCATGGGCATAGAGTGTTTGGTGTACTGGGATATTTGGATGCTTTTGCCTTACCACCCTCTCAAGTCGCTCAGGTTTGCTGACTGTGAAGTGGATGGATGCTTTATGTCCCGGGAAGCATTCATGTCTGTCACCTTCTGGCTCTCCCTTTTAGTTATGCTGTCATAGCTAGTCTTGCCAGAGTCCCTGCCTGCACTTTACACATAATCTACACTATCTTAAACGTCACATGATCAGAATCATACTTAATATCTTTCTCCTTCTCTCTCTGTCTTTCTCTGTCGAGCTATACACCCCACTCCTGAGTCACAGTGTTTGCCAGTTTCCATTGTGACCACTGCCCTACCCCTGGTCGGAGTCTTGTTGCTTGGTGGTGCCCACCGATGCTGTGGATGGATCTGTGTGGACGAGGAGACAGCCATGGACAGAGCCACTTGGGGACTTTCACACCATCACAGATCTGTCATTTCATCTGTCAGCTTCTGACAGCAAAGAACTAGTGTCTATAATGACCTCTGAAACTACACTGACCTAATAGTTCCTCATGGGCCATTGATTGCTGTTGTAGATAGGACATTAATCAGTTACAGTTACATTATTTACTGCTTAGTGTCACCCAAATGAGGATGGGTTCCCTTCTGAGCCTGATTCCTCTCAAGGTTTCTTCCTCATATCATCCCAGGGAGTTTTTCCTTGCCACCGTTGCCACAGGCTTGCTCATTAGGGATAAAATAAAACAGTTTAATAATTTAATTTAATAATTTATTCTTATTTCTAGGTATTTAGCTATTTTTTTATATTTTTATTTTCATTTTCCCCTCCCCTTTCAACCATTTCTCTTCTTTTGTAAAGCAGCTTTGAGACAATGTTCATTGTAAAAGGCGCTATACAAAATAAATTGAATTGAATTGAAAATGAGGTCATTAACAAAAGTTATCACATATTCAGCCAAAAGCCACAGTCAGCCCAGGAAAAAGCATGCGAAAAGATATATTTAAAATATATAAATCAATAAGAAGAATACATAAACAATCAATGAAAAATAAATGACAAATAAAAACAATGAATGGGTTAAATTACATACAAGGTGTACAAAATTACAAACATATTTCTTGAATCATTAAATAAAAACATATACAACCAAGCAAAAGAAAACATTACAATGGATATTGAAAAGTAAAACAGTTTATTTGAATCATATTTACAGCCAGAAGAAATCACACAATACAATAGTAAACATCTAGGCTTTGGCTGCCCAGAGTAAATAAAGGCAAGGATTTTTTCTATAAGGTGGAGTAGAATGAGTATATTATGAGTTATTCATTGATGAGACAGAAGTGGCATCACTTGGCCAATGGAGCAATAGCTGAAGCAGAGCAGGAAGGCTGATACTGGAGTTTGGAATGGACCAACCTGCACAGACTGAACACAATACATGCAAAACACAAATACATGCCCGCACATCAAGGGGTGTAACATAACAGAATTTTTAAAAAGAAATTATCAAATTAAAATGCAAAAATACACTTTATACATGAGTAAAACTTTTCTGGACAAGCAAATAAATCTGCAGATGTCTTTGTTCTGATTAAATGTACTTACTTCAATCTGTACAACACTTTTCACATTGTGACCAGCAATTTATTTCTCCCTATTATGAATTAGCTCATGGTTTTTCAAACCACTTGAAGAGGTAAAACTCTTCCAACAGTGTGAGCATTGATACAATCTGTCTCCTGTGTGAATGCGCTGGTGAGTTTTCAAATCATTAACATATTTGAAATTCTTCACACAATATGAGCACTGATATGCCCTTTATCCTGTGTGAATGCGTTGGTGAGTTTTTAAACCACTCAAACGTGTAAAACTCTTCCCACAGTGTGAGCACTGAAATGGCTTCACTCTAGTGTGAATGCGCTGGTGAGTTTTTAAAGCACTTGTATGTTTAAAGCTCTTCTGACAGTCTGAGCACTGATATGGCTTCTCTCCTGTGTGAATGCGTTCATGAACTTTTAAATCCTCTGTGTCTCTAAAGCCTTTTCCACAGTTTGAACATCAATAGGACTTTTCTCCTCTGTGTATACGTTCATGTTTTTTGAGATACCAACTGCAAACAAAACTCTTCCCACACTGTGAGCAATGATACGGCTTCTCTCCTGTGTGAATACTCTGGTGAACCTTTAAAGCGTTTGAATGTGCAAAACTCTCCTCACAATATGAGCACTGATACGGCCTCTCCCCTGTGTGAAGGCGTTGGTGAATTTTTAAGCCATTCAAACGTGTAAAACTCTTCCCACAGTGTGAGCACTGATATGGCTTCACTCTAGTGTGAATGCGCTGGTGAGTTTTTAAAGCACTTGAATGTGTAAAGCTCTTCTGACAGTCTGAGCAGTGATACGGCTTTTCTCCTGTGTGAATGCGTTGGTGCGTTTTTAAAGCACTTGATTTTGTAAAACTTTTCCCACAGTGTGAGCAATGATATGGCTTCTCTCCGGTGTGAATGCGTTCATGAACCTTTAAATCCTCTGAGTCTCTAAATCTCTTTTCACAGTTTGAACAGCAATAGGGCTTTTCTCCTCTGTGAATACGCTCATGTTTTTTGAGATACCAACTGCAAGCAAAACTCTTCTCACACTGTGAGCAATGATATGGCTTCTCTCCTGTGTGAATACTCTGGTGAACCTTTAAAGCGTTTGAATGTGTAAAACGCTTTCCACACTGTGAGCAATGATATGGCTTCTCTCCTGTGTGAATGATCTGGTGAACCTTTAAAGCGTTTGAATGTGCAAAACTCTTCCCACACTGTGAGCAGTCATATGGCTTTTCTCCTGTGTGAATGTGGTGATGTTTGTTTAGTTGACTTAGATTTGCAAAACTCTTTCCACATTGTGAACAGCAATATGGTTTCTCTCCTGTGTGAACACGCATATGTTGTTTGAGAATACTCAGAGAGGCACAACCCTTCCCACACTGTGAGCAGTAGTGAATTTTTCTCTTGCCCATTCTGCACAAATCCCTCTGTGGTGACTTATATTGTGAAGACAGGCAGACAATCACTTTTCACTCTGTAGCAGAAAATTAAAGGAGGCAAGTAAATAAACAGGGCAAAAACTTATGATTGAGATTAGTGCAATATAAAAGTTTCATACTATCAGGATTCTGGTAAACATACAACTCCTTCACAAAAAGAGCTCGCAACAAGAGTTTCAAGGCTATGTCCAGTTATTTATATGTTGCATGTTTTCTGGCCATTTACTGGCTCAACAGGTCTAATCTAACTTTGTTTTTAGCAATGTTTTCATATAACAGTACCATCCAATAACTGAATACATGCTGCAAAACTTGACCTGTCTAACCTCAGCATCAAGACCATTGTTGCAAATAAAATATTCAGAAGATAACATCATGCTTAATATTTCTTTAGAATTCAAGTTATTTCAACATTAAACAGTTGTTTATATTTATTGTAAATAAAGAAATACAGTTTCACAGGGAATGCATGTTTGGACTATGCTAAAGTTATTTGTTGAATGCAAAGTCACAGTAATGTATTTAATATTCATCTAAATTCAAATGCATTATTTTATTCATTTTTTTTTAAAAAAGGAAAACTTACCAAGTTGAAATGATCTTTTTAAATCCCAGTAATTTCACAGCAGTCTTCTGTGTGAAGACCTCAACTAAAATGAGAGAGTTTCTCCTTTAAGTATACCTGAGGACAAAGACACAGTTCAGCAACAGCCATTCACCGCCATTAGCCAACTATTACCTCATCACTAGTTGTGATCAATATATTGGTATAACATGCTACATTGTTTTATACATATATTTTTAAAGAAAGAAAACTTACCAAGTTCAATTGATCTTTTTAAAATCCCAGTAGTTTCACAGTAGTCTTCTGTGTGAGGACCTTAACTAAAATGACAGTGTCCTTTATGTACACCTGAGGACAAAGACACAGTTGAACAACAGCCATATCACAGCCATATCACAGCCATTAGCCAACTATTAGCACCTCATCATCTGAGTCTGGGGTGTGGCAACATCTAGAACAATCAGGTCATTTAAAATATGCAAAAGCTACACTATATTGCCAAAAGTATTCGCTCACCCATCCAAATAATCAGAATCAGGTGTTCCAATCACTTCCATGGCCACAGGTGTATAAAATCAAGCACCTAGGCATGCAGACTGTTTTTACAAACATTTGTGAAAGAATGGGTCGCTCTCAGGAGCTCAGTGAATAGGATGCCACCTGTGCAACAAATCCAGTAGTGAAATTTCCTTGCTCCTAAATATTCCACAGTCAACTGTCAGCTGTATTATAAGAATGTGGAAGTGTTTGGGAACGACAGCAACTCAGCCACGAAGTGGTAGGCCACGTAAACTGACGGAGCGGGGTCAGCGGATGCTGAGGCGCATAGTGCGAAGAGGTCGCCAACTTTCTGCAGAGTCAATCGCTACAGACCTCCAAACTTCATGTGGCCTTCAGATTAGCTCAAGAACAGTGCGCAGAGAGCTTCATGGAATGGGTTTCCATGGCCAAGCAGCTGCATCCAAGCCATACATCACCAAGTGCAATGCAAAGTGTCGGATGCAGTGGTGTAAAGCACGCCGCCACTGGACTCTAGAGCAGTGGAGATGCGTTCTCTGGAGTGACGAATCGCGCTTCTCCATCTGGCAATCTGATGGACGAGTCTGGGTTTGGCGGTTGCCAGGAGAACGGTACTTGTCTGACTGCATTGTGCCAAGTGTAAAGTTTGGTGGAGGGGGGATTATGGTGTGGGGTTGTTTTTCAGGAGCTGGGCTTGGCCCCTTAGTTCCAGTGAAAGGAACTCTGAATGCTTCAGCATACCAAGACATTTTGGACAATTCCATGCTCCCAACTTTGTGGGAACAGTTTGGAGCTGGCCCCTTCCTCTTCCAACATGACTGTGCACCAGTGCACAAAGCAAGGTCCATAAAGACATGGATGACAGAGTCTGGTGTGGATGAACTTGACTGGCCTGCACAGAGTCCTGACCTCAACCCGATAGAACACCTTTGGGATGAATTAGAGCGGAGACTGAGAGCCAGGCCTTTTCGTCCAACATCAGTGTGTGACCTCACAAATGCGCTTCTGGAAGAATGGTCAAAAATTCCCATAAACACACTCCTAAACCTTGTGGACAGCCTTCCCAGAAGAGTTGAAGCTGTTATAGCTGCAAAGGGTGGACCGACGTCATATTGAACCCTATGGATTAGGAATGGGATGTCACTTAAGTTCATATGCGAGTCAAGGCAGGTGAGCGAATACTTTTGGCAATATAGTGTATATGAAGAGCAAAATATTAGGAATCTAATATGTCACTCTAAATGTATTAGATTCATACTAATATTCTGCAAGCAATATCATTCACAAGCAAAGGCAAATGTGCAAATGCACTTAACATTGTGTTAAAATACAGAAGTGTTTGAGTAAAATTAGTACCAGTTGTGATCGATATATTGGTGTAACATGCTAGACTTGTCTCAATAATCTTCTAAAAAAAGTTTAAATGTCACATTAACCACATTTCAGTCCATTTGTCAAATAAATGTCATGCCATTTTTATAGGTATAAAAAAGTGACCTATAAATTTTGTTCTAAATGTACATTTCAATTTCACTGGGAATGAATCTTATTAAATAAATGCATTACATAAAATTAAGACAAATATAGTTATAGTTTCAAAGATAGACCATTTTATTCAGTGTATACACTCTCTAGCTGTACAGGCATTTTTATCTATTAGTGTAGATAAAGTTAATCAGCATACAAAAAATACATATTTTTAATTGCATGTCACATTGTGATTACATATTTATTTAAGCTATTTGTAAATTCATGAATATATTTCATTAAAAACAAACAAGAATGAAATCTTACCACATTGAAATGATCTTTTCTTTCTTTCTTTTCTTATTTATTTATTTATTTATTTATTTATTTATTTATTTATTTAATTAATTAATTTTTTTAAATCTGAGTAGTTTCATGGCATGTTTTGTGTGTGAGGAACTCAACTCTGTGTCAGAATCAGAATCAGAATCAGAAAAAGTTTTATTGCCAGGTAAAGCAAAGGGTCAGCCAAGAGCACGTTACAGTACTAGGAATTTGTCTTGGTGTCAGGTGCAAACATATACACAGATTTGAAATATCTGTACAAATGTACACAATTTTAGAAAAGAGCTAGAATAAGTTAAATAAATACTCTATAAAATGACTGGCATGAGAAGTAGTGCAATAGAATGTAAAAAGTGAAAGTGAATGTCCAAACATATACAGATGTGAGGTATGTACACAATCTAGAATGAGATAAGTATTGTGTACAAAAGTGTGAGTTTAAATGAACAGTAGTGCAATTTAGAAAGTGGAAGTGAGTGTCCGGGTTGGGGGGGTCATCTGGGGGTAAGTGAGGCATTGTTCAGCAGGCTGACTGCAGTGGGGAAGAAACTGTTCTTGTGGCCTAAGGTCCTGATGGACCGGAGCCTCTTGCCAGAGGGGAGGGACTGAAAAAGTTCATTTCCTGGATGAGAGAGGTCGGCTGCGATCTTGGCTGCATGTCTCCGGGTCCTGGAGAGGTACAGCTCCTGGAGAGATGGGAGACTGCAGCCGATCACCTTCTCAGCAGAGTGGATGACACGCTGAAGCTTGGCTGTAGCTGCAGCAAACCAGACTGTGATGGAGGATGTGAGGATAGATTCGATGATGGCAGTGTAGAAGTTCACCAGCATCTTCTCAGGGAGGAGAAACTCTTCAGCTGTTGCAGGAAATACATCCTCTGCTGAGGCTTCTTGGTGAGGGAGCTGATGTTCTGCTCCCACTTGAGCTCCTGGTTGATGGTGGTGCCCAGGAAGTTGAAGGACTTGACAGATGTCACCAGAGAATCATAAAGGATGACAGGGGGAGGGGGGCTGGGTCCTTCCTGAAATCCACTATCATCTCCACTGTCTTGAGAGAGTTGAGCTCCAGGTTGTTCATGCTGCACCATGACACCAGATGATCCATCTCACTCCTGTAGGCAGACTCATCCCCATCAGAGATGAGGCCGATGAAGGTGGTGTCATCAGCAAACTTCAGGAGTTTGACAGACTGGTGACCAGATGTGCAGCTGTTGGTATACAGGGAGAATAGCAGAGGAGAAAGGACACAGCCTTGGGGGGATCCAGTGCTTTTGTTCTGGCAGTCAGAGACATGCTTACCCAGCCTCACAAACTGCCATCTTTATGTCAGTAAGTCCATGATCCAACTGCACATGGAGTCAGGCACATTCAGTTGGGACAGCTTAACGTTTCAGATGTTTTTTGAGAGTTCAGACATTTAAACAGCCTATTCACATCTTCCTCGCTGATGGAGAGAGGTGTCAGGGGTGAGTGTGGGGGGTGGCGCTCATGTGTGGGTGATCCAGGTATGGAAGTGTAGGAGGGGGGGCTACTGCTGATCAATGGCTGGTGTGGGGAGGATTGGGGGAGGTCAGGTCTGTCCCATTATCTCTGAAAGGGGCAGTAATACTCATTCAGGTTGTTGGCCAGGTGCAGGTCGTTCACAGAGTGGGGGGCTCTAAGCTTGTAGTTGGTGATTGCCTTAAGCCCTTTCCAGACAGAGGCAGAGTCATTGGTTCGGAAATGCTGTTTCATTCTTTCACCATGCTCTGATTTAGCTCTTCTCATCTCCTCGCTAAATCTGTACTTAGCCTCCTTGTATTTTCTTTTGTCCCCACTTCTGAATGTGGTCTGGTCTCTTTCTCTGACCTAAGCTGTCTGAGTTTAGCTGTGAACCAGGGTTTGTCATTGTTATAACTCACCCTGGTGCATGATGGAATGACACTGTCCTCACAGAAGCTAATGTAGGACATCACAGTGTCTGTGTACTCATCCAGACTGTTGGTGGCAGATCTAAAAATGTCCCAGTCTGTACAATCCAAACACTCCTGTAGTTCCCCCACAGCCTCACTGGTCCACTTCTTTGATGTCCTCACAACAGGTTTGCAGAGTTTGAGTTTCTGCCTGTATGCAGGAATGTACCATGATGTGGTCGGAATGGCCAAGTGTAGCACGGGGAACAGCATGATAAGCACAGCTGATGGTGGTGTAGCAATGGTCCAGTATGTTCCCTTCTCTTGTCGGGCACTTAATAAACTATATTTGGGCAGTTCGTGGGAGAGATTACCTTTGTTAAAGTCTCCTAGGACAATAACCAAGGTGTCCGGGTTTGTCCTTTCCACACGTAGTATCTTGTCAGCCAGCATGCACTGCACTTCGTGCATATTGCCTTGCAGTGGGATGTAAACACCAACGAGAATGAATGAGAAGAACTCACGGGGCGAGTAAAAGGGCTTACAGTTAATGGTGAAGCCCCCCATGTCCGGGGAACAGAGTTGAGACAGTACTTTCACATCGTTGCACCAGCTGTTGTTAATATAGAAACAGATTCCACCACCTTTCGTTTTGCCGGAAAGCTCCATGTGTCTGTCCGCTCTAAAAAGATTAAATAGCGCAGAGTCCGGTATAAGATCACACAGCCATGTTTCCATGAAGCACAAAACACAAGACGTGGGAAAGTCTTTGTTTTTGTTCATCTCCAGGGTCAGCTCGTCCATTTTGTTGCAAAGTGAGCACACATTAGAGAGGAGGAGCGTGGTACGTAATCCGTGCCGGCGGAGACGCACGAGCACACCTGAGCGCTTCCCTCTTCTGCGGGGCTTCACTTTGTTACGTGTCTCCTTGATCAGAATAGCCAGTAAATCCATGGTAAAAGCCAGAAAACTCGGAAATAAGTCCACTGGGGTAGTAGCTCTGATGTTCATGAACCCTGGAATAGAAGCCATCAGAATTGTGGCAGAAAACTGAAAAATAACACAAACAAGAATAAATAGACCATACTGAAACACCGTGGATGCCATCTGCGGCGCCATCATGAGTTCATCATGTCATGAGTTCATGTCAATATCAAGCCGCTGGAAGATTTTGAAAACTCTTAACAATAGGTCTACACACACACTCTTTGGGTTAGTAATGAACGTCTGTAAACATTCCTGTGAAGTGAGAGAACTGAAAAAATGAGAAAAAATGTCTTTTGGAAAAAATATGTCCCTGGAAACCATTACAACTATTACTTAACACACATTTAAGTTAAATGCAACATATGTAACTACTGTGATGTTTTCTTTTTCTGAACATATTTAAAATGATAAATGTTAGAATTTTTGGGTTCACTCTGAGAAGAAGGTTGAGCCATGCTGCTGTTGCTACTTCTGCTGATCAGGGAATATATTGTCAAAGAACCACTCAGAGACAGATATTAAATAGATATTAAATTTTTATTTTTTTGGGCCAGCCAACCAGTTTTACTTTCTGAATCTCTGATTGACAAAAATAAGCCGTAAGGTCAGTCATGCCGAAGGCAATTCAGTCTAAACTTACCGCTAGCCATAAAACTAAATAGGCTAATGCCAACTCTCCTTCTGTGGCTAGCAAATTATCATGCTCTGATCCTACTCACTCAGTGGAGATGTCACTGGCTATGTGCAAAGAACTTCGTAAAGAGATGTCAGAGCAGTGTTGTATAAAGTACCCGAAAGCCACACTTCAGTAAAAGTACAGGTATTTTATTAGAAAATGATTCAAGTAAAAGGTAAAGTCAACCATTATAATTCTACTTGAGTAAGAAAAAGCAAGACTGTAATAATTTGGAGAATTATGATTTTTATTCTGTATTGCTTTCTTTCTTAAACTTCTCAATAAATGCACCACCAAAAAATAAGTCTTGCATGAACTGTATTGTAATGAACTGTACAGTATCAGTGTTTCCATACATGTGCACTTGTAACTAAGGCCATGTCCACTCGTAGCAGGGTATTTTTAAGAAGGGAGAATTTTGGACTTTAGTTCACATGCAAATGCAGTTTGAGATCGTTGAAAATGGAGCTTTTGGAAAACTCCTTCTAAAGTAAAGATTTTCCAAAACTCCGTTTTCAGTGGTGTTGTGTGGACAGGGGAAACGGAGATTTTGACGAATTGACATCATTGTCTGTGTGCCGGTCTCCTTGATTTGCCGTCAGCTTTGTTTATGAAGATATTTTGTGTAATAGCAGACTCATGTAAACTACTGACTGTGTTAACATTACATTCATGAACAGAGGGGCCGGAATGTAATACGAAGCTCACTGCTGCTGCATACAAAACTCTGACAACACACACAGCGGTGGCGGTTTTGGCCAAGACCCGTTCGGACTTCTATATTCTATAATAAAATTTTCGCATGTCAAGGGCTTCGCTTTCCCACGACGCGCCATTGTTGTTAAACTAAATGGTTGTTAATAATAAAGTTTTGTCTAGGCTTCTGATTGGCTAGGCATGCTCCTGACAGCACTTAACAGGGCATTTTGCGTTTTCATGTGGACAAAGATATTTTTAACACATAGGTCATGTGGACAGAATTTTCTAACCACAAACTTCCTTTACCGCAAATTTAGATGCAGGTTTTTTTTGTAGTAAGTAACGGAAATGCCAAACAGAAAATGCATCGGAGTAAAAGTATAGAATTTGTTTCAAAAGAGTAGTGAAGTAAAAGTTGACAGAAATATAAAAACTCAAGTAAAGTACAAAAACTCTCAAAAAATACTTAAGTACTGTAATGAAGTAATTTTACTTTGTTACTTTACACCACTGGGTCAGAGGCCATTCTTCACGGCATTAACATGGCTCAGTGCTTTCGAGGTGAAATTTCAAATCTTTTGACCTCACAAGCTGACTTGGAGACTCGGGTAGTCACTCACGAGCAAGCTGTCAGTGACCATGAAATGTGTGGACGAGGAGACAGCCATGGACAGAGCCACTTGGGGACTTTCACACCATCACAGATCTGCCATTTCATCTGTCAGCCCGTGACAGCAAAGAACTAGTGTTTATAATGACCTTAGAAACTACAATGACCTAATAGTTCCTCATGGGTCATTGATTGCTGTTGTAGAAAGGACATTAATCAGCTACAGCTACATTATTTTCTGTTTAGTGTCACCCAAATGAGGATGGGTTCCCTTCTGAGCCTGGTTCCTCTCAAGGTTTCTTCCTTTCCATCCCAGGGAGTTTTTCCTTGCCACCATTGCCACAGGCTTGCTCATTAGGGATAAAATAGTCTAATTAAAGAATTTAATAATTTATTCTTATTTCTAGTTAATTAGTTATTTTTTATTTTTTATTTTTTTTATTATTATTTTTCATTTTCCTATTCCCATTTTCCTTTACTTTTGTAAAGCTGCTTTGAGACAATGTTCATTGTAAAAGGCGCTATACAAAATAAATTGAATTGAATTGAATTGAAATGCAGATTCAACTATTGGAAAATAAGTGTTCTGACCTGACCAACGCTAACAAGCAACTGCAAGCTAAAGTTTATTACTTGGAGGCTCGCTCCCGCAGAAACAACATCAAAATTGTGGGCATACCGGAAGGAGAAGTTGATTTCCAAACTGTTCTCAGCAGAACACTTCCCAAAGCCTGTGTCTATTGACCATGCTCACCACTCGCTCCAACCAAAGCCTGCTCCGGGCACAAATCCACGCACTATCATGGCATGTATTCACCATTATCAACAGAGGGAACTGATTCTTCGCCTCGGCAGACAACAACCTCTGGAATATAAAGGGAAGTGAATTTTCAAATAATACGAATATACAAACGAGGTATTGATGCAACGTTGTGCTTTTTGTGATGTGCTACGAGTCCTTTGAGATGCAGGTGTCAAACACAGCCTACAGTACCCAGCTAAACTTTACATCCATCACCTGAATGGAGAACCCACCATCTTTTCAGATCCAAAAGAAGCAATACGGTTTGTGGAAGCGAATTTTTCTCGTTCAGACGTTGACAAATAATTTTCTTATTCATGGCAAGTAAGAACTGGTTGTGTCAAGTAAATACCTTTGTTGAACTGGTCCAATTTATGATAAAGAAGAGAGTCTTCAGTTGAGTGCAATTTTGTAATATGTATAGGCTTTACATTGATGTTTTCTAATCTACAGCCATAATTTGTGTACATCACTAAAGAAGCATCAACATTTTTTTTACATTGTTTTATATCAATATGATAATTGCTTTCTTTCAGACTGTAATTTATATTACACTCCCATTATTACCATTATTACTTTTTATTGGTATGTGTATAATTTCTCATATTCATCTTTGTGGAGAGGTCTGTTTTATTGGTGTTTAAGGTAGTTTTTGCAGTTACTGTTCCTAAGTTTTGTAGTTTTGTAGCAATCGCCCAGCACCTCCTTCTGTTTTGATGAAAAGATTTGTTATTGTTGGTATATGTTGTCTTTGTCACAGAGTTTTTATTTGTATTTTTATTTATTTTCATTTTCCTTCCCTCTTTAGTTGCGTAACGCTGCCAGGTTATCACCATCATTGTAGGCATGCACTGGATGTAATTTCTTGTCTATCTCTTTTAAATGAACAGGTCTCAACAAGGTGTTAGAGTGGGCAGTTATTATCTCACTCTGGTTTCCTAGAATGTCAGGGGATTGGGTCATGCTATTAAGAGGGGCAAGGTTTTTAAACATCATCATCATCATCATCATCATTGTCTCCTGCTTATCCGTAGCCGGGTCGCAGGGGCAGCAGTCTAAGCAGGGATGCCCAGACTTCCCTCTCCCTAGCCACTTCCCCCAGCATGTCCAGGGGAATTCCTAGGCATTCCCAGGTCAGCCGAGAAACATAGGCCCTCCAGTGTGTCCTGGGTCTTCCCTGGGGTCTCTTCCCAGTGGGGCATGCCCAGAACACCTCCCCTGGGAGACGTCCAGGAGGCATCCAAAACAGATGCCCAAGCCACCTCAACTGGCTCCTTTCGATGTAGAGGAGCAGCAGCTCTACTCCGAGCTCCCCCCAGGTGACAGAGCTCCTTATCCTATCTCTAAGGAAACACCCCGCCACCTTACGAAGGAAACTCATTTTGGCCGCCTGTATCCGGGATCTTGTCCTTTCGGTCATGACCCAAAGCTCATGACCATAAGTAAGAGTAGGAACGTAGATTGCCTTTCGGCTCAGTTCCTTCTTCACCACAACAGACCAGTACATAGACCGCATTGCTGCTGCCGCTGCACCAATCTGTCTGTCAATCTCAGGCTTCCCTCACTTGTAAACAAAACCCCGAGATACTTAAACTCCTCCACTTGAGGGAGGAACACCCCTCCAACCTGGAGGGAACAAACCACCTTTTTCCAGTTGAGAACCATGGCCACAGATTTGGAGGTGCTGATCCTCATCCCAGCCGCTTCACACTCAGCTGCGAACTGCCCCACCGCATGCTGTAAGTCCTGGCTCGAAGGAGCCAACAGGACAACATCATCTGCAAAAAGCAGAGATGAAACCCTATGGTCCCCAAACCGGACTCCCTCCACCACCTGGCTGCGCCTAAAAATTCTGTCCATAAAAATAATGAACAGAACCGGTGACAAAGGACAGCCCTGCTGGAGTCCAATGTGCACTGGGAACAGATCTGACTTACAGCTGGCAATGCAAACCAAGCTCCTGCTCTGGTCATACAGAGTATGGAGGAAAACCGCATTGTTCCTCCTGAATCCGAGGTTCGACTAAAGGTCGGACTCTCCTCTCCAGTACCCTGGAATAGACTTTCCCTGGGAGGCTGAGGAGTGTGATCCCCCTATAGTTGGAACACACCCTCCGATCCCCCTTCTTAAAAAGAGGGACCACCACCCCGGTCGCCCAGTCCAGAGGCACTGTCCCTGACTGCCACGCTATGTTGCAGAGACGTGTCAGCCAAGACAGCCCCACAACATCCAGAGACTTAAGGTACTCAAGGTGAATCTCATCCACTCCTGGCACCTTGCCACCAAGGAGCTGCTGGACTACCTCAGTGACTTCAGCTTGGGTAAAGGATGAATCTACCTCTGAGTCCTCAGCCTCTGCTTCCTCTACGGAAGGCGTGTCAGTAGGCTTGAGGAGATCCTTGAAGTATTCCTTCCACCTTCCGACAATATCCCCAGTCAAGGTCAGCAACTCTCCATCCGCACCGTAAACAGTGTTGGCAGAGAGCTGCTTACCCCTTCTGAGCCGACTGACAGTCCTTCTCCATGGCCTCATTGAACTCCTCCCAGACCCGAGTTTTTGCTTCTACAACCATCCGGGCTGCAGCTCACTTGGCCTGCCGGTACTCATCAGCTGCCTCCAGGGTCCCACGAGCCAACCAGACTCGATAGGACTCTTTCTTCAGCTTGACTGCATCCCTTACTTCCAGCATCCACCACTGGGTTTGGGGATTGCCGCCATGACAGGCACCAGAGACCTTATGGCCACAGCTCCTGATAGCTGCGTCAACAATGGAGGAGACTACAGTACTTAGACTCTTCACCCGTGTGTCCAAGACATATGGCCCAAATTTTGATGACCCATTATTTTTTAAAAAGGTGTTTAATGTACTTCCTGATGACAAGAAAACAAACATTATAATTGGGGGGGGACTTTAATTGTGTTTTGGATCACTATTTACAGATTGTCCTCTTGTCCCCCACCCAATATTACATCACCTCAAATTTTAAATAACTTTATCAAATCTAGGAACCTTGTTGACATCTGGAGACTTCAACATCCCACAGATAAAGAATACTCTTATTATTCTCATGTTCATAGGTCCCACAGTAGAACTGACTACTTTCAGGTGGATTCTAATTTAATTCAAAGTGTGAACAACACCAAATATCACTGTATGCTTATCTCCGATCATAGTCCTTTACTAATGACCATTGACTTTACCCTTCCCAAACAAAATTACTCATGGCGTTTTTTAACCCCTTGTTATTAGCTGACAATAAGTTTTATGTAAGCATAGCAGTAAAAATAAGGGAGTTTATTGAAATAAATGACACAGGTGAGGTCTCAGATTCAATCATTTTGGAAACACTTAAGGTGGTAATGCATGGTCATATCATTTCCTATGAATCTTCTGTTAGAAATGAAAGGGACAAGCATCTAATAGAAATTGAAAGCATCCTTTCCATGCTTGAATCAGCATAACAAATTTAAAATTCCCCATTGGAGTTTAATGAAATTGTGAAGCTTAAATACAAATATAACTACATTTTAGGACATCAGGTTAATAATTCACTTCTTAAACTGAAACAAAAGCAATTTGAATTAGGAGACAACCAGAGCAGCTGTTAGCACAACAACTTAAAAGCTCTCAAGCAACTAAGTCAATTTATAGAATTAAATCAAATTCAGGTGTTATGCTTACCAACCCTAAGCACATCAACAACAGGTTCAGAGAGTTCTATAAGGACCTCTATTCCTCTAAATGTAATGTCACATAATTTGACCAAGATACCTTTTTTGACTCTGTGGATAATCCAAAGCTCAGCGATTCAGCTAGAGAAGAACTGGACTCTGATTTTACAAAGGAAGAACTACTTTCCATCATTAAATCATTTCCCTCTGGGAAGGCCCCAGGGCCTGTTGGATTTTCTAGCGAATATTATGAAGCATTTTCAGATTTATTAACTCCACTATTACTCAGAATGCATTCAGCAGAAGAGAAGACATTACCTAAAACTCTGTATGAGGCCAGTCTGTCTCTTACTGAAAAAAGGGAAGGGAAAGAAGACAGGGACCCTGCCAGTTACAGGCCAATTGCTCTTCAAAATGCTGATAGAAAAGTTATTACAAAGGTGCTGGCAAACAGATTAAGTAAACCTCACATCTATTATTCACCATGATCAGACTGAGTTCATCCCAGGAAGGTTTTCCTTTTTTAATGTTAGATGACTTCTCAATACAATATATGCAGATCATGGCAAGACTAATCAAACAGCTATTACATCCTTATTTGCTCAGAAGGCTTTTGATCAGATAGAATGGCCGTATATGCTCAAGTCTTTGCCGCATTTTGGTGTTGGTGATTTATTCATCTCTTGGGTAAAAATCATCTATAACAGTCCATCACTGTCGTCATACATCATACCACTGTCAGGTATCTATAGCCCAGGTGTCCTCAAACATACATCATTTAGGATAGTTAGTAATCAGATCACTTACCTAGGCTTATAAGTTCCTAAAAAACCCAAATTAATATATAAACTATTTTTTTTAGAATTTATATCAAGGTTAAAGCACAATATAGATTGCTGAAAAATTATCCCATTATCTATGATATATGTATCTGTATATGTATATATCTATGATATGGCCATATATCTATGATTATCTATGATATCTATTTATATCATATATATATATTTATTATTATCTATGATATCTAAAATTCACCTGCAAAAGCCCAAATCTCAAGGTGGGCTCAGCCTTTCAGTGTCGAGACAGTACTATTGGGTGTCTAATGCAAGAACATTAATGTATTGGAACACCTGCAGCACAATGGATCATACCCCTGATTCCCCTTTAAGGGTAAAAATGGAGGCTAAATTAATAGGTGGCTCTTCCTTACAGGCCTTGCTGTTTTCTAAGATGGGTAAACCTAACACCCTTGCTAACCTAAGTTACATAACAAGAAACTACATCAGAATTCTCAATCAGATTAAGAGCTCAATATAGCCAAGACTTCTGTAAGAACCCCTATTTGTTTTAATCATTCTTTCCAGCCACCATGGTCAGGCAAATGCTATGAGGCCTGGAGTAAGAATGGACTAACAACCATGCAAGATTTTTATATGAATGGTAGATTTGCTTCAACTTCAAAATTTTCCGCTATTTACAAGTAATGCATTATGTCAGAGATTAAATAAAAAACTTTAAAAATATACCAATACAACATCCTTTTATTGATGTTTTGGTGCCTCCCCCTGACTCCAGACAGCTGGTCTCACTGTTTGCATCTGTTTTCATCCGTCATGTTAAAACATCTACTGATCATCTGATCATCAAAGTTGTACACCGTCTTCATTATTCCAAATCTAAATTGCACAAGTTTTATCAATCTGTTTCAACTCAATGTGACAGGTGTAACATTTCAGAGGGTACCTTGTCACACACTTTCTGGCATTGTCATAAACTTGCAGGATATTGGTCAGACATTTTTTCTTGGTTTTCCAAAGCATACGGCAAAGACATTAGTCCCCATGCTGAATTAGCAATCTTTCGTTGTTCAGAATTCACGCTGCATCTACCTAAAGCCTTACAGAAAACTCTGATGCTCGGTATGAACACTGCCAAGGGACTAATTTTAACAGACTGGAAATCTCACTCTCAACCATCTTTTCAAAGGTGGATTTTGGAAATGGTGTCTATTGTCTGGATGGAAAAATTAAGGTATACACGATCCTCTTGTATCTTCTTGTATCATTAAATAAAAAAATATACAACCAAGCAAAATTACAAAGAATACATTACAATGGATAATGTAAAGTAAAACAGTTTATTTAACTTTTACAATAGTAAACATCTAGGCTTTGGCTGCCCAGAGTAAATAGTGACAATGAGATGAGAGTGGAATGAGTATATGATATGACTGATATGGCTTCTCTCTAGTGTGAATGCGTTGGTGCGTTTTTAAAGAACTTGAATGTGTAAAGCTCTTCTGACAGTCTGAGCATTGATAAGGCTTTTCTCCTGTGTGAGTGTGTTGGTGCGATTTTAAAGCACTTGAATTTGTAAAACTTTTCCCACAGTGTGAGCAATGATATGGCTTCTCTCCTGTGTGAATGCTCTGGTGAACTTTTAAAGCGTTTGAATGTGCAAAACTCTTCCCACACTGTGAGCAGTGATATGGCTTCTCTCCTGTGTGAATGGGTTGGTGAACCTTTAAAGTGTTTGAATGTGTAAAACTCTTCCCACACTGTGAGCAGTCATATGGCTTTTCTCCTGTGTGAATGTGGTGATGTTTATTTAGTTGACTTAGATTTGCAAAACTCTTTCCACATTGTGAACAGCAATATGGTTTCTCTCCTGTGTGAATGCACATATGTTGATTGAGAATACTCGGCCAGGCATAACCCTTCCCACACTGTGAGCAGTAGTGAATTTTTCCCTTGCCCATTCTGTACAAATCCCTCTGTGGTGACTTATACTGTGAAGACAGGCAGATAATCACTGTTCACTCTGTAGCAGAAAATGAAAAGAAGTAAATAAACAGGGTTACAACTTATGCTGAAGAGATTAGTGCAATATAAAAGCTTCATACTATCAGCATTCAGGTAAACATACTGCTCCTAAAAAAAAATAGAGCTCCTAACAAGAGTTATGGAGAAGAGGTTCAACGTTATGTCCGGTTATTTATATGTTGCATGTTTTCTGGCAGTTTACTGACTTGACAGGTCTAATCTAACTTTGTTTCTTTTAACAATATTATGCAATATATAATTATGTTTTCATATAACAGTACCATCCAACAACTGAATACATGCTGCCAAACTTAATATATGACCCGTATAACCTCAGCATCAAGACCATTGTTGCAAATAAAATATTCAAAAGATAACATCATGCTTAATATTTCGAATATTAATATATCGAATGCAAAGTCACAGTAATGTATTGAGTATTTACCTAAATTCAGATACATTGTTTTATACATATATTTTTAAAGAAAGAAAACTTACCAAGTTCAATTGATCTTTTTTAAATCCCTGTAATTTCACAGCAGTCTTCTGTGTGAGGACCTTAACTAAAATGACAGTGTCTCCTTTATGTACACCTGAGGACAAAGACACAGTCCAACAACAGCCATATCATAGCCATTAGCCAACTATTATCACCTCATCATCTGAGTCTGGGGTGTGGCAACATCTAGAACAATCAGGTTGATTAAAATATGCAAAAGCCATATGAAGAGCAAAATATTAGGAATCTAATATGTGACTCTAAATGTATTAGATGCATACTAATATTCTGCTACAATGCTGTTTTGTATTTTATGAAATGGAACAGGATTATAAGAAAACATTATACTATTAATATATATATATTACTAGTAACCCTAATACACAACACATATTTGTATACACAAGACAATACAGCCAACTACATTAACCACATTTTGGTCTATTTATCAAATAAATGTCATGCCATTTTTATAGGTATAAAAAAGTGAGCTATAAATTTAGTCCTAAATGTACATTTCAATTTCACTAGGAATAAATCTTATTAAATAAATGCATTACATAAAATAAAGCTAAATATAGTTATAGTTTCAAAGACAGACCATTTTATTCAGTGTATACAGTCTCTAGCTATACAGGCATTTTTATCTATTAGTGTAGATAAAGTTAATCAGCATACAAGAAATACAGATTTTCAATAAATTTATTTATAATAAATATAAATATAAAAATATAAATATTTGAATACAAATATAAATATTTGTAAATTCATGAATTTATTTCATTAAAAACAAACCAAGAATGAAATCTTACCACACTGAAATCATCTTTTCTTTCTTTCTTTCTTTCTTTCTTTCTTTCTTTCTTTCTTTCTTTCTTTCTTTCTTTAAATCAGAGTAGTTTCATGGCAGTCTTGTGTGTGAGGAACTCAACTATATGTCAATATAAGGCCGTCGGAAGATTCTGAAAACTCTTAAAAATAGGTCTACACACACAGTTTATGTTAGTAATGAAGGTCTGCGAATGTCCCTGCAAAGTGAGAGAACTCTGAAAGTGTAGAAAAAATGTCCTTCAGAAAAAAATATGTCCCTAGGAACTGTTACAATGATTTTGTCACACATATTTAAGATGATTTAAGTTCTGGTTCACTCAGAGAATAAGGCTGAGCTGTGCTGCTGCTGCTACTTCTGCTGATATCAGGAAATATTTTGCCAAATAACCACTCAGAGACAGAGATTAAATAAAAAAAACTTCTTAAAATTTACTGAGATTAACAGGGAGTATATACTCCTCACAAAAAGTAAAGGAACACTTTGAAATCCACATCAGATCTCAATGTGGAAAAATATTATGCTGGATATTTATACTGATATGGACTGGGTAATGTGTTATGCATGTTTGGACTATGTTAAAGTTAATTGTCGAATGCAAAGTCACAGTAATTTATTAGTATTTATCTAAATTCAAAACTTACCAAGTTGAAATGTTGAAATCCCAGTAATTTCATCGTCGTCTTCTGTGTGAGGACATCAACAAAAATTGTTAGTGTCTCCTTTAAGTACACCTGAGGACAAAGACACAGTCCAACAACAGCCATTCACAGCAGTTAGTCAACTATTACCACCTCAGGCTTTACCCCTGTGTGAATGCACTGGTGAATTTTTAAAATCATTTTAATGTCTAAAATTCTTCCCACAGTGTGAGCAATTATGTGGCTTATCTTCTGTGTGAAAGAGTTGGTGTCTTTTTTAAAAACATGCAAAATTCTTCCCACAGTGTAAGCATCTGTTTTTTTAGAATACTCTGCTTGGCAAAACCATTCCACACTGTGACCAGTAGTGAATTCTGCCCCTGCCTATTCTGCACAAATCCCTCTGTGGTGATTTATAGTATAGTCTAAAGAAGAACAGTATACAAAACAAAAATCTTATATTACTGGACTATCAGTATCAACAAGAGTTATGGACAAGAGTTTCAAGTCTGGTCATTTATGTGCTGCTTCTGGCTCCACATTTTGTTTTGTTTAGCGATACTATGCAAAGTACATTATGTTTCCTTATTATAGTACCAAAAAAAACAACAGTTTCTTAAAGTTCTTAAACAGTAAAATATACACTGAACAAAATTGACAAAATTATAAATGCAACACTTTTGTTTTTGCCCCCATTTTTCATGAGCTGAACTCAAAGATCTAAGACACTAAAGATCTATGTACACAAAAGGCCTATTTCTCTCAAATATTGTTCACAAATCTGTCTAAATCTGTGTTAGTGAGCACTTCTCCTTTGCCGAGGTAATTCATCCACCTCACAGGTGTGGCATATCAAGATGCTGATTAGATAGCATGATTATTGCACAGGTGTGCCTTAGGCTGGACACAATAAAAGGCCACTCTAAAATGTGCAGTTTTATCACACAGCACAGATGTCGCAAGTTTTGAGGGAGCGTGCAATTGGAGTGATGACTGCAGGAACGTCCACCAGAGCTGTTGCCCGTGAATTGAATGTTCATTTCTCTACCATAAGCCGTCTCCAAAGGTGTTTCAGAGAATTTGGCAGTACATCCAACCGGCCTCACAACCGCAGACCACGTGTAACCACACCAGCCCAGGACCTCCACATCCAGCATCTTCACCTCCAAGATCGTCTGAGACCAGCCACCCGGACAGCTGCTGCAACAATCAGTTTGCATAACCAAAGAATTTCTGCACAAACTGTCAGAAACCATCTCAGGGAAGCTCATCTGCATGCTTGTCATCCTCATCGGGGTCTCGACCTGACTGCAGTTCGTCGTAGTAACCAACTTGAGTGGGCAAATGCTCACATTCGATGGCTTCTGGCACTTTGGAGAGGTGTTCTCTTCACGGATGAATCACGGTTTTCACTGTACAGGGCAGATGGCAGACAGCGTGTATGGCGTCATGTGGGTGAGCGGTTTGCTGATGTCAACGTTGTGGATCGAGTGGCCCATGGTGGCGGTGGGGTTATGGTATGTTATGGACAACGAACACAGGTGCATTTTATTGATGGCATTTTGAATGCACAGAGATACCGTGACAACCGTGTTGTGCCATTCATCCACGACCATCACCTCATGTTGCAGCATGATAATGCACAGCCCCATGTTGCAGGGATCTGTACACAATTCCTGGAAGCTGAAAACATCCCAGTTCTTGCATAGCCAGCATACTCACCGGACATGTCACCCATTGAGCATGTTTGGGATGCTCTGGATCAGCGTATACGACAGCGTGTTCCAGTTCCTGCCAATATCCAGCAACTTCGCACAGCCATTGAAGAGGAGTGGACCAACATTCCACAGGCCACAATCAACAACCTGATCAACTCTATGCAAAGGAAATGTGTTGCACTGCATGGGGCAAATGGTGGTCACACCAGATACTGACTAGTTTTCGGATACTGACTAGTTTTGGCCATTAGCCAACTATTACCATCACATCATCTAAGTTTGAGGTGTGGCAGGTGGACAATGTTCAATGTTGGCAATGTTAGGCCAAATATAGTCTCAAAAACAAGACGACTGTTAATACAAAGAATTTATATCTTGGTAATAACAGGAAAGAAATGTCTGAGGCATTGAAACAAAAGTAATGAGGTGACAGCATTGTCATAAGACAAGAGTGTGCCAATACATTCATAATGTATCAATGCCCTCTTAGATCCTAATGTGACCTGTGCATGCGAAGTTATGACATGAGCAATTCTATTAAATCAAAGTATTGGCACCTTTGCAATCCTGATACCTGTTAAAATATCTTTCAATACCATATCAGGCATGTGTCTTAATGCTAGTTTTCAATATGTTCATGTGAAAAGGTAAGGTGAGATGAGGCCCTCTAACGGTTGCTTAACCAGGTTTTTTTTTTTCTTTCTTAGGAGAGAGAGTTCAGGTGCTCCAGGGACCAGGTGGCTTAGCTGATTCTCAATAAAGTCTATTTTTGGTATTAAAATTCAAAGACTCTGACAACTTCCTTGACAATGCCTGCATTCTCTACTATTGTATGGTTTGCATGGTGAACTTTGTGTGATGGGGGAAAAACAAAGATCTTCCTATGTTAGTTATCCCTGCCTTTCGGGCTTAGGTTAAAAATTTCAACCTAGTTGGCTAGGTAAAAAAAATACTGTAATGTATCAACCCTGAATATCTAATTACATGGCCATTAACCATTACTGTAGAGTGTGACATCACAACTGGGACTCAAACATTTTGACAAATGATTAATGTATTTGCAGATTTGCCTTTGCAAGTGTGCAGCAATGTCAGTTTGTTAATTTTTTATTTTCATTAAATGGAAAATATGAAACCACGAAAAATAATTAAGTAAGACAGTTTATTTGAATCATATTTACAGCCAGAAGAAATCACTTACACAGTGGTAAACTGTTAAGGCCCTGTTATATCGTGCCTTGAGAGTTAGCCACAGAGCAGGAAGGCCGAGACTGGAGTCTAAAATTAACCAACCTTCACAGACTGAACATGAGTATACATAAAATTCAGCCGCATGAATAATGAAACATGTACATATTCTATGGGTATATACTATGTGTTTGTAATAAACTGCTGATGCCTTTTAAAACATTCTTTATTCTGTAATGTAATTATTTAAATCTTTACAACACTTCCAACATTGTGATCAGCAATACATTTCGCTCTATTGTAAGTAAGCTGATGCTTTTTCACTTCACTGGATCGAGTAAAACTCTTCCCACAGTATGAGCACTTATACGGCTTCTCTCTTGTGTGAATGCGCTGGTGAGTTTTTAAAGCACTTGAATTTGTAAAATTCTTCCCACAGTATGAGCAATGATATGGCTTCTCTCCTGTGTGAATGCGCTCATGAGTTTTTAAAGCACTTGAATTTGTAAAACTCTTTCCACAGTGTGAGCACTGATATGGCCTTTCTCCTGTGTGAGTGCCCAGGTGAATATTTAAAGCATTTAACTGTTTAAAACACTTTCCACAGTGTGAGCACTGATACGGCTTTTCTCCTGTGTGAATGCGTTGGTGCGTTTTTAAAGCACTTGAATTTGTAAAACTCTTCCCACAGTGTGAGCAATGATATGGCTTCTCTCCGGTGTGAATGCGCTCATGAACCTTTAAATCATCTGTGTCTCTAAAGCCCTTTCCACAGTTTGAACAGCAATAGGGCTTTTCTCCTCTGTGAATACGTTCATGTTTTTTGAGATACCAACTGCAAACAAAACTCTTCCCACACTGTGAGCAGCGATACGGCTTCTCTCCTGTGTGAATGCGTTGGTGAACTTTTAAAGCATTTGAATGTGCAAAACTCTTCCCACACTCTGAGCAATGATATGGCTTCTGTCCTGTGTGAAGATGCTGGTGTGTCTTTAAGTTACTATGATGTGTAAACCTCTTTCCACATTGTGAACAGCAATATGGCTTTTCTCCAGTGTGAATGCGCATGTGTTGTTTGAGATTACTCAGGCTGACAAAACTCTTCCCACACTGTGAGCAGTAGTGAATTCGTCCCTTGCCCATTCTGCACAAATCCCTCTGTGGTGAGTTATAGTGTGAAGACAGCCAGATGATGATGTTTCACTCTGTAGCAGAATGGTAGAAAAAAACAACAATCTTAGATTATTAGGTGCTAAACAAGCATCATGTATCAAGTAACAAGTGCTTTATTCTTCAGTCACAGAAACAGAAAATTAAAAGAGGCAAATAAATAAATAAACAAGACAAAAACTCATGCTGAATAGATACAGCTTCTTTAAAAACAGAGCTCCAAACAAGTTATGGAAAAGAGTTGAAAGGTTATGTCTGGTTATTGATGAGTTGCATGGTTTCTGGCCATTTATTAGCTTGACATGTCTAATCTAACTTTGTTTCTTTTAGCAATACTATGTAATATATAATTATGTTTTCTTATAACAGTACCATCCAATAACTAAATATATGCTGCCAAACTAAGAATATGACCAGTCAAGACCATTCTTGCAAATATAGTAACATCATGCATATCATGAATATTAAAAAAAACAGCATTTTCTTAAAGTTATTTCAACATTAAACAGTTATTTATATTTATTGTAAATAAAGAATTCACCAGGAATGCATCCTAAAGTTAATTGTCGAATGCAAAGTCACAGTAATGTATTGAGTCTAAATTCAAAATGCATTAATTTTATTTTAAAAATAATTTATATATTTTTTTTATTTTTCCATTTTGAAGTGGTCTTTTTTTATAGCGCTGTAATTGCACAGCAAAGTCCAACAACAGGCCATTTCACAGCCATTAGCCAACTATTACCACCTCATCACCTGAGTCTGGGGTGCGGCTGGTGATCTAGAACCATCAGGTCTATTAAAGAGAGTGAGCATAGGGATCTAATATGTATCTCTAAATGTAAAAGATTCAGAGTAAAAATTCTGCTATGTAAATAGAGGAGGTTGATTAATAGTACTAGCTGTGACTGATATATTTGTTGTCTGAATAATCTTTGAAAATTAAGTTTAAATGTCACATTAGCCACATTTTGGTCCATTTATCAAACAAATTGGATGCCAACTTTTTTAAAGTATAAATAAAGAGAACTATCAATTTTGTTCTAAAAATACATTCCGGTTTCACTGCAAGTTAACCTCATTAAATAAATGTATAACTTGAAAGGCAAAATATAGTTATAATTTCAAAGACGGACCATTTTTTTCAGTGTATGCCAGTGGTCAATATGGGTCGCTGGGGTGCCACCCCCTTAAAGTTAGCCAGAGAAGATTGCTACTTCAACATGTTAACAATAATTATATATTTTAGTAACAAAATAAAATCATTTAGTTGTACTATTCCAATGTTAGTCATATGATCACTTATTTAAAAATCAAAACTCTATTTCGATCGTGTGTGTGTGCGCGCGCGCACCGGACAAACGAGTGCGTATGTAGGTCAGTAAAGTTTTGAAAAGCATGTGAGTTGATGCTGAGCTCGGCATTAGTGATCACTCAAAAGTTCACAAACGTTCCCGTAAAGTGAGTGAACTCTGAAAGCATAGAAAACAAATGTCTTATAAAACGAAATGTTTAGAAAGAGCAAAGCAACGAGAGTTTAATGCAGTCCGCTTTCAGCCGTACTACAATTCGCCTTTAAACAAAATCCGAACCGTTTAGCCGTCATATTACAAAATAACCTGGATATTGCCTGATAACACTGAGTATTAAGCCTTCACCTGCCCAGTCCAGATGTCTAGAAACATGCAAAATTAATATCTATTTCAGCTTTATTATTTTCTCTGCCGTCACGCGAATGTTTCCCTCTCCCGTCTCATACTTCCTGTCTTCGTGCGTAGCGCCTGCCCTAGTGATGTGTCGTTTTGAACGAATCCTTCACATGACTCGGGAACAACGAGTCGACTCAGAGAGCGATTCGTTCATTTTGTATTGACCGCGCATGCGCAACATCCTATCGGTTCTGCGCGGGAAACCTAGATTAGGTCATCTTTCGAGTCGTTCGTTCATCACGTGACAGCCCCATAGGCTTCGGCTATGCAGTCTGTACCGGAAACAGTTCTGTTCTTATTCCTGTCAGTCTTGTTTTACTGTTCAATATTAAATAATGGGAAAATATAAAATATTGGGAAATATTCATTAATTAATTTGCCCTTTCTCTGCATTTGACTGTCTATAAACAAATATTACTTAATAAAATAAGCCTACAAACCTAAGCCTAAAACCTAAACTAAGCCTACAAACACAAAGTACCTATTGATTTTTACCCTAGTTTTGATTTTGGTATAATTGATTTTCTTATGCAGACTGGAGATATTGGTCTAACATTTGTATAAAAATATATGTCATAAAGGACACAGTGGCATAACATAAAAGCAAATAACAGTATGGATTTTAATAATTAATCTAATCACTAGATTAGAATCCACTGTAAACAAGAATCTTTTTATTACCACATTCAGTGTTATGGAAAAAGACCATCATGAGAGAAATTCACAATTTTATAAACTGTAAGAAATACAAACGCAACAATTTGATGCCAGAAACCCATCATGTAACTGCAAGAGTTAAAAAAAAAAAACTATGCATCTGTTTGTAAGGAAGGTTGGGAATTATTAATTAATTTCTGTATCCAACACTGCTGTCAAAAAGAACAAATGACTCGGACCCGAAGACTTAGGAGATGAACTAATCACTTCTGTTTCCGGTACAGACTGCACAGCTTAAGCCTGTGAGGCTGTCATGTTATGTCATGTCATGAGGCTGACTTTCCTACAATTTGGCCTTGGTTGATTTATAATTTCGTCTTATTCTAAATGTGATCAACTTTTGCGTAAGCAGATGTCACGTAACATTTAAATTCTGCTGAAATGACTCGAAAAAAGATTAGTTTATTTTGCTGAATGAGATTCAAAAATCCAAGTCACTAAAATGATCCGAAGTTCCCATCACTAGCTTACTGAAGGCAAAGATATCCTTTTATGGTCTTGCTGGCATGCTCTGCTTCGTCACATGACCAACATATGTAATGTTTAAAACTTAACGTAATATGTAATGTTTTAAAATGAAACACAATACAAATTTCATCAATTTGTTCACATATTTGAACAATTGAAAGAATTGTCAATTCAAATACTGTATTCATTTAAATTCTAATGCATTACTTATTTATTTAAAGAAAGGAAACTTACCAAGTTGAAATGATCTTTTTTAAATCCCAGTAATATTACAGCAGTCTTCTCAGTGAGGAGCTCAACCAAAATGACAGTGTCTCCTTTAAGTACATATGAGGCCATTTCATAGTCGTTAGCCAGCTATTAGCATCTCATCATCTGTGTCTGGGGTGTGGCAGGTGAACATCTAGAACCACTGGGTCAATTAAAGATATGCAAAGTGACCGGATGTATTGTTCCCATATCAGGGTATAAAGAGCAAAATAATTCTATTATATCTAAATGTATAAGATTAATTTTAAAAAATTTGCTTCCTCATATCTCATATTTTATGAAATTAAGTAGGATTATAAAAGGACAACCCTAAAGTAAGCCTAAATACAGTCTAAATAAAGTAAGACTAAAGTACAACCAAATACAACTGAGAATACAACTGATCTTCCACATTGATAACAAACTGAAACCAAAACTAGCATAACTAGAACATTATATGTGACTATCTAAAATGTACTTCTAAATTCATCACTTGTAAATTAATTTCTTTGAAGCTTTCATCACTTTTTACTAAGTGTCATTAAGATTTTAAAAAGTAATGCTTTTTGTTTTACAGATGCAGTCCCAATCAAAAACATTTGTGTCTGTGTTTTTTATGTTAAATAATCAAGTGTTAGATTTTTCTTTTCTCTCTCTCTTTTTTTTAAAGTCATATTCTTGGTTTTTTTAAAGCTGAGAACACACGCTAACACACACACACCTTGTAGGTAACTGGAGAACCCAAAGGAAACCTAAAGATATTTAAGAACACTCACAAAATCCCTAGATCAGGGATGAACCAGAGGGCTTGAATAAGTGAAACTACATGCTGCAAACCTGCTATGTAGTGTCATGTTTATTTTAAGTTTATTTTATGTTTATTTTAATCACATTTACATCAGAAAGAAATGTACAGAGGCACTCTTGCCTGACCTAATCATCAATATAACCCAACAATACATTGCAATACTCAATACCACAAAAACCTAGGGCAGTTAAATAGCCTGGAAGTGTTTTTAAATCTTAAATAAAAAGTTGCTCTGCAAGGTGACCAAAGTCAGATTATCTTGATTAGGAAATTCTGGAAATTATGTCAGGCTGTTAGGATGTCAAACATATAAACCAAATTTGCCCTAAAGTAAAACACTGTAGACATGTTTTCAAAGAGCTTTTGATTCAGTTTCAGGTAAACATGTCATTGTTCAGGTAAACATACAGCTCCCTCAAAAACAGAGCTCCCAAAAAGAAACAACTTTTACACTCATACAGATGTAATTGAGTTGACCTCAGTACATATGATTAGAATGTTACTTAAGCAGAGATTGTATGTTTTTAAGGTTTATTTTTTTAATTTACTTAGTTCAATTTCCCAAATTGTTGTCTCATTAAGTGATAGAGAAGACATTTCAGCTTGTATTGACTATAACTAGAGCCCTTGGTTAAAAAAAAAAAAAAGTTTATTTAGTGTCTGGCCATTTAGTGGCTCAACAGGTCCTTATCTAACTTTCTAACGGGTTGGTCATGTAACAAAGCAAAGCACGCCTGCAAGACCATTAAAGGGCATCTATAACACCCACTCAGAAAGCACAATAGGCGGCAGTAAGATGGTTTCTGGACCTGTGGGTTGGTATATCAGATCACGACGGTAGATAAGTCACCGTGAAAATGAATCGAGTGAAGAACAGCACCCACCTAGCTTGGCATGGGTTGAGTCATTTGGCGTGCTTTATGTAATCAAGATTTTTGTGGTCTGTGATGAAATGGGTGCCAGGCCTGCTCCAGTTAATGTTGCCATTCCTCCAGTGATTCCTTTATGGATAAAGATTCTCTGGTGCTGATGTCATAGTTTGGCTCTGTGGGCATTAACGTCCTGGAATAGAATGCACTGGGGTGAAACTTTCCAGGTTCAACGTGGCGTTGAGAAATCACCACCCCGATCCCACAACTGGTAGTTGTTTACCTTCTACTATGAAGGGTAATTTGGGGCCAGGATGTTACAGAATAGGTGCTGTGGTGAAGCAGGTTTGCCTTCAGTTTGTTGAATGCTGCTTTAGAACCTTCAGTACAATGGATTTTCTTTGGGCTTCCCTGCAGGAGGGAGGTGATGGGTATGGCTACCAGACTGTAGTTCCCAATGAAATGGCGTAGAAATTAGCAAACCCCAGGAAGTGCTGAAGTTCCTTAACGTTCTTGAGTAGAGGCCACTCCTCACTGCCTTGACCTTGCTTTGATCCATCTCTATTCCACCTTGTGAAATTACATAGCTGAGAAATGTGATGATATCCCTGTGGAACTCACACTTTCTGCTTTGACATACAGTTGATGATGAGCGAGGCATGAGCGGACCAAGGGTACATGGAGAATGTGTTCTTACATGGTAGCAGAGTAAATCAGGATATCGTCAATGTAGATTTAGCATGTAGGTTGTGGTTAAGCATGTCTTTGACGATCTTATTGATGAAAGATTGGAAGACAGCTGAAACATTGGTTAATCCGTTTGACATCATTAAATACTCTTAGTGCCCCAGGGTGGTGTAAAAGGCCATTTCCATTTGTCTCCCTCCGTTGTCTTCCCGTGGTGGGTGGAAATCTAGTCCATAGTGGCTGACTGGCTGGGAAGCTCTGCTAATCAGTTGCTGATACATGAGGTTGTCCAAACGAATGGCCATGGTAATGTATTGGGCTAGCAATGTCTCTGTGTCATGGTAGACCCTCATAAAAAATCACCTGAAAGGAAGTGTCATTCCAACCACATTGAGCAGCTAGTGTACGAAATCTTACTGCATAATCAGCCACCATATTGTTCCCCTGGCATAGTTGCAGCAGCTGCACAGACACATCCCTACCACCCGTTGGATATTGAAACACTTTCGTTATGAGACTGACAAAATATGAAAATAAAAACCAAACCTGAGGATCGCTGTCCCATACAGCAGATGCCCAGTCCAGTGCTTTTCCTGTGAGAAGGGACAGAGAAATGCACAATTAGTGTTCTCTTCATGGTACATATCCAGTTGTTGGGAAATATATTGCACTGACACAGGAACCTTGGCAGAGCTCCACGAATTTCTCCGCTATAGTGTCAGGAACAGCCAGGCCTAGAGAGGGTGAAATTCTGAAGCCTGCTTCTTCGTGTGTGTGTGTGTCTCATTCCTGTTGTGTCAGGAGGTCTGGGTTCGTGCCCCGCACGGTGCGCAAACTGTGACAGAATCACCGACATTCTTCGAGACCTAGTGGGATTTCCAGCTTGTTCCTGCCTACAATGAGGTATTGCAGTCCATGACCCCGGATCCCAGGTGGATGACGTCCGACAGACCACCTGCCCTGGAAAAGCTTGAGCAGGTGGTCCCCCTTCCTGTTTCCCCAGTGTGGTGCCTCCATCCTGGTCGAGGACATTGCTCTGTGGAGGGCGCTTCCCCCCTTTCTCATTTACGTGTCGGATGTTGCAATATCCCCAGGACCTGGGGCACCGCCGTGGACTGCGTTTATGAACTTCATCATGCCTTGTACCTCCCCTCTATATGAACTACATCTTTTGCTGATCCCTGGAGCGCTGTGGTAGCTTGCTGGAGGTGCTTCAGGAGCCTCGTCTTAGAGGGGGGGTTATGTCAGGAACAGCTGGACAGATCCCTGCCAGGCCCGGAGAGGGCGATGGCAGGTGAAATTCTGAAGCCTGCTTCTTCGTGTGTGTTGTCATGCCCTGTCCGTTGTTCTCATTCCTGTTGTGTCACCTGTATCCCATTAGCACTAATGTCTATCCCTATGAATGGAGATCCTTGTGTTCATGTCTTTATCTGTGATTGTTAAGTATGCTGTGGTTTTGTGTCAGGTTTTTTTTTGGCATGTCCAGGTTATGGTTTAGGTTTTGTTTCTTGTTTTGTTTTATACCACACAATGTCTAGTGTTACATTAGTTGTCTTCTGTCCTGTGTTTATGTAATAAAAGCAGCGCTTCGCTGTATCCTGTGTCTGGGTCTCCTTTCATGGCATGTTTTATTAAAGAAAGTAAACAATCCAAATCGTAATCCGAAAGTCAAGTCAAAGAATGTAGCAAAAACCAAACCAAATAGACAAAACACTAAGACAAACAAATCTGAAAACCACAAAGACGTTGGTAAGTTGGCGTGCATGTGGCTTAAATTTACGTAGAAACCCGGAAGCAGATGATCTATCTATCTATCTATCTATCTATCTATCTATCTATCTATCTATCTATCTATCTATCTATCTATCTATCTATCTATCTATCTATCTATCTATCTATCTATCTATCTATCTATGTATTACATGCTGAGAGATGATTGTATTGAATGCTGAAATGAAGTCTTTATTTAACATTCATATGTATATGTCCTTATTGTCCAGGTGGGTGAGGGGCATGTGAAGGGTTGTGGTGATGGCATCATCCATGGAGTGGTTTGGATGATACGTAAACTGCATGAGGTCCAGTGAGGGTGGTAGCTGGATCTTAATGTTCCTCATGACAAGCCTCTCGACGCATTTCATCACAATGTGTGTAAGTGCAATGGGATGGTAGGTATTGAGGCAGGAAACCACAGACTTCTTTGGCATAGGAACAACGGTGGTGCTCATGGAAATGTTGAAGATATCATTGAGGACATCCACTAGCTGTTCTGCACATTCCCTGAGCACTCTGCCAGGAATGTTGTCTGGTCCAGCAGACTTCCGTGGGTTAACTCATGTCAGCTGTGGAAAGACAGACCACCTGATCGTTGGGAGTAGGGATGGTCTACCTTGCCGCTATGTTGTTTTGTACCTCAAACCGAGCGTAGAAGTTGTTCAGTGCATCTGGGAGAGAGGCATCACTGTCACAGGCAGGTGATGTTGTCTTGTAGTTCATGATTGCCTATATGGTCTGGCACATGCACCACTGTCCTGAAAGTGGCAGTGGATTCTCTTTGTGTGTGCGTGCTTCACATCTCTGATGCCTCTGGACAGTTTGGTCCTTGCTATTTTTAAGGCCGTCTTATCCTCTGGCCTGACAGGAAGAGTCTCTGGTCTTCAGCAGCGCATGCACCACAGTGGCTTCTGGTTGGAGTGTGTGGTGAGGGTCTTGGGGCTGGTCACATCATCAATGCATTCACCAATGTAGCTGGTCACTGATGCCATGTACTACTCTGAATTGATAGAGTAACCATTGGTTACATGTGCAAAACAGTCCTGAAGAGCAGAGGTGGCTCCAGCTGGCCAGGTTTTTACCTGTTGCAGAACTAGTTTAAAGTGTCTGACGAGCGGTCTGCAGGCTGAATGGGAGACTGGCTGCGGTGGCTGGCATTGTAAACTCTTTACCTCTCAACTTGCGGTGAGTCCGTTCAGCAGCTTTGAAAAAGAGTACATCGGATTCCATGGAGCAGCATGGAAACAATTGTCAGAGAGGAATTTTTGACACTCCAGAGCCTATGATTTGTGTGCTGCACTTTTTCTTTGCAAATTCATCAACTTGCAGTGAGTCTGTTCATCAATATTGAAAGAGAGCACCTTAAGCCTGAATCCCTTGCCCAGTCGAGCATCCCGCCGACTCCCGCCGCAGTTGTACACTTTTAGGTTCTGCACTTTCTCTGTGGAAGTAAATGGTCTTGCAGTCAGTCTGTTAATCAGCTTTGAAAATGAGCACCTCGGATTCCTTGGAGCAGCATGGAACCCATCCCCAAGCCTTGTCCGAGCAGAATTGTTGATGCTCCAGAGCCTATGCTCGTATGCCTAAACCAATTCCTCAAAACCGGACTGTGCATTGGCCGGGAAGCGAACCCGGGAAAGCGAATTCTACCACTGAACCACCAATGCTTACATGCTTGGCACAGGAGCACCCCCGGCTGTGGTGGCCGGCATTTTTACCGCTCGCTCTCGAGCTACTACTGTCGTCACCTGTTTACCTTTTCCTGCGGCACCAGAAATTTGCCCAATCTAATGTTACTCATGTCTAATAGCTCAGAAAGCAGCTGCGCCTGTCACCGTTTGCCCAACCAATGATTACATGCCGGGCTCAGGAGCGCCCCGGCTGCGGTGTCTGGCATTTTTACCGCTCCCTCTCAAGCTACTTCTGTCATCACCTGTTTACCTTTTCCTGTGGCGCTAGATATTTGCCCAACCTAACGTTACTCATGTCATGGTTTGTATGCTCTTGTGTTCTGCACTTTCCCCTTGGAAATCAACATTTTTGCAGTCAGTCTGCAGCAGCATGGAACCTATCCCCAAGCGGGATTGGTGACGCGCCTCTGCTAGTATAGCTAGACCAATGCCTCAAAAGCTGGTCGTGCATTGGCCGGGAATCGAACCCGAGCCTCCCGCGTGGCAGGCGAGAATTCTACCACTGAACCACCAATGCTTAACTACCAGGCTCAGGAGCACCTGCGGCTGCGGTGGCCGGCATATTTACTGCTCCCTCTCGAATTACTTCTGTCGTCGCCTGTTTACCTTTTCCTGCGGCGCCAGAAATTTGCCCTACCTAATGTTACTCATGTCTAATAGCTCAGAAAGCAGCCACGCCTGTCTGCCATCTATGCAACTCCTACCCTCAACTTGACCCCTTTTGTCCTTTTTTTGGTCTGGTTGAGCTACAATGACTGTTCAGCCATGTGATCAGAGTTCAACTTCATGTGCTGCGCTTCTTCTTTGCCAATTTGTCAACTTGCATTGAGTCTGTTCATCAATATTGAAAGAGAGCACCTTAAGCCTGAATCCCTTGCGCAGTCGAGCATCCCGCCGGCTCCCGCCGCAGTTTGTACGCTTTCAGATTCTGCACTTTCTCTGTGGAAATAAATGGTCTTGCAGTCAGTCTGTTAATCAGCTTTGAAAAGGAGCACCTCAGATTCCTTGGAGCAGCATGGAACCCATCCCCAAGTGGAATTGTTGATGCTCCAGAGCCTATGCTCGAATGCCTAAACCAATTCCGCAAAACCCGGCTGTGCATTGGCCGGGAATCGAACCCGGGCCTCCCGCGTGGCAGGCGAGAATTCTACCACTGAAACACCAATGCTTACATGCCTAGCTCAGGAGCGCCCCCGGCTGCGGTGGCCGACATTTTTAGCGCTCCATCTCAAGCTTCTTCTGTCGTCACCTGTTTACCTTTTCCTGCTGCGCCAGAAATTTGCCCAATGAAACGGTGCTCATGTCTAAGATTTAAGAATGCAACCGAGCCTGTCCGCCATTTTTACACCTGTTCGGCCTGTCTTCTACTGAGCCCTTTGTCCTTTTTTAGTTTCGCTTGAGCTGTGATTACTGTTCAGCCATTGGATCAGAGTTCAGCTTCGTGTGTTGCACTTTTTCTTTGTAAATTTGTCAACTTGCAGTGAGTCTGTTCATCAAATTTGAAAGAAAGCACATTAAGCGCAAGTCCCTTGCATAGTCGAGCGGCACTGAGTCCCACCACAGTGTGTACGCCTTTGTGCTCTGCACTTTCTCTTTGGAACAGTATGGTCTTCCAACCAGTCTGTCACTCAGCTTTGAAAAAGAGCTCCTCAGATTCCTTGGAGCAGTGTGGAACTGCTCCAGAAGCCCTGTCTGAGCGGAAATGGTGACGCTCTTAAGATGCTCTTCGGGTGAAGCCTGTTGCCACAAAAGTAGGCCGCGTGTTTTATGTTTGTTTTTCCTGTCTTCCACGTGAACCCTTTGTACTTTTTTCTGTTTTGGTTGAGCTGTGATTACTGTTCAGACGTTCAGACAGAGTTCACCTTTGTGTGCTGTGCTTTTTCTTTGCAAATTCATCAACTTGTGGTGAGTCTGTTCATCAGATTTGAAAGATATAACCTTAAGCCTGAATCCTTTGTGCAGTCGAGGATCCTGTTGACTCCCGCCGTGGTTTGTATGCTCTTGTGTTCTGCGCTTTCCCTATGGAAATCAACATTTTTGCAGTCAGTCTGCAGCAGCATGGAACCTATCCCCAAGCGGGATTGGTGACGCTCCTCTGCTCGTATAGCTAGACCAATGCCTCAAAAGGCTGGTCGTGCATTGGCCGGGAATCGAACCCGGGCCTCCCGCGTGGCAGGCGAGAATTCTACCACTGAACCACCAATGCTTACCCACCAGGCTCAGGAGCACCTGCAGCTGCGGTGGCTGGCATTTTTACTGGTCCCTCTCGAGCTACTTCTGTCGTCACCTGTTTACCTTTTCCTGCTGCGCCAGAAATTTGCCCAACCTAACATTACTCATGTCTAATAGCTCAGAAAGCAGCCACGCCTGTCTGCCATCTATGCAACTCCTACCCTCAACATGACCCCTTTTGTCCTTTTTTTGGTCTGGTTGAGCTACAATGACTGTTCAGCAATGTGATCAGAGTTCAACTTCATGTGCTGCGCTTCTTCTTTGCCAATTTGTCAACTTGCATTGAGTCTGTTCATCAATATTGAAAGAGAGCACCTTAAGCCTGAATCCCTTGCGCAGTCGAGCATCCCGCCGGCTCCCGCCACAGTTTGTACGCTTTCAGATTCTGCACTTTCTCTGTGGAAATAAATGGTCTTGCAGTCAGTCTGTTAATCAGCTTTGAAAAGGAGCACCTCAGATTCCTTGGAGCAGCATGGAACCCATCCCCAGGCGGAATTGTTGATGCTCCAGAGCCTATGCGCGAATGCCTAAACCAATTCCGCAAAACCTGGCTGTGCATTGGCCAGGAATCGAACGCAGGCCTCCCGCGTGGTAGGCAAGAATTCTACCACTGAACCACCAATGCTTAACTACCAGGCTCCGGAGCACCTGCGGCTGCGGTGGCCGGCATATTTACTGCTCCCTCTCGAATTACTTCTGTCGTCGCCTGTTTACCTTTTCCTGCGGCGCCAGAAATTTGCCCTACCTAATGTTACTCATGTCTAATAGCTCAGAAAGCAGCCACGCCTGTCTGCCATCTATGCAACTCCTACCCTCAACTTGACCCCTTTTGTCCTTTTTTTGGTCTGGTTGAGCTACAATGACTGTTCAGCCATGTGATCAGAGTTCAACTTCATGTGCTGCGCTCCAGAGCCTATGCGCGAATGCCTAAACCAATTCCGCAAAACCTGGCTGTGCATTGGCCGGGAATCGAACCCGGGCCTCCCGCGTGGCAGGCGAGAATTCTACCACTGAAACACCAATGCTTACATGCCTAGCTCAGGAGCGCCCCCGGCTGCGGTGGCCGACATTTTTAGCGCTCCATCTCAAGCTTCTTCTGTCGTCACCTGTTTACCTTTTCCTGCTGCGCCAGAAATTTGCCCAATGAAACGGTGCTCATGTCTAAGATTTAAGAATGCAACCGAGCCTGTCCGCCATTTTTACACCTGTTCGGCCTGTCTTCTACTGAGCCCTTTGTCCTTTTTTAGTTTCGCTTGAGCTGTGATTACTGTTCAGCCATTGGATCAGAGTTCCCCTTCGTGTGATGCACATTTTCTTTGTAAATTTGTCAACTTGCAGTGAGTCTGTTCATCAAATTTGAAAGAAAGCACATTAAGCGCAAGTCCCTGTAGACATGTTTTCAAAGAGCTTTTGATTCAGTTTCAGGTAAACATACAGCTCCCTCAAAAACAGAGCTCCCAAAAAGAAACAACTTTTACACTCATACAGATGTAATTGAGTTGACCTCAGTACATATGATTAGAATGTTACTTAAGCAGAGATTGTACGTTTTTAAGGTTTATTTTTTTATTTTACTTAGTTCAATTTCCCAAATTGTTGTCTCATTAAGTGATAGAGAAGACATTTCAGCTTGTATTGACTATAACTAGAGCCCTTGGTAAAAAAAAATGAAAAAAATGTTTATTTAGTGTCTGGCCATTTAGTGGCTCAACAGGTCCTTATCTAACTTTCTAACGGGTTGGTCATGTAACAAAGCAAAGCACGCCTGCAAGACCATTAAAGGGCATCTATAACACCCACTCAGCAAGCACAATTGGCGGCAGTAAGATGGTTTCTGGACCTGTGGGTTGGTATATCAGATCACGACGGTAGATAAGTCACCGTGAAAATGAATCGAGTGAAGAACAGCACCCACCTAGCTTGGCATGGGTTGAGTCATTTGGCGTGCTTTATGTAATCAAGATTTTTGTGGTCTGTGATGAAATGGGTGCCAGGCCTGCTCCAGTTAATGTTGCCATTCCTCCAGTGATTCCTTTATGGATAAAGATTCTCTGGTGCTGATGTCATAGTTTGGCTCTGTGGGCATTAACGTCCTGGAATAGAATGCACTGGGGTGAAACTTTCCAGGTTCAACGTGGCGTTGAGAAATCACCACCCCGATCCCACAACTGGTAGTTGTTTACCTTCTACTATGAAGGGTAATTTGGGGCCAGGATGTTACAGAATAGGTGCTGTGGTGAAGCAGGTTTGCCTTCAGTTTGTTGAATGCTGCTTTAGAAGCTTCAGTACAATGGATTTTCTTTGGGCTTCCCTGCAGGAGGGAGGTGATGGGTATAGCTACCAGACTGTAGTTCCCAATGAAATGGCGTAGAAATTAGCAAACCCCAGGAAGTGCTGAAGTTCCTTAACGTTCTTGAGTAGAGGCCACTCCTCACTGCCTTGACCTTGCTTTGATCCATCTCTATTCCACCTTGTGAAATTACATAGCTGAGAAATGTGATGATATCCCTGTGGAACTCACACTTTTCTGCTTTGACATACAGTTGATGATGAGCGAGGCATGAGCGGACCAAGGGTACATGGAGAATGTGTTCTTACATGGTAGCAGAGTAAATCAGGATATCGTCAATGTAGATTTAGCATGTAGGTTGTGGTTAAGCATGTCTTTGACGATCTTATTGATGAAAGATTGGAAGACAGCTGAAACATTGGTTAATCCGTTTGACATCATTAAATACTCTTAGTGCCCCAGGGTGGTGTAAAAGGCCATTTCCATTTGTCTCCCTCCGTTGTCTTCCCGTGGTGGGTGGAAATCTAGTCCATAGTGGCTGACTGGCTGGGAAGCTCTGCTAATCAGTTGCTGATACATGAGGTTGTCCAAACGAATGGCCATGGTAATGTATTGGGCTAGCAATGTCTCTGTGTCATGGTAGACCCTCATAAAAAATCACCTGAAAGGAAGTGTCATTCCAACCACATTGAGCAGCTAGTGTACGAAATCTTACTGCATAATCAGCCACCATATTGTTCCCCTGGCATAGTTGCAGCAGCTGCACAGACACATCCCTACCACCCGTTGGATATTGAAACACTTTCGTTATGAGACTGACAAAATATGAAAATAAAAACCAAACCTGAGGATCGCTGTCCCATACAGCAGATGCCCAGTCCAGTGCTTTTCCTGTGAGAAGGGACAGAGAAATGCACATTTAGTGTTCTCATCATGGTACATATCCAGTTGTTGGGAAATATATTGCACTGACACAGGAACCTTGGCAGAGCTCCACGAATTTCTCCGCTATAGTGTCAGGAACAGCCAGGCCTAGAGAGGGTGAAATTCTGAAGCCTGCTTCTTCGTGTGTGTGTGTGTCTCATTCCTGTTGTGTCAGGAGGTCTGGGTTCGTGCCCCGCACGGTGCGCAAACTGTGACAGAATCACCGACATTCTTCGAGACCTAGTGGGATTTCCAGCTTGTTCCTGCCTACAATGAGGTATTGCAGTCCATGACCCCGGATCCCAGGTGGATGACGTCCGACAGACCACCTGCCCTGGAAAAGCTTGAGCAGGTGGTCCCCCTTCCTGTTTCCCCAGTGTGGTGCCTCCATCCTGGTCGAGGACATTGCTCTGTGGAGGGCGCTTCCCCCCTTTCTCATTTACGTGTCGGATGTTGCAATATCCCCAGGACCTGGGGCACCGCCGTGGACTGCGTTTATGAACTTCATCATGCCTTGTACCTCCCCTCTATATGAACTACATCTTTTGCTGATCCCTGGAGCGCTGTGGTAGCTTGCTGGAGGTGCTTCAGGAGCCTCGTCTTAGAGGGGGGGTTATGTCAGGAACAGCTGGACAGATCCCTGCCAGGCCCGGAGAGGGCGATGGCAGGTGAAATTCTGAAGCCTGCTTCTTCGTGTGTGTTGTCATGCCCTGTCCATTGTTCTCATTCCTGTTGTGTCACCTGTATCCCATTAGCACTAATGTCTATCCCTATGAATGGAGATCCTTGTGTTCATGTCTTTATCTGTGATTGTTAAGTATGCTGTGGTTTTGTGTCAGGTTTTTTTTGGCATGTCCAGGTTATGGTTTAGGTTTTGTTTCTTGTTTTGTTTTATACCACACAATGTCTAGTGTTACATTAGTTGTCTTCTGTCCTGTGTTTATGTAATAAAAGCAGCGCTTCGCTGTATCCTGTGTCTGGGTCTCCTTTCATGGCATGTTTTATTAAAGAAAGTAAACAATCCAAATCGTAATCCGAAAGTCAAGTCAAAGAATGTAGCAAAAACCAAACCAAATAGACAAAACACTAAGACAAACAAATCTGAAAACCACAAAGACGTTGGTAAGTTGGCGTGCATGTGGCTTAAATTTACGTAGAAACCCAGAAGCAGATGATCGATCTATCTATCTATCTATCTATCTATCTATCTATCTATCTATCTATCTATCTATCTATCTATCTATCTATCTATCTATCTATGTATTACATGCTGAGAGATGATTGTATTGAATGCTGAAATGAAGTCTTTATTTAACATTCATATGTATATGTCCTTATTGTCCAGGTGGGTGAGGGGCATGTGAAGGGTTGTGGTGATGGCATCATCCATGGAGTGGTTTGGATGATACGTAAACTGCATGAGGTCCAGTGAGGGTGGTAGCTGGATCTTAATGTTCCTCATGACAAGCCTCTCGACGCATTTCATCACAATGTGTGTAAGTGCAATGGGATGGTAGGTATTGAGGCAGGAAACCACAGACTTCTTTGGCATAGGAACAACGGTGGTGCTCATGGAAATGTTGAAGATATCATTGAGGACATCCACTAGCTGTTCTGCACATTCCCTGAGCACTCTGCCAGGAATGTTGTCTGGTCCAGCAGACTTCCGTGGGTTAACTCATGTCAGCTGTGGAAAGACAGACCACCTGATCGTTGGGAGTAGGGATGGTCTACCTTGCCGCTATGTTGTTTTGTACCTCAAACCGAGCGTAGAAGTTGTTCAGTGCATCTGGGAGAGAGGCATCACTGTCACAGGCAGGTGATGTTGTCTTGTAGTTCATGATTGCCTATATGGTCTGGCACATGCACCACTGTCCTGAAAGTGGCAGTGGATTCTCTTTGTGTGTGCGTGCTTCACATCTCTGATGCCTCTGGACAGTTTGGTCCTTGCTATTTTTAAGGCCGTCTTATCCTCTGGCCTGACAGGAAGAGTCTCTGGTCTTCAGCAGCGCATGCACCACAGTGGCTTCTGGTTGGAGTGTGTGGTGAGGGTCTTGGGGCTGGTCACATCATCAATGCATTCACCAATGTAGCTGGTCACTGATGCCATGTACTACTCTGAATTGATAGAGTAACCATTGGTTACATGTGCAAAACAGTCCTGAAGAGCAGAGGTGGCTCCAGCTGGCCAGGTTTTTACCTGTTGCAGAACTAGTTTAAAGTGTCTGACGAGCGGTCTGCAGGCTGAATGGGAGACTGGCTGCGGTGGCTGGCATTGTAAACTCTTTACCTCTCAACTTGCGGTGAGTCCGTTCAGCAGCTTTGAAAAAGAGTACATCGGATTCCATGGAGCAGCATGGAAACAATTGTCAGAGAGGAATTTTTTACCACTCCAGAGCCTATGATTTGTGTGCTGCACTTTTTCTTTGCAAATTCATCAACTTGCAGTGAGTCTGTTCATCAATATTGAAAGAGAGCACCTTAAGCCTGAATCCCTTGCCCAGTCGAGCATCCCGCCGACTCCCGCCGCAGTTGTACACTTTTAGGTTCTGCACTTTCTCTGTGGAAGTAAATGGTCTTGCAGTCAGTCTGTTAATCAGCTTTGAAAATGAGCACCTCGGATTCCATGGAGCAGCATGGAAACAATTGTCAGAGAGGAATTTTTGACACTCCAGAGCCTATGATTTGTGTGCTGCACTTTTTCTTTGCAAATTCATCAACTTGCAGTGAGTCTGTTCATCAATATTGAAAGAGAGCACCTTAAGCCTGAATCCCTTGCCCAGTCGAGCATCCCGCCGACTCCCGCCGCAGTTGTACACTTTTAGGTTCTGCACTTTCTCTGTGGAAGTAAATGGTCTTGCAGTCAGTCTGTTAATCAGCTTTGAAAATGAGCACCTCGGATTCCTTGGAGCAGCATGGAACCCATCCCCAAGCCTTGTCCGAGCAGAATTGTTGATGCTCCAGAGCCTATGCTCGTATGCCTAAACCAATTCCTCAAAACCGGACTGTGCATTGGCCGGGAAGCGAACCCGGGAAAGCGAATTCTACCACTGAACCAACAATGCTTACATGCTTGGCACAGGAGCACCCCCGGCTGTGGTGGCCGGCATTTTTACCGCTCGCTCTCGAGCTACTACTGTCGTCACCTGTTTACCTTTTCCTGCGGCACCAGAAATTTGCCCAATCTAATGTTACTCATGTCTAATAGCTCAGAAAGCAGCTGCGCCTGTCACCGTTTGCCCAACCAATGATTACATGCCGGGCTCAGGAGCGCCCCGGCTGCGGTGTCTGGCATTTTTACCGCTCCCTCTCAAGCTACTTCTGTCATCACCTGTTTACCTTTTCCTGTGGCGCTAGATATTTGCCCAACCTAACGTTACTCATGTCATGGTTTGTATGCTCTTGTGTTCTGCACTTTCCCCTTGGAAATCAACATTTTTGCAGTCAGTCTGCAGCAGCATGGAACCTATCCCCAAGCGGGATTGGTGACGCGCCTCTGCTAGTATAGCTAGACCAATGCCTCAAAAGCTGGTAGTGCATTGGCCGGGAATCGAACCCGGGCCTCCCGCGTGGCAGGCGAGAATTCTACCACTGAACCACCAATGCTTAACTACCAAGCTCAGGAGCACCTGCGGCTGCGGTGGCCGGCATATTTACTGCTCCCTCTCGAATTACTTCTGTCGTCGCCTGTTTACCTTTTCCCTATCCCTAAATTTGCCCTACCTAATGTTACTCATGTCTAATAGCTCAGAAAGCAGCCACGCCTGTCTGCCATCTATGCAACTCCTACCCTCAACTTGACCCCTTTTGTCCTTTTTTTGGTCTGGTTGAGCTACAATGACTGTTCAGCCATGTGATCAGAGTTCAACTTCATGTGCTGCGCTTCTTCTTTGCCAATTTGTCAACTTGCATTGAGTCTGTTCATCAATATTGAAAGAGAGCACCTTAAGCCTGAATCCCTTGCGCAGTCGAGCATCCCGCCGGCTCCCGCCGCAGTTTGTACACTTTCAGATTCTGCACTTTCTCTGTGGAAATAAATGGTCTTGCAGTCAGTCTGTTAATCAGCTTTGAAAAGGAGCACCTCAGATTCCTTGGAGCAGCATGGAACCCATCCCCAAGCGGAATTGTTGATGCTCCAGAGCCTATGCTCGAATGCCTAAACCAATTCCACAAAACCTGGCTGTGCATTGGCCGGGAATCGAACCCGGGCCTCCCGCGTGGCAGGCGAGAATTCTACCACTGAAACACCAATGCTTACATGCCTAGCTCAGGAGCGCCCCCGGCTGCGGTGGCCGACATTTTTAGCGCTCCATCTCAAGCTTCTTCTGTCGTCACCTGTTTACCTTTTCCTGCTGCGCCAGAAATTTGCCCAATGAAACGGTGCTCATGTCTAAGATTTAAGAATGCAACCGAGCCTGTCCGCCATTTTTACACCTGTTCGGCCTGTCTTCTACTGAGCCCTTTGTCCTTTTTTAGTTTCGCTTGAGCTGTGATTACTGTTCAGCCATTGGATCAGAGTTCAGCTTCGTGTGTTGCACTTTTTCTTTGTAAATTTGTCAACTTGCAGTGAGTCTGTTCATCAAATTTGAAAGAAAGCACATTAAGCGCAAGTCCCTTGCATAGTCGAGTGGCACTGAGTCCCACCACAGTGTGTACGCCTTTGTGCTCTGCACTTTCTCTTTGGAACAGTATGGTCTTCCAACCAGTCTGTTACTCAGCTTTGAAAAAGAGCTCCTCAGATTCCTTGGAGCAGCGTGGAACTGCTCCAGAAGCCCTGTCTGAGCGGAAATGGTGACGCTCTTAAGATGCTCTTCGGGTGAAGCCTGTTGCCACAAAAGTAGGCCGCGTGTTTTATGTTTGTTTTTCCTGTCTTCCACGTGAACCCTTTGTACTTTTTTCTGTTTTGGTTGAGCTGTGATTACTGTTCAGACGTTCAGACAGAGTTCACCTTTGTGTGCTGTGCTTTTTCTTTGCAAATTCATCAACTTGTGGTGAGTCTGTTCATCAGATTTGAAAGATATAACCTTAAGCCTGAATCCTTTGTGCAGTCGAGGATCCTGTCGACTCCCGCCGTGGTTTGTATGCTCTTGTGTTCTGCGCTTTCCCTATGGAAATCAACATTTTTGCAGTCAGTCTGCAGCAGCATGGAACCTATCCCCAAGAGGGATTGGTGACGCTCCTCTGCTCGTATAGCTAGACCAATGCCTCAAAAGGCTGGGCGTGCATTGGCCGGGAATCGAACCCGGGCCTCCCGCGTGGCAGGCGAGAATTCTACCACTGAACCACCAATGCTTACCCACCAGGCTCAGGAGCACCTGCAGCTGCGGTGGCTGGCATTTTTACTGGTCCCTCTCGAGCTACTTCTGTCGTCACCTGTTTACCTTTTCCTGCGGCGCCAGAAATTTGCCCAACCTAACATTACTCATGTCTAATAGCTCAGAAAGCAGCCACGCCTGTCTGCCATCTATGCAACTCCTACCCTCAACATGACCCCTTTTGTCCTTTTTTTGGTCTGGTTGAGCTACAATGACTGTTCAGCAATGTGATCAGAGTTCACCTTCATGTGCTGCGCTTCTTCTTTGCCAATTTGTCAACTTGCATTGAGTCTGTTCATCAATATTGAAAGAGAGCACCTTAAGCCTGAATCCCTTGCGCAGTCGAGCATCCCGCCGGCTCCCGCCGCAGTTTGTACGCTTTCAGATTCTGCACTTTCTCTGTGGAAATAAATGGTCTTGCAGTCAGTCTGTTAATCAGCTTTGAAAAGGAGCACCTCAGATTCCTTGGAGCAGCATGGAACCCATCCCCAAGCGGAATTGTTGATGCTCCAGAGCCTATGCTCGAATGCCTAAACCAATTCCGCAAAACCTGGCTGTGCATTGGCCGGGAATCGAACCCGGGCCTCCCGCGTGGCAGGCGAGAATTCTACCACTGAAACACCAATGCTTACATGCCTAGCTCAGGAGCGCCCCCGGCTGCGGTGGCCGACATTTTTAGCGCTCCATCTCAAGCTTCTTCTGTCGTCACCTGTTTACCTTTTCCTGCTGCGCCAGAAATTTGCCCAATGAAACGGTGCTCATGTCTAAGATTTAAGAATGCAACCGAGCCTGTCCGCCATTTTTACACCTGTTCGGCCTGTCTTCTACTGAGCCCTTTGTCCTTTTTTAGTTTCGCTTGAGCTGTGATTACTGTTCAGCCATTGGATCAGAGTTCACCTTCGTGTGTTGCACTTTTTCTTTGTAAATTTGTCAACATGCAGTGAGTCTGTTCATCAAATTTGAAAGAAAGCACATTAAGCGCAAGTCCCTTGCATAGTCAAGCGGCACTGAGTCCCACCACAGTGTGTACGCCTTTGTGCTCTGCACTTTCTCTTTGGAACAGTATGGTCTTCCAACCAGTCTGTTACTCAGCTTTGAAAAAGAGCTCCTCAGATTCCTTGGAGCAGCATGGAACTGCTCCAGAAGCCCTGTCTGAGCTGAAATGGTGACGCTCTTAAGATGCTCTTCGGGTGAAGCCTGTTGCCACAAAAGTAGGCTGCGTGTTTTATGTTTGTTTTTCCTGTCTTCCACGTGAGCCCTTTGTACTTTTTTCTGTTTTGGTTGAGCTGTGATTACTGTTCAGACGTTCAGACAGAGTTCACCTTTGTGTGCTGTGCTTTTTCTTTGCAAATTCATCAACTTGTGGTGAGTCTGTTCATCAGATTTGAAAGATATAACCTCAAGCCTGAATCCCTTGCGCAGTCGAGCATCCCGCCGGCTCCCGCCGCAGTTTGTACGCTTTCAGATTCTGCACTTTCTCTGTGGAAATAAATGGTCTTGCAGTCAGTCTGTTAATCAGCTTTGAAAAGGAGCACCTCAGATTCCTTGGAGCAGCATGGAACCCATCCCCAAGCGGAATTGTTGATGCTCCAGAGCCTATGCTCGAATGCCTAAACCAATTCCGCAAAACCTGGCTGTGCATTGGCCGGGAATCGAAGCCGGGCCTCCCGCGTGGCAGGCGAGAATTCTACCACTGAAACACCAATGCTTACATGCCTAGCTCAGGAGCGCCCCCGGCTGCGGTGGCCGACATTTTTAGCGCTCCATCTCAAGCTTCTTCTGTCGTCACCTGTTTACCTTTTCCTGCTGCGCCAGAAATTTGCCCAATGAAACGGTGCTCATGTCTAAGATTTAAGAATGCAACCGAGCCTGTCCGCCATTTTTACACCTGTTCGGCCTGTCTTCTACTGAGCCCTTTGTCCTTTTTTAGTTTCGCTTGAGCTGTGATTACTGTTCAGCCATTGGATCAGAGTTCAGCTTCGTGTGTTGCACTTTTTCTTTGTAAATTTGTCAACTTGCAGTGAGTCTGTTCATCAAATTTGAAAGAAAGCACATTAAGCGCAAGTCCCTTGCATAGTCGAGCGGCACTGAGTCCCACCACAGTGTGTACGCCTTTGTGCTCTGCACTTTCTCTTTGGAACAGTATGGTCTTCCAACCAGTCTGTTACTCAGCTTTGAAAAAGAGCTCCTCAGATTCCTTGGAGCAGCGTGGAACTGCTCCAGAAGCCCTGTCTGAGCGGAAATGGTGACGCTCTTAAGATGCTCTTCGGGTGAAGCCTGTTGCCACAAAAGTAGGCCGCGTGTTTTATGTTTGTTTTTCCTGTCTTCCACGTGAACCCTTTGTACTTTTTTCTGTTTTGGTTGAGCTGTGATTACTGTTCAGACGTTCAGACAGAGTTCACCTTTGTGTGCTGTGCTTTTTCTTTGCAAATTCATCAACTTGTGGTGAGTCTGTTCATCAGATTTGAAAGATATAACCTTAAGCCTGAATCCTTTGTGCAGTCGAGGATCCTGTCGACTCCCGCCGTGGTTTGTATGCTCTTGTGTTCTGCGCTTTCCCTATGGAAATCAACATTTTTGCAGTCAGTCTGCAGCAGCATGGAACCTATCCCCAAGAGGGATTGGTGACGCTCCTCTGCTCGTATAGCTAGACCAATGCCTCAAAAGGCTGGGCGTGCATTGGCCGGGAATCGAACCCGGGCCTCCCGCGTGGCAGGCGAGAATTCTACCACTGAACCACCAATGCTTACCCACCAGGCTCAGGAGCACCTGCAGCTGCGGTGGCTGGCATTTTTACTGGTCCCTCTCGAGCTACTTCTGTCGTCACCTGTTTACCTTTTCCTGCGGCGCCAGAAATTTGCCCAACCTAACATTACTCATGTCTAATAGCTCAGAAAGCAGCCACGCCTGTCTGCCATCTATGCAACTCCTACCCTCAACATGACCCCTTTTGTCCTTTTTTTGGTCTGGTTGAGCTACAATGACTGTTCAGCAATGTGATCAGAGTTCACCTTCATGTGCTGCACTTCTTCTTTGCCAATTTGTCAACTTGCATTGAGTCTGTTCATCAATATTGAAAGAGAGCACCTTAAGCCTGAATCCCTTGCGCAGTCGAGCATCCCGCCGGCTCCCGCCGCAGTTTGTACGCTTTCAGATTCTGCACTTTCTCTGTGGAAATAAATGGTCTTGCAGTCAGTCTGTTAATCAGCTTTGAAAAGGAGCACCTCAGATTCCTTGGAGCAGCATGGAACCCATCCCCAAGCGGAATTGTTGATGCTCTAGAGCCTATGCGCGAATGCCTAAACCAATTCCTCAAAACCTGGCTGTGCATTGGCCGGGAATCAAACCCGGGCCTCCCGCGTGGCAGGCGAGAATTCTACCACTGAAACACCAATGCTTACATGCCTAGCTCAGGAGCGCCCCCGGCTGCGGTGGCCGACATTTTTAGCGCTCCATCTCAAGCTTCTTCTGTCGTCACCTGTTTACCTTTTCCTGCTGCACCAGAAATTTGCCCAATGAAACGGTGCTCATGTCTAAGATTTAAGAATGCAACCGAGCCTGTCCGCCATTTTTACACCTGTTCGGCCTGTCTTCTACTGAGCCTTTTGTCCTTTTTTAGTTTCGCTTGAGCTGTGATTACTGTTCAGCCATTGGATCAGAGTTCACCTTCGTGTGTTGCACTTTTTCTTTTTTTTATAATTCAAGTTTTTATTGTTTTCATTCGGTACATGACAATATCATACAAAACACAGATCACAACTCTATACAAATACTGTATGTTAGGTCAGAATATACACAGTGGCTGCGGTTAATGGAAATAGACAAATACTAACTAAGGACAGAGAAAGTGAAAAGTCACAATTATTGTGTCATGTGAAAAGCCAGCGTCACAAAGTTCCAAAAGTCTTCCCAGATCGGAATGTCCACAGGAACCCCTGCACTGTTCTTATTATGTAGTTTGTTAAGCAGACGTTCATACGAAGCTGTCTTTGTCATTATGTTGAGCCATTCTTTAAACTCTGGGGTTTTGGGGGTTTTCCAGTGTCTCAAGATGACTGGGGATCGCAGAGATCCCCACCATGATCACTCCAAACATTCCCCTTGTAATATTTGGCATCTGCTCCTTATCTCCCAACAAACACAACCTTGGTGACAATGGTATTGTTGTTCCAAGCCATGTACTCAAAATGCTTAAGGTTTGGCACCATAAAGGCTGAATAAGTGGACACTCCCAGATACAATGAATAAAAGTACCGCTGTCCTTTTGACATTTCCAACAGACATCATTGTGTGTCAAACCCATTCTGTTGAGTCTAAGAGGTGTCAGATAAAACCTGTGTGATTTTATACTGCGTAAATTGTCCTCTAGCTTCTCTTACAAATTTACCTGTGTTTGACAAAATACTTTTCCACTCTTCACCCCCTATTACAATCCCCATATCATTTTCCCATATTTTCTTTAAGTTAATGCAGTCACTACTGAGCACCTGGTTGGTCATCCTGTAGAATACGGAGGCTTTTTGTTGTGGGGGAGGCAGTTTTAGGAAGTCCAAGACATGAGTTCCGTCCGTTTGCTGAATTTTTGTGGAAACACAGTTTCTAATTTGAAGATATTTCCAGAAATGATCTTTTCCATTTAAATTATACTCATGTACAAGATTATTATAAGACATAAATACACTTTTCAAACAAATCTGACACAGTACACAAGCCATTCATATGCCATTTCTTCCAATATATGGGTGACTTCCCAATACAAATAGCGGGATTATACCATAGGGAAGAGTATGTTTGTTTACATTGTGATAATTTATGCATCCTGTGAATCTTCGCCCATACCTCTCTTGAGTGCTTCATCAAGGTTTGTGGTTGTATCTAGACATTGAGACAAATACTCAATAGAGCTATATGGCCATGACAAGGTTTTCTCAATGGTAACCCAGTCAAATTGAGTATCATTGTTCCAGTGCTTGGCCAATTTGGCCATTTCAAAGGATATCTGATAGAGCCGAAGATCTGATAATCCCAACCCTCCCTTATCCCGAGATACACGTAGTGTGTTAAACTTTATCCTGGGTCTTTTCCCACTCCATAGGAAACGTTTATCCATCATGTCATATTGATTAAAGATCAACTGTGGTATTGAGAGTGGTAGCATCATAAGCACGTAATTAAGCTGAGGTGAAACCACCATCTTAATTATATTCACCTTCCCCCATAAAGTTAACTGAATTTTCCCCCATTTCTCCAAGTTATTTCTTATGTTTTGTAGAAGCGGTCCCAGATTTAGCATAGGGGTCTCTTCTAATTCCCTGCTTATCGTGATACCCAAATATTTTATCCCTCTTCAGCTCCACCTAAAGCCAAATCTAGCTACCATATTTGCATTACATATTCCGGATATGGGCATAGCTTCCAACTTCATCCAGTTAATTTTATATCCAGACACATTAGAATAGGATTGAACTAATTCCATTAAGTGAAGTAAGGACTTATCTGGATATAAAAACAATTTATGCTCTTTGTCACCTCCCCATGCACCTGGAATGTTTTTGTTAGCCCTAATAGCAATGGCCAATGGTTCTAGTGTGATATTGAACAATAATGGTGACAGGGGGCACCCCTGTCGTGTCCCCCTGGTGAGGTCAAAAGATGGAGAAACTTTGCTGTTGGTGATCACACATGCCCTAGGTGTCTTGTATAATGTTCGAATTCACTTGATGAAACAAGGCCCAAACCCAAAACCAGCCAAAGTTGAGAACAAAAATTCCCAGTGAACCCGATCAAACGCCTTCTCTGCGTCAAGTGAAAGGGCAACGATTGGATCAGTTTTATCTCTGTTTAGCCAAATTAGATGGAGTAACCTTCTCATGTTATCTGTTGATGACCTGTTCATCATGAATCCAACTTGATCAGGGTTTATAATACTGGGTAAAACCTTCTCTAACTGTAACGCAAGAATTTTACTAAGGATCTTGCAGTCCACATTAATCAGACTTATTGGTCGATAATTTGAGGGTTCGGTGGGATCCCTATCTTTCTTAGGGATCACCAATATTAGAGCGTCATCAAAAGAGGAGGGGAGAGATCCACTAGCATATGCCGAGTTATATACTTCTATTAATTTGGGTGCAAGTAAATCTATATACTGTTTATAATACTCAACTGGGAGCCCATCCAACCCTGCTGACTTTTCATTCCACATAATAGATACAGCTTTTCTAACTTCAAGTTCTGTTATTGGACCTTCTAACATATTCATTTTCTCTAGGGATAATTTAGGCATTTTAAACTTGGAGAAAAAACTGAGCAGTTCTTCCTGCTTAAAGCTAACACCAACAGTGTACAAGTCTTTGTAAAATTTCTGTACTATGTTATTTATCTCCTTTGTTGATGTTACTATTGTGTTTCCTTTCTTGATAGCTGTTATTAAATTACATGTATGCTTTTGCTTCAGCTGTCTCGCCAGCAGTTTGCCAGTCTTCTCCCCTTCCTCATAGAAAGTAGTTCCCAATCTAAATAGGGCATATTCCACCTTTTTGTTATAAATTTCCTGCAGTTCAAATTTGAGTTTACAAATCTTTTGATGTAATTGATTTGAGAAACACTGGGATAATTCTTTTTCAAGATTCTTTATTTTGTTATCTAATTCCTGTATTCTGTCCCGATCTTCCCTTTTCCTTTTAGATGCATAACCTATTATCTTCCCTCTGACATATGCCTTAGATGCTTCCCATTCACTTGATCTTTTTTCAGTACTGCCAGTATTAATTTTGAAGAAGGACTTTAAGTCTTTTTCTATGACAAACTGAAGGCCTCATGGGACAACAGTGAGGTGTTTAATCTCCATCTGCCTTTTCTCTCTTCATCACAATTAATGTCAATGCCTAACATCATGGCTGCATGATCTGACAAAGCGATAGCATTTATTTTGCAGTGGGTAACATGTTTTGCCAAAGTTTTGGAGATCAGAAACATATCAATTCTTGAGTGGGATTTATGACAGTGTGAGTAGAAGGTGTATTCCCTCTCACGTGGATTCACCAGACGCCAAATATCTGCTAATCCATTATCTTCACTCATCATATGAATTGCTGCTCTGTCTTTGGGATATGTTTGGCCACTAAATTTACTTTTATCTATAAAAGCATCCCACACTTGGTTAAAATCTCCAGCTAGTATTATATGGCCATCCGTTTCCCCTAAAATCTTATTTAAATCATAGAAAAAATGAGGATCCCCTGTATTTGGAGCGTAAATGTTACATAGCACCATTACGGTACCATTTATCATGGTCTGTAGACACACCATTCTTCCTTCATCGTCTTTGACCTCTCCAGTCACCACAAAGTTTAGATTCTTGTTAACTAGTATAGTGATGCCATTCCGCTTACTAGAAAAGGAGCTGTGAAATACATGTCCAACCCACCCGTACTTCAATTTTAGCGCCTCTTCCCCTTTAAAGTGTGTTTCCTGGATGAATGCAAGATCTACTTTATTATGTTTTAAGTACGTCATAACTTTGCCTCTTTTAATAGCATTCCTGCAGCCATTTATATTCCAGGACATGCATGTTATATAATTCCCCACCATAGTGCATTATGTAATACCAAGAAAGAAAGAAAAAATGGGGGATACGAAAGCAATTGTTGTGTATATAGACCTGTATAAACATAGTAATCTGACCTGTATAATAACGAACTCTTAATAGTAAACCTTGTCATGACCGACCCTTTTTTTATGAAAGATTTATAAGAAACAAAACAAACACAATAAGGTAACAAAAAATGCTCCCTCAAAACACAAACTGGGAACTCAGACCAATCTCTGGTCTTTAAGCCATAGCATGGAAACAAAAAAAAAGAAAAAGTTGCAAACAAAACAAGCAACAGCAAAAAATAACTTCTCTTGGTCCGTGGTGCACCCCTCATGCAGCTGATTATGTCACTGTCCAGCTGCACGCTGCTCGGGCAACTCACCATCTAAAGCCCAAAACCCACTCGCGTTTAATTTCTACCCAAGGTTGACTTTTATATATTCCTCACTGTCCATAAGCATTACTGTCTTATAAGAGCATACCTGTTCAAGTCTCATCGTTGCGCAATGTGCTAATAAAACGCTCTGCTTCCTCATTGCTGGTAAAACTACTGTTTCTACCTCTCCACGTAAATCTCAGGGTAGCAGGAAAAGCAAGAGTGTATCTCACATTTAGCTGTTGGAGCGATTTCTTGGCAGGCAGAAACATCTTTCTCTTTTCAGCCAGCTCCCTCATCATATCGGGAAATACAGATAATCTCGCATCCTCCCATTCAATTCCTTGCTCATTTTAGTAACTTCAGCATAAACTTTTTCCAGGCTCACTTTATCGTCAATCTGTTTTTCGGGTGATCTCAAAGCTGCCGTTAGTGGTGGGGTCTGTCTGGTTGCCATGCAGTTTGCTTCCTTGAAATATTTGGATGTTGGAATTTGGATGTTGGAATATTTCAAAATGTCAACTACATCCTCATTAATTATATAATTATTAACAAGTGGGCAGGAGCCTATCTAGCGAGCCTCCATCTTGCTTGAGGTACCCATGTGACTCCTCGCTGCACTTTTCTTTGTAAATTTGTCAACTTGCAGTGAGTCTGTTCATCAAATTTGAAAGAAAGCACATTAAGCGCAAGTCCCTTGCATAGTCAAGCGGCACTGAGTCCCACCACAGTGTGTACACCTTTGTGCTCTGCACTTTCTCTTTGGAACAGAATGGTCTTCCAGCCAGTCTGTTACTCAGCTTTGAAAAAGAGCTCCTCAGATTCCTTGGAGCAGCATGGAACTGCTCCAGAAGCCCTGTCTGAGCGGAAAGGGTGATGCTCTTTAGATGCTCTTTGGATGAAGACTGTTGCCACACAAGTAGGCCACGTGTTTTTACATTTGTTTTTCCTGTCTTCCACGTGAGCCCTTTGTACTTTTTTCTGTTTTGGTTGAGCTGTGATTACCGTTCAGCCATTCAGACAGAGTTCACCTTTGTGTGCTGTGCTTTTCTTTGCAAATTCATCAACTTGCGGTGAGTCTGTTCATCAGATTTGAAAGTTATAACCTTAAGCCTAAATCCTTTGTGCAGTCGAGGATCCCGTCGACTCCTGCCATGGTTTGTACGCTCTTGTGTTCTGCCCTTTCCCTTTGGAAATCAACATTTTTGCAGTCAGTCTGCAGCAGCATGGAACCCATCCCCAAGCCTTGTCCGAGCGGAATTGTTGACGCTCCAGAGCCTATGCTTGATTGCCTAAACCAATTCCTCAAAAACCTTCTGTGCATTGGCCGGGAATCGAACCGGGGCCGCCCACGTGGTAGGTGAGAATTGTACCACTGAACCACCAATGCTTACATATCTGGCTAAGGAGCACCCCCGGCTGCGGTGGCCGGCATTTTTACCGCTCCTTCTCGAGCTACTTCTGTCGTCACCTGTTTACCTTTTCCTGGAGAGCCAGAAATTTGCCCAACCTAAGGTTACTCATGTCTAATAGCTCAGAAAGCAGACGCGCCTGTCCGCCATTTATGCAACTGTTTCTCCTACCCTCAACATGACCTCTTTTGTCCTTTTTTTGGTCTGGTTGAGCTACGATGACTGTTCAGCCATGTGATCAGTGTTCATCTTCATGTGCTGCACTTCTTCTTTGCCAATTTGTCAACTTGCGTTGAGTTTGTTCCTCAAAACTTGGCCGTGTATTGGCCAGGAATCTAACCCAGGTCTCCCGCATGGCAGGCAAGAATTCTACAGAGATCCAACAGACATGTGATCTGAGTAACCGCCAATGTTTACAAGAGAAGTGGAAGAGATTTTAAAGGATAAGGGTATAGGAATACTTGAAGACTGCTAAATGGTTGAGTATATATGGAGAAACTGTACAATGGTTGTACTGTTTGTATTTGATTGTGCTGTATTTCAGTGAAGAATGAATGAATAAAAAAAAAAAAAAAAGTAACCAACGTGGGACGGGGCTCCGCCCAGTATGCGCCAAGGCTGAAACAAGATCCAGCATTTTTGCCACTCTCATTGCAAAATCCATGTTGTTGATGGAATTTAGGGAGCACTGATTTGAGATTTTAATGGTTGAAATGTCTGGCAATAATAATCAGTAAGGTTGAGCATTCTGCAGATCGCTAATATCCCCACAGAGTTTACATAGTGTTTTCTTGGCATTAGAACTGGGGGGAATGTATATTTTCAAATATGACAACAGTGGTGAATTCCTGAGTTAAATATAATGGCCTGCATCTAATAGTCTATTAGCATCTAATAGAAACTCCATTAACAATGAACAGTAACTAGAAAAAAGCACTTCTTGCACCATTTTGTTTTGGTGTAAACAGACACACTGCCACCGTGAGCTGCAGACACACTTTCCACACAGAGCTGCATTTCTGCAGGCATGAAACAAGGTGAGCCCAGCTAGCTGAATGGTGGCATCTGGAATTCTGTTGCTGAGTCACTCTGTCGCTGTGAAAACAAAAAAGCAGCAGTCTCTAATCTCTCAGCATGTGGTTCGCTGGAGTTGGATGTAGTCCAGTTTATTGTCCATTAAGCAAATGTTAAACAGAATACAGGATACGAGAGCCAGCTGTCTAAGGTTTGTTTTTAGCCTAGCATGGACACCCACCCACTTTCTGCACTTCCGCTTCCTCAAGCACTGCTTCCGACGTCCATCTTGCAGTTTGGAGAAAAGATTTGCTTTTGCTGCAGATGCCAAAGGAGACAAAAAGGGAGAGGACTCACACCATTCTCTCAAGCAATGGGCATAAGTGCTAAGGCCCTGAACTGAGCACAACAGGTGCAGTCTGTCCTGCTCTGATGACTTATGGGGCAGAGGGCAGAAGGATTGCAGAAAGACTGGACGACCAACTAATAGCAGAGCCATTTCCAGAGACAGAAGTTCCTCAGAGGCTGACTCCATTGGCTTAAAGAGGGCTTAAAGAAGCCAAAGTCTGCAGGAAAGCCTTAGCTACCTGACACCACACAAAAAAAGTGAGAGATTAGAGAACTGCCATGTGACTTGCAGCAATAGCTGCAACATATAGCTCAATGTAGGGGATAATATGCCCTCAAAGAGTTGTGTCTGCAGGAACAGCACTGTGCTAACAGGGCAATGAACTAGTTCCTGATGATGCCAATTACACCAGAAGCAAAAGTTTGAGAGTCTCCACAACCTCAGAAGGGAGACTGGAGTCTAGGAGCTGATCCCTCTCAGGGGCCAGATCAAGAGGTTCCGAAGAATTCCCAAGGAGCACCGTCCAGAAGGGAAATTAGGTCCACACTCAGACTCAGGTGGGCCCATGAGGAGCTACCAGTAACAGGTAGACTGTCATGACATATCCTGGCTAAGTTGCTGTGTGCAGAGCTATCGGGGAAAGCATACAAATGGAGCCTTGCCTACGTTTGCACAGTGGCATCCAGCCTCCAAAGGGGCTAGTGAAAGAGAAAGCCACAGGGGACAATGGGTCGACAGTGGGCAAACAAAGCCACTTCCTCCTGGCCAAGAATTGCCATATGCATTCCACCGCCTACAGATGGAGCTGGAATTCACCATTCCATGCCATTCACACCTGGCAGAAGCAAGGTGGTCTGAGAGACTGGTGTTAGCCTATCGCTGTTCTCACCTTACCTGGTGCCCTGAAACAGTGAACTGGCAGGGACTAACCCAGGAGGCAGTGACATGTAGGTGCAGGAGCATGGGTGGGCATAGCTGACCCTTGAACCACCTGAGGTGGAAGGGTAGGCAGTAGTGAACATGGGAATCCCTAGAAACCCTAGCCCTCAGGCATTAGGATTCTTTTCTGACCCACCTGGTGGAGCTGTTCCTAAGCACTAACTGGCTGAACAGATTTTACAAAGGTGGGCTCATGCTGCACCGCTAGTCTTCTTTCCTGCCTCAGCAAGTGAGACTGGGGCCTGTGGCTACAGATTGATAGCTTCTTGCTGCAGCAAGGGAAGAACGGGAGAAATTGGAGTGGCTAAAAGAAAGGTTTTGTCCTTTTTTTTACCTCAGTCAAAATGCCTCTCCATGGCCATGGAATGACCGATGGCATTGACATCTGCTTTGTGGCACAGAGGGCTAAATTTGTAGCATGGCAGAGTTCAGACCTCATTAGTGATTCCCTCACCACAGACGAGCCAGCCTGGAACGCCAGCCCACATCGAGCTCCTCAGAATCCAATGAAGATAATAATAATTGCTCATTGTAATAATAATTACAAAGAGAGCTTTCTGAAGACAAACACACTGGAGTAATGTGATGTAGAGGTCCCTTTATGGTCTTGCTGGCATGCTTTGCTTCATGACATGACCTACCCAAGCCAATAAATCAGTATGATTTTACACTGAGCTTCATCCACAACTTCCACAAAGAAGTGTTCGCATAGCACAGTGTCATGTTCCCTCATAAGGAAACGGAATTCTGCATAGAACATTCTCATCCACCATAGGAACAGTAATTATGGGTTATTTACCAAGCATGATCAAAAATGAAATTCAAATCAAATTTGTTTTACAGATTCACTGTAACAAAAAAGGTACATTACTTACCTAAATGAGGTGGCAATGGGCACCCACCTTGTAAGTAACGCTCACACTCAAGTCTGCCGTGAAATTGCTGGGATTCTGAAAAAGAAAAAAGATAATTTCAACTTGGTAAAATTTCTTTAATTTCTTAATTAAATGAATTCATGCATTTATTAATGACTTAAATACATAATTAAACATTATTGTAATTTTACAATTTACTTGTGTTGGGTCCCCAACACATTTCTAACGAGCTGCCAGTAACTTGCAACCCACTTCTGAGTAGCTCACCTGGTTCACAGAATATGTACGAAATTGATAAAATCAAATTAACTCAATAAACCCGTTTGAAATTCATCCCAATCAAACTCACAGATTTCCTGCCCCTTTCCTGTGTTGTTCCAAAATCTGACTCAATGGACAAATTATACTCCTCCATGTATGCACTCACATCACACATTTTAATCCAGCCATTCATCAATCGAGTTTACATACAGATAGAACTTTACATGGAGGCTTGATATAAACTTAAATCTATAAGCACAAATTGACATAATTTGGATAAAGGATAAAGAAAAGACATAACAAATTCATTCAACTTGGAAGCCGATGGGGATTCCAAAGCATTAGAAATAAAGCTACCAAACTGCCAAAGCAAAACCGGTGAATGAATCTATCCTGCTGTACGAAAATTTAGGACCAGTGAGCTGTAGATATTTCTCATTAGTTCAGGTGGTATTTCATAGTAAAGTACTGTTTAATATTTCCCTTTTGCAATGGCATATGAATACCATAAAAATACTATCATTTAATCATATAAAGTCCAATACAATGTCATGTCTCTGTTTTCAAATACCTTCAATATCAACAATCGATATAAATAAATTAATTATTCTGTTGTCTGTAATAAGACTGGTCAGGGTATGGTTCCTGTGTGTACATTTGCTGTTGTTTAATTTGATTTTATTTATAATGTTACAATGCAGTCTAGGATTAAGCCGCACAGAGTGAATAGCTGAGGATTTAGTGAATTGATATATTTGTAATGGGGTAAGGAAAGACAGACACACTAGAGGATTGCCACAAATGTTAGTATATATTATTGTATATTGTGAAAAGTATATATATATACACACTATATTTATAGTTTTGGGATACCCCTCCGAATAATTGATTCAGCTGTTCCAATTACTTCCATAGCCACAGGTGTATAAACTCAAGCACCTAGGCATGCAGACTGCTTTTACAGACATTTATGAATGAATGGGTTGCTCTCAGGAGCTCAGTAAATTCAAGTGTGATACCGTTATAGGTTGCCACCATTGCAATAAGTCCATTTCCTCACTACTAAATATTACACACAGTTTCAAGATGGTTATGTCATCTTTGCAGAATCATTCACTCCCATTCAAACGTCCCCCACTTATGTATATGTATCCCTGTAAGCAGGTCAACACTGATCATGATGGTCTGTGTGTAACTGTTCTATAGAGCAGCCCAGGACATATGAGTGGGGGACATTTGAATGGGAGTGAATGATTCTGCAAAGATGACATAACCATCTTGAAACAGTACAAAAGCGTCTGCTGAGACCGAGTTCAGAAGTTGCTCCATGGACCAGCTGGCTCAGCTGATTCTCAATAAAGTCTATTTTTGGTATTACATTTCTGAGAGCTTCCTTGACAATGCCTGCATTCTCCGCCATTATATGTTTTGCATGGGGAACTTGATGGGGGAAAAAAAAGATCTTCCTATGTTAGTTATCCCTGCCTTTCGGGCTTAAGTAAAAATTTCAGCCTAGACGGCTTTAAAAAATACTGTAATGTATCAACCCTGAATATCTAATTACATATGGGCCATTAACCATTACTGTAGAGTGTGACATCACAGCTGGGACTCAAACTCCTCTATATTTTGACAAACGATTAATGTATCTGTAGATTTACCCTTGCTTGTGTGCAGCAATGTCAGTTTTTTTTTTTTTTTCATTAAATGAAAAATATGAAACCAAGCCAAATAATTAAGAAACACAGCTTAGTTGAATCATACTTACAACCAGAAGAAATCACTTACACAATGGTAAACTGTGAAGGCCCTGTCATATTGTGCCTTGGGAGCTAGCCGGTGATTTGACAGAAGTAGCTGAAGCAGAGCAGGAAGGCAGAGACTGGAGTCTGGAATGAACCAACCTTCACAGACTGAACACAAAAGTATACATAAAATTCAGCACATGAATAATGAAATATGTACATATTTTATGGGTATATACTATGTGTTTGTATAAATATGCTGATGCATTTTAAAGCATTCTCTATTCAGTACTTATTTGAAGTCTTTACACTTCCAACATCGTGATCAGCAATACATTTCTTACTATTGTGAATATGCTGGTGCTTTTTCAAACCACTTGTAAAGCTAAAACTCTTCCCACAGTGGGAGCACTGATACGGCTTCTCGCCTGTGTGAACACGATGGTGAGTTTTTAAAGCACTTGAATGTGTAAAATTCTTTCCACAGTATGAGCACTGATATGGCTTCTCTCCTGTGTGAATGCGCTGGTGAGTTTTTAAAGCACTTGAATTTGTAAAACTCTTCTTACAGTGTGAGCACTGATATGGCCTCTCTCCTGTGTGAGTGCCCTGGTGAATATTTAAAGCATTTAACTGTTTAAAACACTTTCCACAGTGTGAGCACTGATACGGTTTTTCTCCTGTGTGAATGCGTTGGTGCGTTTTTAAAGCACTTGAATTTGTAAAACTCTTCCCACAGTGTGAGCATTGATATGGCTTTACTCCTGTGTGAATGCACTCATGAACCTTTAAATCTTTCGTGTCTCTAAAGCATTTTCCACAGTTTGAACAGCAATAGGGCTTTTCTCCTCTGTGAATATGTTTCATATTTTTGAAATAAATATGAATTCTTACCAAGTTGAAATTCTTTCTTTCTTTCTTTCTTTCTTTCTTTCTTTCTTTCTTTCTTTCTTTCTTTCTTTCACGGCAGTCTTGTATCTGAGGAACTCACCTATTTGTCACTATTAGGCAGTCAGAAGATTTTGAAAATTCTACAGAAACACCCTTTGTGTTGTTACAACACACACGGAGACAGAGAGCAGATCCAACACGGCTTTTAATAACCAAGGCAGGGGAAAAAAAGGCAATATGACGAACGGAAATATCCAACTTGAAATACTAGAGCAGTAACTCGGTACTCTCACTTGAACAGTCTCAATACTAGCCGCTGTGCTCTGCAGGTGAGGGCTTTAAGTAGGCACCGTGTGATTGGGTGCAGGTGGCGCGATTAAAAGTCCAGTGATTGGGAGCGCGGGGGTGCGGCTGAGGTGTGTGTGCCGGTGACAGTACCCCCCCCACGGGCGTCTCCAGACGTCCGAGGGTGGCCGCGGCCTCTGGGATCGGGTCGGTCTGGGTGGTGCTGATGGAAGTCGGCGAGCAGTGCCGGATCGAGGATGTCATCCCGGTCCACCCATGATCTTTCCTCGGGACCATACCCCTCCCAGTCGACCAGATATTGTAGACGGTCGTCTGGAGTCCATTATCTCTCGGACCTGGTAGACCGTGTTGTCTGCGTCGATCTGGGGTGGCGACGAGATCTCGGACTCTGTAGGAGGAGGGAGAACAGGGTTAGTGTATGGTTTCAGAAGAGACACATGGAAGGTGGGTGAGATGCAGTAGTGCGCAGGTAGGACGAGTTCGTAGGACACATCATTTATGCGCCTACGGATGTTGAAGGGACCAATATAGCGGGGGCTGAGCTTTCTACAGGGCAGTTTGAGGCAGATGTCCCGGGTGGAAAGCCATACTCGGTCACCTGGATGGTAGCACGGTGCTTCTTTGCACCGTGCATCTGCTTGGTGCTTCTGCTGGCGAATAGCGCGGCGGACATGTGCCGATTCCCAAACCCTCTCACTCTCTCGGAACCAGTGGTCGACCGAAGGTATTTCAGCGGGTTCGCCAGACCACAGGAACAGAGGCGGCTGATAGCCGAGTATGCACTGAAAAGGGGTGAGTCCGGTGGTTTCTTGGCGGAGTGAGTTTTGTGCATACTCAGCCCAGGGCAGGTATTGGCTCCAGTCATGCTGGCGTACATGGCAGTATGCTCGGAGGTAGCACCCAATTTTCTGGATTTTCCGTTCTGTTTGGCCGTTAGATTGTGGGTGGTAACCAGAGGATAAGCTTACAGATGTACCCAGTTGTCCTAAGAAACCTCTCCATACCCTGGAGATAAACTGGGGCCCTCTATCTGACACAATATCTTCGGGAATGCCGAAGTGTCTGAACACTTGGTGGAAGAGGGCTTTAGCTGTTTCCAGGGCAGTGGGTAGGCCCTTGAGGGGTATGAGTTTACAAGCTTTCGAAAATCGGTCTACCACGATGAGGATGGTGGTGAAGCCTTCCGATGCGGGCAGGTCGGTGATGAAGTCCACTCCCAGATGGGACCATGGTCGGTGGGGAATAGGGAGTGGCATGAGTTTCCCTTCCGGTAAGCGGCGGGGTGTGGAAATCATGGCACAAACGGAACAACCTTTCACAAACTGGTTTACATCCTTACTCATTTTTGGCCACCAATACCTGTTCTGGAGGAGTGAGAGGGTGTGTTGTCTGCCCAGATGGCCGGAGCCTAGAGAAGAGTGTACAGAGTCCAGGAGGTTAAGACGGAGGGGCGCGGGAACGTAGATTTTGCCTACGGGGCTCCCCGGCGGAGCGGGTTCATTCGCGGAGGCGGCACGGATTTCCTCATTGACGGCCCAGAGGATGGGGCAGACGAACAGATCTGGAGGTAGTACCGGTTCAGATTCATCGGATTGAGGGTCTGGTGAATACATTCTGGATAGGGCATCTGCTTTTGTGTTTTTAAAACCGGGACGGTAGGAGACTGTGAATCGGAACCTCGTGAAGAACAGCGCCCAGCGCGCTTGTCGTGGGTTTAGGCGTTTGGCTTCTTTGAGGTATTGTAGATTTTTGTGATCAGTGATGACTTCAAAGGGATGGACAGCCCCCTCCAGCCAGTGCCGCCATTCCTCCAGTGCCAACTTGATTGCTAACAGCTCATGGTTTCCAATGTCATAGTTACGCTCCGCCGGGGTTAGTTTCTTTGAATAGAAGGCGCATGGGTGGAGTGCCAGGGGCTCACCTCCTCGTTGTGATAGCACCGCTCCTACTCCTAGCGCAGAGGCATCTACCTCGACTACAAAGGGCTGGCTAGGATCAGGATGTCGTAATGTAGCTTAGGTTGGAAGGCTTCGACCGCTAATTTTGACCAGGTGAGTGTCTTAGGCTGTCCACCTAATAATGAAGTGAGGGGAGCAGTGATTTGGCTGTAGTTGTGGATGAAGCGGCGGTAGAAATTCGCAAACCCCAGAAACCGTTGCAGCTCCTTGACTGTCTCTGGCTGCGGCCAGTTCATTACTGCGTCTACTTTAGCCTGGTCCATCTTAATACCCACAGTGGAGATGATGTAACCCAGAAACTGCACGACGGTTTGGTGGAACTCGCACTTTTCAAGTTTGAGGAAAAGGTGATGACGGCGGAGGCGGTCGAGTACCTGACGGACATGGTGTATGTGCTTCGAACGGTTGGAAGAGTAGATTAAGATGTCATCAATGTATACGATGACGAACCAGTGGAGCATATCACGGAAGATTTCGTTCATGAAGTTTTGGAATACCGCTGGGGCATTTGCGAGCCCATATGGCATGATCCGGTACTCGTAGTGCCCAGAAGGTGTGATGAACGCCGTCTTCCACTCATCTCCCTGACGAATGCGGATGAGGTTATATGCACTTCTCAGGTCCAGCTTGGTGCGAGCTCCACGTAACTCCTCGAGAGCAGCTGGTACTAGTGGCAAGGGGTAGGCGAATTTCACCGTTTGGGTATTAAGATTCCGGTAATCGATACACAGTCAAAGCCCGCCATCCTTTTTCGCCACAAAGAAGAAGCTGGAAGCCGCCGGGGAGGTCAAAGGGTGTATGAACCCCTGGCGGAGTGCCTCCTTGATGTATTCTTCCATGGCCTTGTGCTCCGGGACAGACAGGGGATAGATACGCCCTTTGGGCATCTTAGCGTTGGGCAGAAGGTCCACAGCACAATCCCAGGATCGATGTGGTGGGAGCTTTGTAGCGGCGACTTTGCTAAACACCTCCGCGTAATCCCGATACTCTCCTGGGAGGTCCACCTCACGGCCAGTAGGGGGGCTCTCGATGTTCGTGTGATTGGGTGCAGGTGGCGCGATTAAAAGTCCGGTGATTGGGAGCGGGGATTGGGGTGCAGCTGCGGTGTGTGTGCCGGTGACATGTGTTAGTAATGAAGTGAGAGAACTCTGAAAGTCTACTAAAATGTCCTGCAAAATGAAATCCTTAAAAAGAGCAAAGCGACAAACAAAATCCGAACCCTTTAGATGTCTAATTATGAAATAATTCAATCAAACCTGGAAATTGACTCATGATACCGAGTATGAAGCATTCAGCTGCCGGGTCAAGATGTGTAGAAACATACAAAATTAATATATATTTCTGCTTTATATTTTCCTCTGAGTAGATTCCATCAATAACACAGTCAAAACTTTCCATTGGATATGTCCCTAGGAACCGTTACAACAATTACTTTACACACATTTAAGTTAAAAGCAGCATATGTAACTATTTTTTCAAAAGGAGACAGTTTTGGGTGTGGGAAAAGGAACTATGATAACCTCAATTAATTTTTCTGCTTCAGTGAATTGTATGTGAGATTCCTGTATGTCCATAAGACTGGGCTTCCACACCCATTCATGTTACATAAACTGCATTTAACCTCCTGGATATGTACTTGGTTATTTTTAGTCATCCTACATACTAAATATGTGCTTACTAACAATCAGAAAATGTGTTCTTTGAGATAAACATTTACCATAAACGAAACTTCCATTTGTTGGAACATGAAACATTAAATTGAATCATTCCAATCTAGTCAATTTGTGGAACCTATGAACATAAATGAAGCAAAAGGTGAAACAAAATACACTCTATTTTCAGCATCAGTATCAAGGCCACCTGATTTCAGCAGCCATTCTTCTTTTTGGTCTACCCTGGCATTAAAGTCAGTTACGTGACTACAATAAAATCTAGGTACTCTGGAGTGCTAAGGTCACTTTATTGAGTGCCCAAGTGCAAAAATTAAGGATCAGTGGAAACTGATTTCAAACTGAGTGCAAACTTTTCAGCTTGATGCAATGCATCCGCATTTCTGTGCAGGGCTCCAGCTCAGTATTCCACCCAGAACGAGAAGTCCTGCAGAGCAAGGAACCACCAAGTTGCCTGGGCGTTGGTGTTCTTTGCTCTGTCCATCAAGTACAAAGGAGCATGGTCAGTTAAAAAGGGTGACATGCAGACCTGCACATGATTGCAAGGGCTTCTCGCTCCACCACAGAGTACTTCCTTTCTGCAGGGTTTAGTTTGCATCTGATGTACAGTCCCGTTTCTGAAGCATCAGTGTGGATGATGAAGGGGAGGTTGAAGTTGGGGTTCCGAAGTACTGTGCATGACAAATGTGCTGGAGACGTTTGTGACCTCGACTTGCTGTGAAGACCAGGCCTTCAGTCCTTGGCATCACTTAATGCTGGTGGCATGGAGAGGGGACATCAGAAGCATTGTGTGAGGAAGCGGAAGCACAGCAAGCAAGCAGGTGGCCGTGCTGGGGTACCTTGTTTTGTGCCCGAACACCTCCCTCTGCAATTTGATCCTGGACTTAGCAATTAGTCTGGATACAGCGTCTCCAGCACCAACAGACTGAGCACTGGAGCCCCTCAGTGCTGTGTGCTCAGCCCACTGTTGTTCACTCTGCTGACTAACATTTTTAGCACTGCACATCATCAAGTTTGAATATGACACAACCATGGTGGGTCTCATCAGCAAGTACAATGAGTCAGCATACAGAGAGGAGGTGCAATATCTAACAGCCTGGTGTAGAGCCAACAACCTGTCTCTGAACATTGGCAAAACTAAAGGGTTGGTTGTTGACTTCAGGAGAGCACAGAGTTCATTTTCCACTGAACATTGATGGATCCTCCATGGAGATTGTCAAGAGTACCAAATTCCTTGGTGTTAATCTGGCAGAGAACTTCACCTGGTCACTCAATGCTTCATTAGCAAAAAAGCACTGCAGCATCTCTGCTTTCTATGAAGGCTGAAGAAAGCCAATCTCCCTCCCTAATCCTGACCATGGAGGGACCATTCAGAGAATCTTGAGCAGCTGCATCACTGCCTGGTTTGGGAACTGCACCGTCTTGGATCGCAAGACCCTTAAGCGGATAGTGAGGACAGCTAATAAGATCATCTGAGTCTCTCTCTCCTCTATCACAGCCATTTATACTACACACTGCATCCTCAAAGCAAACAGCATTGTGGATGACCCCACACACCCTTCCCACACACTCTTCACCCTCCTGCCATCTGTAAAGAGGCACCGGAGCATTTGGGCCCTCACAACCAAACTGTGTAACAGTTTCTTTCCTCAAGCCATCAGGCTCCTCAACACCCAGGACTAAACTGTACAAAACTCTCTCTCTCACACACACACACACACACACTCAGGACTAAACTGTACAAAACTCTCTGTCTCTCTCACACACATACACACACACACACACACACACACACTCTCTCTCTCTCTCTCTCACCTGTGTGGACACACACATAATTTATATTGTTCATTACTTATTGCACTGCCTCAACCCTTTATTTCATCTGCTGCTATATTTATATTTATGTTAATTTCTATTTTGCACTACCTCAACCGCTGCTACTGTATTTTTGCACAATACATGTTATCAGGCCTCTATATATATGTTACAGTCATATATGTTATTAGTTATATGGTTTTTTCTACAGTTTCTCAAAGTTGTACATCATTTCATTTCATTTCATTTCATTTACATTTCACTGCACTTTTTTTTTTTTGGCGCTAAGTGTCCTGTGTTTTTGTGTTGTCTTACTTGTACTTGTCTTCTTGTTGCTCTGTTTGCACCTAGGACAAACGTCTGTCCTAGCTCTGTGTTGTTGTTGTATGTTTATGTAGCACCAGGTCCTGGAGAAATATTGTTTCATTTCACTATGTAATGCATCAGCTATATGTGGTTGAAATGACTATAAAGCTTCTTGAATCTTGAATCTGAATCTTGAAAACAATTCAATTCAATTCACTTGAATTGATCATTCATGTTGATTTAGGCGTGATGAAAAGTTTTGTAGCGTCTCCAGGTTGGCTCACTTGCTCATGGGGTCAGTTGCATCCTTCTCAAAAACTCAATTAACCATTACACAGTTCACAACTGACCTATTTAGCTTATAGTTATTTCATTTTGACTCAACTGACATGCTGTAACTCATGGGAGCCAGGCTCCAGGATCTCTGATGGCTCTGGATAACCAATGACCCCACCCCCACCCCCCACCCCAACGAGACTGGAGACAAAGGAGGAATCCTGCCTCCATGAATGTTGGAGTTTTGCAGACCATCAGTACTGATAGCCCAGCCTCACACCCCTGGAACTCCATATCAACTTGTGACCCTAACATGAAAATCACCCTGCGCCTAGCAGTTTTACTGCCGTTAAAAGTCAACAAGAATTCCCTAATCTAAACCGAATCAATGCCTTGACCAGGGGATGACCAAAGTTCTGACTGAAGACACACACACACACACACAGACACACACATACACACACACCCACACGCGCACACACACACACACCCAAAGCGTCTGGAAACGCTCATCCTGACCCCCACACACACACACATTAGGAGAGTTCCTTTATTCAAGTTTCAATAAAACAATAGTAAAACCCTACCTGACCCATGCCTAACACACCTGTATATATGTATTCCCCTTTTGCCTTTATATTTTTATGGTTGTATTATCACTCATGACCTGGTGTTCTGTGTTTTCATGAAACAGAACATGTTTTATAAGATAAGATTATATGTTTTAATTGCCTATACCCAGTTTCCTTTCCTCTCATACTGTCTTTTCATGTCTACTATCAAAATGATCCTCTTTTACTTTTATAAGCCATAGTGTATGCCATATGGTCATTCAAGGACATGACATGAGCCTACTATACTTTAACTGAAACTTTATCCATTCCCCGACTTCACCATAAAGTATGCAAATGAGTGACCGAGCGGAGACAAAGAAACTCTTTCCCTCCAAAAGTTTCAGGTGTTGGATTGGTCACTCTAAAAACTGGGCGCGACCAAGGGATCAATAAAAACCCTAAGCACCCATCTATCGTTGCTCAGCTTTTTGCTCTGCTCAGCTCGGTTCGGCTCGGCTCGGCTCGTGCCAACCCTGGCACGATCTCTTCTATCGTCGCCCGACTTGACGCCGATCCTTCTTCGGGACAAGACTTTCACTTTCTTCTGAGATTTTGTCGGCAGCTTCAGTCGAAGAACTTTGTTTGCACCACCGAAACCCTTTTCGTTCCAGCGGAATCTCTTGCTTTTTCTTGCTAATTACCCTGACGATTCTCACACGGTTGTAATCAAAACTTTATTTGAAACTTGCCATATTTGATCTCTTCTCTCTTTCCTTATCTCTCTCTCTCTCGTTCTGATTTCCTCCGTATTCCCTTTGTTACTCTCTATCTTTCTTTGCCTCCTTATCCCCTCTCTATAGGCCTTATTCTGTCTTTTATGTATGTGTGTCGTAGTTAGTATGTGTTGTGTGTTTTTGTGTCATTAAATGCATTTTATTCATGAGTGATTGTCTCTGTGCTTTGCTCACAATTTCGGGGTCCCTGAACATTGCTCTTGCTACATGCTAAATTACAGCTAGTACTTTATAAAGTAGTTATTCTTTCATGGCCAGGAAGATAATTTTCCCTGGAATTAATACATAATTATACTGTCTGTTCGGTGGACGAATAAATCAAATAATTGTGTTATTGATTCTCTAACAGTTAGCTCTAAAACTCCCATTTGAATATTTATAATTAATTATAACCAGTTATAATTACACTTAAATATTTAAATTTTGAGCTAAATACGTTACAGTTTATATAGCTCTTCCTGTCCTATACTTGTAAAGCAATGGAGCTCTAACTGGAGTTTTAGGCAGGACTGAATCACAAGATGCTGTCAAAGGTTGAACATCCACAATTTTGTTCCTGATACTATACATTGTTTCAGTGAAGAATTTCATACTACTAAACTGTGATGGAGTACTCTTTTCAGGTATCTGATTTTTTGTTAGTATAGCCACTGTACTAAATATGAACCTGGGATTGTTTTGTTTATTTTCTATCAGTTTGCTCAGGTAGTCAGCCCTAGCAAACTGTAGAGCCTGTCTATAGCTGGCCATACCGCATTTCATAATTTTCATATAATTAATTAAAAACTTCTAATAACAAACAACATGTGTTACTCTTATGCTATATGTTCTAAAATTTCTTGTATATACTAAATAACTGAACTAAACAGCGATGGTTGCTCTGGTCAAGACTTGTGGAGTCTCTCGGACTCTCTCTCTGGTAAGATCCCCACCTGTTACGGCAACACCCCGGCCCAACACTGGATCTGGACATGTGTGGCAGGGACCTCACGGTCATTGGCATCGATCTGTCCATTCAATTTGATGGTCACCGTTGGTGCTTTTGGGGGACTGTACACATGTGGGGCAAAGCTGGACAGACAGGGCTTCATAGTGAATGTGGAGACCATGGGTCTGGCTCATGTCATGTGTCTCGTTGCTCACCCATTGTCGATCTCCAGTGTTGCGAGAGCGCGCTCATGGCTCTCCATCATCTTGCAGGAGTTGGTGCTTCTTTGTAGCCCAATGACCATACGCTTGGCATAGTATGCCAGATAGGCTGTCGTAGGGAAAAAATGGGCTAGTATACAGGCTCATTCATTTTTGTCCCACCTATCTCATATATCCACGCTCTCAAACATATATAGAGGTAGGCCTCAACATCGTCATCTCTAGTGAGTTTGATGAGTACACATTGGGAATTGTGGCAGGAGTCAGGGAGGGGAGTAGCAGTGGTGGGTGGGTGCTTTTTTAGGGAGACAAGTTCCGCAATGACCAACTGTGGCATCAGTGACAAGCAAGCACAGACACAAAGAAAACAGAATTAATGGTGCAAACAAGGATTTACAGTTTGTAAAAAATTGTTCCCAAGTTTAATAAAAGTGCAAAAATTAAGGAGCAGTTCAAACTGATATGAAGATGTGGCTGTGCTGGTGGTGGGGTGAAGAAATGGCAGTATTCCAATGAGCCATGGAAGAGCAGGTGAGGCAGCCACACAGAGGACATTGCAAAGCACAATGTGCAAAGAAGGTGAAAGAGCACAAAGAGCAGGGTGCATAGTCAGCTACAATCAGGAAGATTCTGCAAGAGAAACACAGAAACAAAGCCACCGTTGATACCAGATCAAGCGATTTACTTCCCCAGCTGTCCTGCACCTCATTGATCACTCTCTGTTTCTCCTGGAGGGTAAAGAATGTTTTTGGAGGCAATGACTGGCCTGCTTTTCTTTACATCTCTGCCCCACAATGCCGTCACCTCTGCAGTCACTGTCCTTGGTGCTGAACTGGCTCTGACTTTTCAGTGTAATGGTAGTAGCAGCATGAGGAGCGATTTTTAGATGTTTGATAGTGGTGTGGTTTTGCTGTCACAGTATTTAATAAATAATGTAAAATATATATGGCTTAACAATAATTCTGCATCATTGTTTGGTCAGTATTACAAAGTGGTCTTATATTTTATGAAGTGATTATAGGACATGATCATGATTGCAGGGATTACGCTACTCAGCATAAAACACAGTGATTGCAGACCATACAACTAATAAACTAGTGTAAATACTCACCCAAAATTTTGAGTGCAAACCTTACCAACGATGGGGTCTGCTTCAATCATAGAGAAGAAATATACAACTAAGCAAAATAATTAAAGGAAAACATTACAATGAATAATGTGAAGTAGGAGAGTTTATTTGAATCATATGTACAGCCAGAAGAAGTCACTTTTACAGTGGGAAAATGTTATGGCCCAGTCTAGGCTTTGGCTTAGGCTAAAAAGAGTAAGTAAAGGCAAGGGTTTTTGTATATAAGGTGGAGTGGAATAAGTATATTGTGCTCTAAGAGATAACCAATGATGAAACAGCAGTGTCACATAGCAAATGGAGCAGTAGCAAAATAAGAGCAGGAAGGCTGAGACTCCTCATCCTCGTTTAAATGGACTTAAGTTTTTACAACTCTTCCCACCTTGTCACCAGCAATAAATTTCTCTCTATTGTGAATAAGCTGGTGCTTTTTCAACCCACTTAAATGCGTATAACTCTTCCCACAATGTGAGCACTGACACGGTTTTTCTCCTGTGTGAATGCGCTGGTGGCTTTTACAAGCACCTGACTGTGTAAAACTCTTCCCACAGTATGGACAATAATATGGCTTTACTCCTGTGTGAATGCGTTGGTGAGTTTTTTAAGCACTTGAATGTGTATAACTCTTCCCACAGTATAAGCACTGATACGGCCTTTCTCCTGTGTGAAGGCGCTGGTGGCTTTTAAAAGCACCTGACTGTGTAAAACTCATTCCACAGTATGAACAGCAATGTGGCTTTACCCCTGTGTGAATGCGCTCGTGAATTTTTAAATCATTTAAACCTTTAAAATTTTTCCCACAGTTTGAGCAATGATGTGGCTTATCTTCTGTATGAACAAGTTGGTGTCGTTTTAAAGAATGTGAACATGCATAATTCTTGCCACAGTATAAGCAGTAATAGGGTTTCTCTCCTCTGTGAATGCTTTGGTGAATTTTTAAAGTACGTGAATCTGTAAAATTTTTCCCACAGTGTGAGCAGTGATACAGATTCTCTCCTGTGTGAATGCGCTGGTGAATTTTTAAAGCACTTGAATGTGTAAAACTCCTCCCACACGCTGAACACCGATATGGCTTCTCTCCTGTATGAATGTGTTTGTGCTTTTTTAAATCACTTGACTGTGTAAAACTCTTCCCACAGTATGAGCACTGGAACGGCTTCTCTACTGTGTGAATGCGTTGGTGAGTTTTTAAAGCACATGAATTCGTAAAACTCTTCCAACAGTATGAGCAATGATATGGCTTCACTCCTGTGTGAATGCGCTCATGAACTTTTAAATCCTGTGTGTCTCTAAAACTCTTCCCACGGTGCGAGCAGCAATGAGGCTTCTCTCCTGTGTGAATGCGCTCATGTTTTTTGAGATATCGACTGCAAGCAAAATTCTTCCCACACTCTGAGCACTGATACGGCTTGTCTCTTGTTTGAACGTACTGGTGTGCCTTTAAGTGACTTGGTTGTGTAAAACTTTTCCCACATTGTGAACAGCAATATGGCTTCTCTCCTGTGTGAATGCGCATGTGTTTTTTGAGAATACTTGGCTTGGCAAAACTCCTCCCACACTGTGAGCAGTAGTAAATTTTGCTCTTTCCCATTCTGCACAAATCCCTTTGTGGTGATTTATATTGTGGAGACAGCCAGACAATGATGTTTCACTCTGTAACAGAAGAGTAGATAAAACATTCATCTTAGCTTATTAGGTGCTAAACAAATATCATTTGTTTTATTCATCAGTCACAGAAACTGAAAGAAAGCAAGTAAATGAACAAGAAGCAGCATGCTTCAGCATCAGTGTTCAGGTAAACATATTGCCCCTTCACAAATAGAGCTCCCAACAAGAATTATGGACAAGATTTTTAAGGTTATCTCGGGTGTTGCATGGTTTCTGGCTATTTAGTGGCTTGACAGGTTGTTTCTTTTAGCAATGCTATGAATTATACATCAGGTAAAATAAGCATTAAACATGTCACCATTTTTCTCAGTAAATATATTTTTAAATGTGGTAGTGACATGAAATTTTCACCAGATAGTTAACGACCCATGCGATCCACACATCCAAAGAAATCAAACCATTAGGGCTGAAACAACAAATCGATTAAAACGATAATAATTGATCATGAAAATCGTTGTCAACGAATGACATTATCGATTAGTTGGCCACCGCACGTCACCATGCATTCAATGACAGCGTTGTTCCATGCGCACATCGGAAGAATGGCGGAGGACAGTACAAGCGCGTCGAATAGAAGTGTGCGACCCAAGTCCTCTAAGGCATGGGAGCATTGCATTTTAAATTCCGCGCGAAATGTAGTAATTTGCAAAGCGGAGCGTCAATGGCACGTGATGAACGAGCACATAAAACGGAAGAATGCGGGAATCATAGATGAAGGTGAAACTTCAGGATGGTAAGTTTAATGCAGATTTGTCACGTGCCATATTTGTGTGCTTGATGTGTTGGTCATTCACACAGAACGTGTTTTATTCCTAACTCCTTTTCCATTATTTTTCAGTGAATGCAATATACAAATGTGTTTGACCGTTGTGTGCGCATCTTTTGCAACCCCTCACGTGTCTCATGTTAAAATGATTTCAACTTTTCCAAGCAGTGCAGCTCATCAATGTCACTCACAGAACATTGGACCAATCAGAAGAGTTGCAAGCTTCGTTTACAGTAGCAGGTTGTCATGGCAATTTCATGGCACATCCTGAGACCTTTTCGTTCTGTACTGTTTTTTAAAACCATTCCTGAGCACCGCATCTTGCATTTGTATACGCAAACATGCCTTCTGTGTGAATGCTTTATTTGCATGCTTACTGTGTCCGGTGTTTATTGTGTAACGAGCACTGCGTTACTCCTCATTTACAATGTAGATAATAAACAGCGCTAATAGATGAAGTGCAAGGCCTTTAAGTACTGTCAAATTAAAACAGTTTAATCAAGATAAACAAACAATATTTGTTTTTAATTAGTATTTGTTACCAATTAAAAAGAATAATATAATCCATAAATAAAACATATGGTGCAGTGAAAGGAGATTTTTCTTGATTTAACACATTTTAATTGTAAGTGCTTTTTGTGCATAACAAAAACTTGCAAATACATACATTTTATTATTTAGAAATTGTTTGGTCACTGTCAATGGTTGAAGACCAAGGCTTTAAAAGCATGATCAGTGTACTCAATGCAGGATACACACTTCTGTCTAGACCACATTTTATTAAATTGATGGAGAAAAGTAAACAGTAAAGTAAAGTCAACGACAGTGAGAGCAGAATTGCTTTAACTGCAGATAATTGGACAAGCATAGCCACTGAAGCCTACCTGGGAATTACATATCATTATATAGGGGATGAGTGGAAGATGAAGTCTGTATGCCTCTCTACCATGCCACTTGAAGACAGACATACAGCAGTGAAATTCCCACAGAGAAAATCATTGCTGTTGTACACAACAATGGTGCCAACATAGTGGCAGCAGTAAACATAGTGGAGAAGAAATTTGGATGGGCCAGTATCCGCTTCACTGGCCACACACTGCAGCTGGTGATCACTGCTGCATTAAAGACTAAAGCAATTGAAAGAGCTGTTGGGGCTGCAAGGTTTCTTGTTGAACATTTAAAAAAAAGTGATCTAACCAGCAGCAAGTTGAAAGAAAAACAAAAACAAATGGTATCATCTGAACACACACTTTTTCAGGACGTCAGTAGAAGGTGGAACAGCACGTACTACATAAGCCAAGTGATTGAGCAAAGGTGGCCTGTCACTGCAGCCCTCTCTGACCTATCCATCACACAAAAAGGCAAACGCTATCTTGACTTAAAAGCTGACCAGTGAAGTCTAATTGAAGAGCTTTCCACTGCTCTAAAACCTTTTGAATGTGCCGCTGTATTCATGAGTGGACAAGAATATCTCACAATCTCTTCAGTGCCTGCATTTGTAAAAGGACTGTTGAGGTCCACTGAGGGTGCTTCCTTTGATTCAGCTCCGTTCAAGTCTTTCCAGGCCATTGCAATAAAGCAGCTTCGAAACAGATGGAAGGAAATTCTTTTTGACAAAGTACCCAACACAGTAATCCTCTCATCTGTCCTGGATCCAAGGTTCAGGAAGTTGAAGTTTCTAATGCCTGAACAAATTATAAATGTGCAAGCAAAATTGTAAACAGAGGCACTTGCAGTGAGAAAGGGAATGGTGCAGCAGCAGCAAACATCCAGTTCAGTAACTACAGTTGATGAACCGTCAACATCTGACTCTTACCTTGACTCACTGCTTGAGTCTGGAGGCAGCAGTGAGGAAGAGAATAAAGATGAACAAGCTGAGGCAGTCATCACTAGTCAACTTAGAAACGAAGTCCAGGCTTACTTGCCGGAGAGGTCCCTTGCCAAGGAAAAAAACCCTTTGGACTGGTGGAGGGAGAACAATGCAAACATTCCCACATTGGCGAAACTGGCAAAATCATAGTTATGCATCCTGGGCACCTCAACTACATCTGAGCACCTCTTCTCTGCTGCGGGCAATACAGCTTCCAAAAAGCCTCAGCAGGAGCATGTGGACATGTTAACATTTTTGCATTGCAATGCAGAATTTCTAGAAGCCTGAATGAATCTTTACTTGGTTGTCTAACAGTTCTGCCCCATGAAGAAAGGGAGGTGCAAAAAGGCATAGAAAGCCAAGAAACCAGCTGATATCACTTAGTAATTATAAAGCAATCCTACCCCTTGTCAGTGCAAATTAATATTTGCTGGTTCAGTCCCAACTGATGGCCTATAAAAAGGTGTCTCATTACTAAGGTGTCACACAAGAAACATCTCATGATGGGTAAAAGCAAAGAGGTCTCTCAAAACCTTCCCAGAAGAACATCATTTCAACATAAACCAGCCATGACCAGGTGCTCCACAAAAGATTTCTGACAGTGGAGCGAAAAGAATTAGCAGAAAAGTTGTCAAACAGCCAAGGACAACTTGTGGAGAACTTCAGAAACACCTAGAATTAGAAGGAAACAATAAGTAATGCACTCAACTGCCATTACCTGTATGGTAAGAGGGGCCAGCGGCGAGTCTACGACCATCAGTCCCTTCCAAGCCACTGCTCAAGATCCGCATCTCAGTTGACCAGCGGGGCTACAAACTATCTGCCTTTGTGGACTCCGGAGCCGACTCTAAATTTATGGATCAAGACCTGGCTAAACAACTAGGCCTCAAGACGGTGCCTCTGTTCTCGCCCCTCCAAGTTCAGGCCTTGGACGGCCACGTCCTCCATCATGCCTCCCAACGCACTAAACCCTTGCTTGTCACCATCTCTGAACATCACCAAGAGTGGTTGTCTTTTCTTCTGATCCCTTCACCATTTGCCCCTGTTATGTTGGGCTTTCCATGGCTCCGGAAGCACAATCCTCACGTGGACTGGACCAGCGGCCGTATTCTGGATTGGGGCACCTACTGCCTAGCCCATTACCTAGGATCTGTACCTCCGACCAAGGTGTCTGACATGGACGAACCACCCCCTGACCTCAGCTCAGTACCCTCCGATTATCATGACCTGGGGATGGCATTCAGCAAGGTCAAAGCCTCCTCTTTACCCCCTCATCGTCCATATGACTGTGCTATTGACCTCCTGCCTGGCACTACCCCTCCTCGGGGTCGGTTCTACCAGCTTTCGGGACCCGAAAGAGGCTATGACCCAATATATTCAAGATTCCCTCGCGGCCGGGATCATTCGTCCATCTTCCTCACCTGCTGGGGCTGGGTTCTTCTTTGTAGGGAAGAAGGATGGGTCCTTGCGTCCATGCATCGACTACCATGGGCTTAATGCCATTACTACCAAGAACCGTTACCCATTACCCCTCATGTCTACCGCTTTCGAACTCCTCCAGGGAGCCACTGTCTTCACCAAACTCGATCTCCGCAACACCTATCATCTGGTGCGTATTCGAGAGGGTGACGAATGGAAGACTGCATTTAACACCCCAACAGGCCATTATGAATATCTGGTAATGCCGTTCGGGCTCACTAATGCCCCTGCTGTATTTCAAGCCCTGGTCAACGACATCCTCCGGGACTTCCTAAACCAGTTTGTCTTTGTGTACTTGGATGACATCCTCATCTTCTCCCACTCCCTAGTGGAGCATGTTCACCATGTCCGGTCGGTGCTCCGTCGCCTGCTTCAGAACCGTCTGTATGTGAAAGCCGAGAAGTGTGAATTCCACACCTCCAGCACCACGTTTTTGGGTTTCATACTCTCGGCCGGTAGCATACAGATGGATCCCAGGCGGGTGGAGGCTGTGAGGGACTGGCAGTGCCCTGAAAGCCGTAAGCAGCTCCAGCGTTTCCTGGGGTTCGCTAATTTCTACCGGAAGTTCATCAGAGGTTACAGTGCCGTTGCGGCACCCCTGCACTGACTCACTTCCTCGCTACACCCCTTTTCATGGACTCCAGAGGCTGAGCTAGCCTTTGCCCAACTTAAGAAGCTCTTCACTAGTGCTCCTGTCCTGATTCTTCCGGACCCATCGCGCCAGTTTGTAGTGGATGCATCTGACTGTGGGGTGGGGGCCATCCTGTCTCTTCTAGGGCTTCTAAGGACAATCGTCTCCACCCCTGTGCCTTTTTCTCTCACCGCCTTTCCCCAGCTGAACAGAAGTATGCCATCGGTGAACGGGAGCTTCTGGCTGTGAAACTGGCCCTGGAGGAGTGCACTGGGCAGCCTTTCATTGTATGGACTGACCACAGAAATCTTGAATACCTTCAGACAGCCAAACGACTCAATCCTCGACAGGCTCGTTGGGGGCTGTTCTTTGGGCGTTTTAACTTCACCCTCTCATTCCGCCCTGGTTCTAAGAATGGTAAACCGGACGCCCTTTCACGACTATTCACCCCCGATGAGGATGACCCAGCTCCCGAACACATCCTCCCTTCGTCGGTAACCATCCGTGCTCTTCATCTGGGGATCGAAAGGAGAGTGCAGCAGGCCATCGCAGGGATACAGATTCCAGGCAACTGCCCCAGGAACAGACTCTTTGTCCCTGATCACCTTAGGTCTCAGGTCATCCAGTGGTGCTGCAGCAGCCGCCTCTTTTGTCATCCCGGGGTTTCCCGTACCTTATCTACTCTCCAACAGCGTTTCTGGTGGCCATCATTCAAGCACAATATCCAGAGATTTGTGGCAGCCTGCCCCACCTGTGCTCAGCAGAAATCGTCCAGGACCCCACAAGCTGGGCTCCTGTGCCCCCTTCCGACCCCCAGACGACCTTGGTCCCATATCTCCCTGGACTTTGTCAACGGACTACCTCCTTCTGCCGGCCACACTACCATCCTTACGGTGGTGGACCGATTCTCGAAAATGGTCCATTTCGTGCCCTTGGCCAAGCTTCCCTCCGCCAAGGAGACTGCCCAGATGCTACTATTACATGTCTTCCGCTTACACGGGTTGCCTCGCAATATTGTCTGACCGGGGGCCACAGTTCACCTCGAGATTCTGGAAGGAGTTCTGTCACCTCCTGGGTACCTCCATTAGCTTTTCATCTGGCTTCCACCCGCAGACCAACGGCCAGACGGAGCGATTAAACCAAGAGTTGGAGACTGGGCTCAGAATCCTCTGTTCTGAAGACCCTACATCCTGGTCATCCAACCTCATTTGGGTCGAATATGCCCACAACTCTCTTCCCTCGGCAGCCACAGGCCTCTCCCCTTTCCAGGCCGCTTACGGCTATCAACCACCTCTGTTCTCTTCCCAAGAATTAGAGGCCTCGGTTCCCTCTGCCCTCGCTCTGGTTAAACGGTGTCGACGGGTCTGGAGGAGGACCCGCTTAGTGCTTCTCCGCTCATCCAAAAGCTATGCTCGATGGGCCAATCGTAAGCGCCACCCGGCACCCCCTTACCATGTTGGCCAACGTGTTTGGCTGTCCACTCAGGATCTGCCCCTGAAAGTCGCCTGTCGGAAGCTCGCTCCTCACTTTGTTGGTCCGTTCCCAATCTCTAAAGTACTCAATCCAGTATCCGTCTGACTCAAGCTTCCCCGGGCCCTTCGCATCCACCCTACGTTCCATGTCTCCAGACTCAAGCCTGTCCGAGCCTGTTCGCTGGTTCCCTCCACCAGACCCCCTCCTCCCGGCCGGGTCATTGATGGAGGCCCTGTTTATACAGTTCGCCGCCTTCTACGCTCCAGACGTCGGGGTAGAGGTCTCCAGTATCTTGTCGACTGGGAGGGCTATGGCCCTGAAGAACGCTCCTGGGTGCCCACACGTCACATCCTTGATCCCGACCTTGTTTCCCAGTTCCACCGCGAGCACCCTGATCAACCAGGAGGGGCGTCGTGAGACGCCCCGTGGTGGGAGGGGTACTGTCAGGCATGCATTTCCGGGTTCCATGTTGCTACTTCCGGTTTCGGGACGCAACTTCCGGTTTCGCGATCTCATTTCCGGTTTCCACCATTTTATGCTCCTCTGTCCTATATAAGCTAGCGAGCAGTCCATGCTCCTTGCCAGATGGTCTCTTCAGTCAGCCTTGAGCTTCTGAGATGGCATCCTGCCCTTTTCTTTAGTTCCTGTCTGCCTGGTTTGTCTCTGCCTTCCTTCAATCAATGACTCTGCCTGTCCTATGTTTAACCTGTTCTCTGGATTTGGATTATTGGACTGTATGCTGCTTATGACTCTGCCTGTCCTACGTTTAACCTGTTCTCTGGATTTGGATTATTGGACTGTATGCTGCTTATGACTCTGCCTGCCCTACGTTTAACCTGTTCTCTGGATTGTGGATTATTGGACTATATTTGGTTGTTTCTTTTACTGATTCTACCAGCCTGCTGTATCCTGTTTTTTTTCAGTTTTTTGAGAACTCTGCCATTTTTTGTGCCATTCTTAATAAAGACTCTAAGTTTGAACTCGGACTGTGTTCTGCATTTGGGTCGTCACCTGCCACCCCTGACAAGGCGTCTTGAAACTGTCATTACCAACAAAGGCTTTTGTACAAAGTATTAAATAAATTTCAGTAAATGTGTTCAATACTTATTCCCTGTCTCATTTCACATTATCACACACAACTTAATTCATCTATTTCTTTGCATGTGTGGATTGCATGGGTTGTTACCAACATCTTGTGAAAATCTTGTGTCAATAGCATGTTTAGAAATATATCTCTAAATAAAATATATTTATAAAATGGTGATGTGTTGAATACTTACCCGCTGAACTTTTTTTCCATCCAATAAGTGAATACATGCTGCCAAATTTAATATGTTACTAATATGTTACTAATATGTTATATGAATATGTTATCTAACTTCAGCATCAGGACAATCATACATCAGGACAATTGTTGTAAATACAATATTCAAAAGTAACATCATACTAAATTTTTTAAGGAATATATTAAAACAGCATTTCCTTAAAGTTATTTAAGACTCAAGAAGTTTATTAATCCCAGGGGGAAATTCCTTACTCAATTTATTCCTCAAACAGTTACTGAAGAAAAAACAGTTATATTGGGAACGCATGATTGGACTATGTTATAATTAACCCAATCATCATTAAATGTATAGGTATAATTTCGAGACAAAGCATTTTATTCATGAGAATACATTAAGATTTAGTCTGGGGTGTGGAAGGTGAACATCTACAACCATCAGGTCAATTAAAGATAGAGAGCAAAATATTAGGAATCTAATCTAATCCTATGTAACTCTAAATGTAAGAAATTCACACTAAACATTTTGCTACGTGAAATATAGAGGCGTAAGTTTACATGTCATATTCACCACATATCGGTCCATTTATCAAATAAATTCCATGCCAAAAGTATAACTTTTGTTCTGAAAATACATTTCAGTTTCACTGGGAATAAACCTAAATAAATAAATGTATAACGTGAAATCGGGCAAAATATAGTTACGGTATAGTTATAGTTATAGTTATACAGACCATTTTTTCAGTGTATACACTCAGCTATACAGGTATTTTTATCTATTGGTTAAAATAGAGTTAATAAACCTGAGAAATATAAACAAATTGACAATTGCAAAGTCATAGTAATGTATACTTATTTATTTACGTTATTTAATAAATGCATGAATAAATTTAATTTAAAAAAAAAGAAAAGAAAACGTACCTAGTTTATTTTTTATTTTTTTCCCAAAATATCAGTGATTTCACGGCAGTCTTGTGTGTGAGGAACTCAACTATATGTAACTATAAGTCCTCCAGAAGAGTCAGTGATCTCTCAAAAGTCTGCAAGCACAGAAAACAAATGGCCTATAAAACGAAATGCTTAGAAGGAGCAAAGCGACGAGAGTTAATTGGAATAGTTCAATGAAACCTGGACATTGGCTGATGACACTGAGTATGGAGCCTTCAACTGCCCAGTCCAGATGTCTAGAAACATGCAAAATTCTATCTATTTCTGCTTTATTTTTTCCTCTCCCGTCTCCTACTTCCTGTCTCCGTGCGTAGCGCCTGCCCTAGTGATGTGTCGTTTTGAACGAATAATTCATATGACTCGGGAACAACGAGTTCAAATACGTTCACTTTGTATTGACTTTGGATTGAGCAACATCCTATCGGTTCTGTGCGGGAAAATTTAGATTAGTTCACCTCTCGAGCCGTTCGTTCTTTTATCACGTGATCACTTCCTAGCTCGGTATCTTACAGTCAATAATACTAATATAATGTTGTACAGTATTTAGAAATTATCATAAAATTATCAAAAGACATGGGCAATGAACATTTTCTGAAAAATAGAAAAAAAGTTCTGTTATCGTTTTATTGTTCAGTATTAAATAATGGGAAAATATTGGTTAATTAATTTGCCCTTTCTCTGCATTTGACTGTCTGTAAACAAATATTAGTTCAAAAAGTCAAAGTCAAAGAAGCTTTATTGTCACTTCAACCACATATAACTGATGCAGTACACAGTGAAGTGAAACAACGTTCCTCCTAGACCAAAGGTGCTACACATAACAAAGACAAAGTACAGTGACGCAAACAAACATAGAACTAAACATAGAGATAAAACTAAACAATACTTACTGTGCAATAGTTAAAAACTAGACATACAGCAGAAGTGCACAGGATGACAAGACAAGACAGTACAGACAAACAACATATAGACCGACTCTGTGCAAACGAATAGTGTTGACAGTGAGTGCAAATACTGAAGTTAACATGTAAACAGGATCAATATAAAGAGTAAAGTGTAATGTAAAGTGACATATGCATGCAAACAGGACAATTTTTGTGTGTGTGTGAGTGTGTCTGTGTCCAGCACAGTATAGTTCTCCATTGAGAGTTCATGAAATAAACTGATCCTACAAACACAAAGTACCTATTGTTTGTACACACACAAACAATAAAAGTACACACACACACACACCTTGGAGGAAACTGGAAAACCCACAGGAAACCTAGCTAAAGATATTCAAGAACACTCACAGAAAACAAAGCTCAGGGCTAAACTGGAGGCCTTTGGAAACTACACACTTCAAACATGCTGTCTTGAGCAGTGGGTAACAATGTGAATCTTATCCATTAATACATACTTCACATTAGAACACAATTTTGCAATGTCATGTTTATTTCAATCACATTACATCCAGAAAGTAATGGACAGAGGCACCCCTGTCTGACGCAATCATCAATATCACCCAACAATACATTGCAATAGCAATACTCAATTCCACAAACAAGGGCAGTTAAATAGCTTGGAAGCGTTTTTAATTCTCCTCCTCTCCTCAAATTTCTGGACAAGTGAATAAATGTATTAATTAAAACAGTATACAGTAAACATGGCAGACAATGAAATTTTAGTATATATACTCAAATATATATATATATATATATATATATATATATATATATATATATATATATACATATATATATATATATATACAGTGTATATATATATATATATATATATATACAGTATAGAGTAAAAATGGCAGACAATAAAATTTGAGTCACTAATTTACTCAATTTTGTAAGTAAATGGTAATGTCTTGCAACTCCTCATCAGGCAGTGGAAAGCATCTACCAACATGTGAATGAATAATGAATATATATATATATTCTGTGTCTATATAGCATGGCTTCTCTTTTGCTGATGCTTTTTTTTTTTTTAAACTGTATGTTCAGTTTAAATGAAAATAATATTAAGTTTGTACAACTCTTCAAACCTTGTCACCAGCAATGCATTTCTCTCTATTGCGAAAAAGCTGGTGATCACTTAAATATGTATAACTATTCCCACATTATGAACAATTATGGTTCACTCCTGTGTGAATGCATTGGTGAGTTTTTAAAGCACTTGAATGTGTATAACTCTTCCCACAGTGTGAGCACTGATACGGCCTTTCTCCTGTGTGAAGGCGCTGGTGGCTTTTAAAATCACTTGACCGTGTAAAACTCATTCCACAGTATGAACAGCAATGTGGCTTTGCCCCTGTGTGAATGCGCTGGTGAGTTTTTAAATCATTTAAATGTTTAAAATCCTTCCCACAGTGTGAGCAATGATGTGGTTTATCTTCTGTATGAACGAGTTGGTGTTTTTTTAAAAAACGTGAACACGCAAAATTCTTCCCACAGTATAAGCAGTAATAGTGTTTCTCTCCTCTGTGGATGCTTTGGTGAATTTTTAAAGCACGTGAATCTGTAAATTTTTCCCCACAGTGTGAGCAGTGATACAGATTCTCTCCTGTGTGAATGCGCTGGTGAATTTTTAAAGCACTTGAATACATAAATTTTTCCCCACAGTGTGAGCAGTGATAGGGTTTGTCTCTTGTATGAATGTGTTTGTGCTTTTTTAAAACATATGACTGTGTAAAACTCCTCCCACACTCTGAACACTGATATGGCTTCTCTCCTGTGTGGATGCGTTGGTGAATTTTTAAATCACATGACCGTCTAAAACTCCTTCCACAGTGTGAGCACTGGAATGGCTTCTCTCCTGTGTGAATGCGCTGGTGAGCTTTTAAAGTACATAACTGCGTAAAACTCTTCCAACAGTATGAGCACTCATATGGCTTCACTCCTGTGTGAACGCGCTCATGAATTTTTAAATCGATTTTGACTCTAAAACTCTTCCCACAGTGCGAGCAGCAATGAGGCTTCTCTCCTGTGTGAATGCGCTCATGTTGTTTCAGATACTGACTGCAAGCAAAACTCTTCCCACACTCTGAGCACTGATACAGCTTGTCTCTTGTGTGAACGTGCTGGTGTGTTTTAAAGTGACTTAATTGTGTAAAACTCTTTCCACATTGTGAACAGCAATATGGCTTCTCTCCTGTGTGAATGCGCATGTGTTGCTTGAGAATGTTTAGCTTGGCAAAACTCCTCCCACACTGTGAGCAGTAGTGAATTCTGCCCTTGTCCATTCTGCACAAATCCCTCTGTGGTGATTTATATTGTGGAGACAGCCAGGCGATGACGTTTTCCTCTATAGCAGAACAGTAGACAAAACATTCGTCTTAGATTTTTAGGTGCCAAACAAATATCATGTGTTTTATTCATCAGTCACAGAAACTGAAAGAAAGCAAATAAATACTCAAGAGATTCGCACTGTATAGAAGCAGCATGCTATCAATGTTCAGGTACACATATTGCTCCCTCACAAATAGAGCTCCCAACAAGAGTTATGGACAAGATTTTCAAGGTTATGTCTGGTTATTTATGCATTGCATGGCTTCTGGCTGTTTATTGGCTCGATATGTTGTTTCTTTTAGCAATGCTATGCAATATATTTATTAAACTTTTCTTATAACAATACAATAAAAAATTACTGAATCTATGCTGCCAAACTGAAAATATGACCCATCTAACTTGAGCAACAAGACTGTTGTTGCAAATACAATATTCAGTAACATCATACTTAATTTAAAACAGCATTTCCTTAAAGATAGTTCTTCCTCAAACAGTTATTGAAGAAAAAAATAGTTTCACTGGGAATGCATTATTGGACTGTGATACGGTTAACATATTCACCCATTCATTATTAAATGTATTATATGGAATTGGGCAAATATAGACATAATTTGGAGACCATTTTGTTAATGAGAATACATTAAGATTTACATATACATAATAAAATAGTTATGCACATACTTTTCGTCAGACAAAGAAATAAATGTCAATTGCATATTCCTAATAATTTATTGAGTATTTATTTAAATTCAAAAGTGCTATCTAGAGTGTCTCCTTTAAGTATACCTGAAGACAAAGACACAGTTCAACAACAGGCCATTTCACAGCCATTAACCAACTATTACCACCTCATCATCTGAGTCTGGGGTGTGGCAGGTGAACATCTATAACCATCAGGTCAATTAAAGATCAAAATATTAGGAATGTAATATGCAACTCTAAATGTAAAAGATTCAGACAAAAAATTTTGCTATGCAAATAGAGGATATACTAGTACTAGTTATAAAATTAAGTTTAAATGTCACATTCAACACATTTTGGTCCATTTATCAAATAAATTCCATGCCAACTTTTTAAAAGTATAAATAATGAGAACTATATAATATATATTTTGTGAACTATATAATTTGTGTTCTAAAAATACATTCCAGTTTCACTGGGAATAAACTTTATTAAATAACATGAAATCAGGCAAAATATAGTTATAGTTTCAATGACAGACCATTTTTTCAGTGTATACACTCAGCTACACTTGTATTTTTATCTATTGGTTAAGATAGAGTTAATATGCATGCAAAACATAAACACTGTCAATTGTCATAAAAAAAGAGTCATAAAAAGTCATAGTAATGTATACTTATTTATTTACGTTAATAATAAATGCAGGAATCCATTTAATTAAATAAGAAAGAAAACTTACCTAGTTGAATTATTATTTTTTTTTTTTTTCTTCAAAATATCCCAGTGATTTCACAGCAGTCTTGTGTGTGAGGAACTCAACTATATGTAACTATAAGTCCTCCAGAAGAGTCAGTGATCTCTCAAAAGTCTGCAAGCATAGAAACTCTGAAAGCATAGAAAACAAATGTCCTATAAAACGAAATGCTTAGAAAGAGCAAAGCGATGAGAGTTTAATACAGTCCACTTTCAGCCATACAATTCGTCTTCAAACAAAATCAAAAACCCTTTAGCTGTCTAATTACGGAATAATTCAATCAAACCTGGATATTGGATCATGACACTGAGTATGAAGCCTTCAGCTGCCCAGTCCAGATGTCTAGAAACATACAAAGTGAATATCTATCTCTGCTTTATTTTTTCCTCTGTCATCTCTAGCATGTTTTCCTCTCTCGTGTCCTCCTTACCTCCGTCTCCGTGCGCAGCACCTGCCCGCCTCACAGGATTCTGATTGGCTGAGCAGAGTCCATCGATAACACAGTTAAAACTTTCCACTGAATATGTCCCTGGGAACCGTTAAAACAATTATTTCCCACACATTTAAGTTAAATGCCACCTATGTAACTACCGTAACGTTTTACTGAATATATTAAAAATTAAAGGAATACACAAATAATCACCAAGTAATAAACAATTTATAAAAATTGTGACTGGGTTACATTATTTACAAGGTGGATTTACATTGTTTTAACTCTGAGAGCTTCTTAGACAGTGCTGCATTCTCCACCATTATATGTTTTACATGGGGGACTTTGTGAGACAGGAATAGGAACAAAGATCTTCCTAGTTTAGTCCCCCAAAACCACCAAAAGGGTTTTCATAACATTTTTTTTTTTAAAGAAGAAATTATCGAAGTAAAAAACAAAACTTCATTTTCTCCTGAAGTGATTCTTTTCTGGACAAGTGAATACATGCGTTGATTAAAACAGTACACAGCAAACATGACAACCAATAAAATTTGAGTCACTAATTCACGGAATCTTGCACATCTACCATGTCTTCAAGGCTTCATTGACAGTGCCTGCATTCTCCGCCATTATATGTTTTACATGGGGAACTTTGTGTGACAGGAAAAAAACAAAGCTTAGTCCCTCGAAAAGGGCTAGGCTTTGGCTACCCAGATTCAGGAAAGGCAAGGGTTTTTGTATTTAAGGTGGAGTGGAATGAGTAAGAGTTAGCCAGCGATGAGACAGAAGTGGCATCACTTGGCCAATTGAGCAGTGGCTATAGCTTAGCAGGAAAGTAGAGACTAGAGTCTGTGAAGGTTGGAACATAACAGTTTTGTTTATAAGAAATGAACAATGTAAAAAAACAAAAATACACTTTGTTCTTAAGTAAAACTTTTCTGGACAAGTCACGTAAAACAGTATACAGTAAACATGGCTGACAATAAAATTTGAGTCACTAATTCACTAAATAATGAATCATTTAAGTATACCTTGTCTTCCTACTCCTCATCAGGCAGTGGAAAATCTTCATCTACAATCATCTTTGCAGATTCAAACATCATTGCATTATTACACATAATAATGAAAATGTTATGTACTGTGTGTATATAGTATGGCTTTATTTTTGTATAAATCTTCTCAGGTCTTTTAAAACGTTCTTTATTCGGTTTAAATGTACTTAATTAAATCTGGACAACACTTCCCACATTGTGATCATGCAATACATTCCTCTCT